>NC_022028.1:47056515-47093309 GCF_000317375.1 Microtus ochrogaster | reverse complement strand
CACTATGTCCAGCCTGAGGACCTGGTGATGGGTGTGTGCACTATGTCCGGCTTGAGGTGGCTTCAGAGGATGTTGTTCTGGGTCTTCTGTCTCAGCCGCTGCTGAGCCATTTGCGAATGATTTGTGTGTTTACTACCCACCCCAGTATGTGGGAGTCTGTGCACCTCACCTCAATGAGGTCATTAGACATGGCTGTTATGGAAGTGGGGTGGCCTGCCCTGCGCTCTCCCTTGTTTCTGTGATAACCAGCATCTTTTCGTGGGCTTACATCTCAGTAGATGTCTAGATCTTATGCCAAAGTTTAATGGGCTGTATGATGTCTTATTGTTGAATTTTGAGAGTTCTTTATGTATTCTGGATTTAAACACAGTCATTGGCTTCCTCATATTATCTCTCTCACTTTCTTTGTTTTTTCAAGACAGGGTTTCTCTGTGTAGCCCTGGCTGTCCTAGAACTCACTCTGTAGACCAGGCTGGTCTTGAACTCAGGGAACTGCCTGCCTCTGCCTCCCAGTGCTGAGATTAAAGGCATGTGCCACCACTGCCTGACTCCCTTTTTTTCTTCATCTCCTCCTACCCTACCCTCTGAGGATATGGATATATGCCTATATCTATATAAATATTTATATGTAATACTTAAATATATAGATATAGCATATCTATATCTATATAGATAGATATAGATATCTCCATGTACATGTGAGTGATTGTGTGTGTGTGTGAGCATGTGTTAAGCTGGTCTTGAACTTGTGACCCTCCTGTCTTTGTTCTCAAGTGCTAGGATTACAGGTGTGAGCCACAATATTCACCTTCATCTTCTTAACAGCATCTTTAGAAAAGCCTAACTTTCTAATTTTTGCTGAAATTCAAAGATCTCACTTCTAGTGTCACCTGAAACTCTGCCCAAGGTGATCCAAAGACCTACTTTCAATCTTTAAAAAACTGTTTCCCAACTTCTGTCACTGTTGAAGCCCCCTTTCCCCTGCTGAGCCGACTCTGAGATGTGGGGCACCAGCCTCCCACACTTGAGTCTATTTCTGGTCTCTCCTCTGTGCTGTACATCTCCACGCCCGTCTCTCTGTACCATCCTGTCTGTTGCCCACCTCTCTGAGCCATGGCTCTCCCTGTCTGTCTTGGCCGCTTGTTGCCACATCTGCAGAGAAGAAAAAGCCTGCTGGAGTTTCAATGGGGCAGAGAAATGACTCTCGAGACCCGTTGTTGCCTTTTCTTTAGGTCTTGTTTGATTTCTCTTAGCCATGTTTGCACAGTTTTAAATGCCCCCTAAGGCAGTGCTTTTTAGGTTTGTGGAACCTGAAGTTCCAGGAAAGCTTTGCTGCTGCAGGGAGAGCCTATGCTGCCCTCTTGTGGTCAAACACCTCAGTGGCTCCTGCAGATGGGGCAGTTTGGCTGTGGTGGATGGGGGAGGCTGGGTCATCCTGATCAGATACCTGGCTTACTCCTTACTAAGCAGCTGATGAACCCATGACCCGCTGTGGGCAAAGTCCATCAGCAGCACCCCTCCCCCAGAGAACAATGTCAGCCTCAGAGGCTAGGAGTGGCATTCCCTAGAGCCCTGAGAATGAGTAAAGGGCCTGAGCACACTGTTTGTGCAGCTCCTGGGACGTCCACTAGTTTGACCAATCCTCATTTGTGGCTACAGATCCTATATCCTGCTGGGGACTGAACTCCCTATAGGTTATAGGCCGCGAATAACAGTGTGATCATCAGTTCTAACCCAAGGTGGGGGGCTCGGTGCCCCAGCCAAGGAGCACTAGATGCCTCTAAATAGTAGAAACTCTACTTAGAGACGTAATTGGTGTCTAAGAGGTGTGACATGTTGGCATGATAAAAGTCTATACTGTCTGCTGCTAGTGAGATGTGGCTAAGATCTGCCTCCAGGTATCACCGTACAACCCTCTTATTAATCACTAGGAAATGGTACTCTGTATTTTCAGGAAGGACCTGTCTTGTGGTTCCAGTGAGGACAGGCTCCTGAGGGAAGGCAAAGGAAGGAATGACAACTGCTGTTGTTGGCCAACTTCTATTTCAGGCTTGGGGTTAGCCATGTTTCTGTGGCATTTCTGTCTTTGACCTTAGAAGTGTTTCTTGTTTGTGCACATCTGTAAGACCCACTCTCAGCTCAAAGACTGTTCAAAACCCGGTAGCAGGCTCACTGGGCCCAACTTTGGCTCCAGCAGCACTCGTGTGTTGGACACATGTAAAAGACATGGAACCAACATAGCAGGAGATCCTCGTTTGGCGTCTTCATGGTTACTGTTCTCAGAGAAGCCAAGGGAGTGCGGACCATTTATCAAGTCATTGCTCGTTTATCAAGGTTGGATCCCTGAATGTGACCGTGACCGACTTGTGAATGATAGCCTTGCCCTTGCGAAGCACCACAGTCTTCAAGGCAGAGGTCATAGCAAATGCCACAAATGTCCAGACAGTTCTGCAGAAGAAGTGGCACGTGTGTGTGTGAATTCACCACTGTGTGTGTGCATATGTATGTCACATGTGACTTTGTGTGTCATAGGTACCATGTGGATGGTGGGTTCTAGGTGAACCTCTGGGGTTCATCTCAGAATTGCTGGGGGCTTTCTGTTTTTCAAATTGTACGTTGGAAGAGGAGAACGTGATAAGAAGGAGTTATGCTGGAGAGATGTTAAAACAAACTCAGGCATCTTCTCGAGGGTTTCGGTTGTCACTGGACTTACTTTAAATGGCTGTGGTGACTTTGGTGCTTCTGTCCTGTTGCCCATGTTAGGTGACCATTGCCACTCACCATTCCCCTGGTCCCTGTCCTCAGGGTTTTTGGTGGGCGGAAAGGCAAATGGCCATTCTCATAGCCTCGTCCCCGGGGCTCTTGCTGGGTGGAGAAGTAAAGCTTGGGCAGCAAAGCCAAGAGCCTGGGGCTGCTTGAAGCTTGACCATGCCACCTCTACCTCTTCCCAGCTGAGACCCTTCCTGGCACAAGCGGTACACGGGAAGAGAGCGTCCAGAATCATGGAAGTGGCTTGATAAAGGTGAACCCACTTCCCCATGACCTTGTCCCAGGTCATCTGGGAACCCTCAGTGGCTTCTCACTGCGACCTGAGGCCCACACTCCCTCCCCTGGCCTGCTGCCCTGTGCTCTACAATGCTTCTACCCCCAACCTGCACCTCCGTATTCCCTGGAGGCCTGAGATTCAGGCCCCTGAGAAAGTAGCAGCAGCATGAGGGGAACTTGTATGCAGATTGTGGCAGCCGATATCCTCTTTGTCTCCAGGGAGTTCTGAAGGGACAAAAGGGGGAGCCAGGTGTTCCGGGCTTACCTGGCCCAGCTGGTCCCCAGGGTCCTGCAGGCCCAGTGGTACAGAACCCCAGTGCACAACCTGTCCCTGGAGCACAAGGACCCCCAGGGCCTCAGGGGCCACCAGGAAAAGATGGAGCTCCAGGAAGGGACGGTGAACCGGTGAGTCCTGGCCTCCCCTTGTGATCTGGGCTGGAGCTGAGGTCTCTGACTAGGGCTGGTGGGAGAATTGGTTGGGATCAGAGCAGCAGCATCCTCGGGTGCTGGGATTTCTACCAGCCTTCTGCTGTACACTAGAGCCGGAAGGTTGTTAGAGCACGGAGGTCAGGGATGCCCAAGTCAACCCTGGACCTAAACTCTACTGCAGAAGTGCTGTCTGTTGTGGGTCTGGGTCACTTAGAGATTTGCCATGACCATGAATGTATTTTAATAAAAGGAGGCTTTATTAAATAGTGGCGCCAGTTACTCATGGCTCCAGGACTGCAACCAAGAGAACTCCCAAGATGCAGCATCTAGTTATGTTAATCCATGGCTTATGAAGTCAGACCTCACACGATTAAATGTATTCTGTGTACATGTGGGCGGGGTCTAATTTGAACATAAATGTCTTGCCCTTGTCCTAGTCATTGAGCAGAGTGAGCAAGTTTGATTACAAAAGCGAAATAACAGTTGGTCTTATGACCTATCTTACTAGAACAACAAATTTTTACAAGATCAGTCCATTTAAGAATAGTCTTCAACCTGCCTTTAATCCCAGAATTCAGAAGGCAGAGGCAGGTTGATCTCTGTTAGTTCAAGGCCAGCCTGGTCTACAGAACAAGTTCCAAGACAGCCAGGGCTATACAAAGAAGCCATGTCTCAAAAAATAAAAACAGAACAACAAGATACTTTCCAATGTCTGGAGAAAAAAGGAAAGTGGGTGCCAGGTTTACGTATTAGAGGTTTTTTTGTTTTTTTTTTTTTCACTTTTTGGTCTCTTTCTGTGCCCAGTCTTGTGTAGTGGCTTCAAGACAATTTGCATTCATGTCTTCTCTTGCACGTTTCAGGGTGACCCTGGTGAAGATGGAAGGCCGGTAAGTTGGCTTTCTCTCTGTACCAGACACTGTACCGTGTTTCCACGGGATCCACAGGCCATCTGTATACAGCTCAGGGCCATGGTTTCCCAGAGAGGACACTTTAAAAAGGTGGCTTAGCTTGGGTTGTACTTTTGTTCTAGCTAACTACAGGTGGCTAAAGGCAGGCATAATGTGACTGCCAAAACCACAAAGTGTTGTTCCCAGATTTCCTGAGGGGCTGGGGTGAGGGCTCACAACAAAGAGTGGGGAACTCGGGGTGCAAGAGAGGGGCAGCAGTGCTGAGGAGATGGGGTCCCCCACACTGCCAGAGTGGCCACAGGGAGCTCTTTGTGCCAGATAGAGCTGTGTTGAAACTATGTGCAGTCCAGGCTCAGTGTTAAGTGAAGGTTTCCCTAAGCCCAATGTGTCCATCACGTTTGCACAGACACATGTGTATCCCATACACATGCAGTGGACTTATACTCCGCCATGGAGATCTGTGGTTACCTTAAATGATTTCTCTGAAGAGGGTGTGTGCCATCCATAGCCAGTGGTGTCACTTTTAAATCCTGTTTTTCTCCTCTGGGGTCGTCTCGGTGGCATGGCCTTTCCTGGTTTATTAGGCCTCCATGAAGGGCTTGACTTCTATCTGCCCTCTGCTCCTGAATGAGAAGCATTTGGGGCTCAAGATTCATTGTATGAAGGAAAAGAGGTGCTTCCCTCTGCCTAACTCCTATCCTTGTCTTCCAGGGTGACACTGGGCCTCAAGGCTTTCCAGGAACCCCAGGAGAAGTGGGCCCCAAGGGTGAGAAGGTATGTGTATGCAGACCAGAGCATGGCCCCTTTCCTGTCCCAGCTCCTAACTGAGAGTGGGGACCATGTGTCCTCAGTGTCCTCAGTGTGACAGATTCGTCTTATGTCCCAGGGAGATCCTGGTGTTGGAGTTCGAGGACCTCCAGGACCTCCAGGGCCACCAGGACCCTCCTTCAGACAGGACAAGCTGGTAAATTCCCTCCTCCACACCAGGTCCCAGTACTCAACCCTACGAACTGGTTCCTGGTATTGTTGGCCCAAGAGCATGGGTACCTGCTGCAGGCTTGGGATGGTGGCCAGTCTGTGGGGCAAAGCATGATGCCCCACCTGCCATTGCAGGCATCTTTGGGTGGTTAGGGGACAGCTGGGTGATGCTATCTGGTACTCGGGATGATGCATTTATGTCCTGTGGTGGCTTCTCTCCCCCTTCCCTCAGACCTTCATTGACATGGAAGGTTCTGGTTTCAGTGGTGATATGGAGAGCCTCAGGGTAAGTGGCTGCACCCCACACCCACTGTCACTGGGCAGGATGTCTGAGACATTAGGGGGGACCCTTGGGGGTGGGGCAAGACTAGCAGGGGATGTGATCATTGTCCAGCATGCCTATTCTATGATGGACTGTATCTCTCGTATCCAGGGCCCACGAGGCTTCCCTGGCCCCCCAGGACCCCCTGGTGTCCCAGGACTGCCTGGTGAACCAGGGCGCTTTGGGGTCAACAGCTCCTATGCTCCAGGACCTGCAGGCCTTCCTGGTGTGCCTGGGAAGGAAGGGCCCCCCGGATTTCCTGGCCCCCCGGTAAGTTCTGCTGCCTCCCCTCCCCAGAGCATCCTCTTGGCTAGGAACAGGGGAGGGGAGAATCACATGAGGTCTCTTGCTGGATCTACCTCAGGATTCCCATGCTCCAGTCTCCACACCTCGAGGTGGAGGCTGGTCTCATTTGGGGTCACTCTCAGGATTGGGGGGGTAGGCTACCCTCTAGTTCTAGGGTACTGACACACTAGGTGACTCTGGGACACACATTTACCCACTCTAGACCGAATGGATGCATGAGCTTCCCAACTTAGTTTCCCCAGTATAATCAACAGCTCCATTAAAGAGCACACACAGGGGCTTCTACACTGTACTGTCTGAGCTGTGCATACACCTGGGGGGGGAGGGGGGAGTTTATATCCTGGCTCTAGGAAAGGGTGCCAACTGTTACCTGCTCACCATGGATCCTGTCCACCTATCTCTTTGTTTTTCTGTCTCCCAGGGACCTCCAGGTCCTCCAGGCAAAGAGGGTCCACCAGGAGTGGCTGGCCAGAAAGGCAGTGTTGTAAGTCAGCTCCTGTGGTATAACTCAACACACACTTGTAGCCAGTGGGTGGTGGGCACTGCGTGCTTGGGGTCTGTGGAGAGTGTGTGCCATAGGGCGAGCCCACGGACATAGCCTGCATCCTCAGCTTAGGAAGGTGCTTAGTCATGGGGCCGGCAGGGCTCGGGTTCAAGTCAGGGTCTCCATATGTGGACCAGCAACTTAGGGGGCGGCCCTTCATTTGGTTTGAAAGGGTGATTTCAGGTTTCAGTGTAGCTGGATTGGTAGATGTCTTCAGAGGCCGGCCAATCTCTGTTGACCACAGTCTACTGTGATCTTGGATTGCAGGGGGAGGGGGGTCAGATGGAGAGCTGCTCCCACCACTTCCTGGGATGGGATGAGGAAGACCCACATGCTTGGGGAGCATCAGAAGGTCCTTTTAAATGGACTATTCCCAGAGCTTGTCTCTGCTTTTAACTAAGCCTAAATGGCTCCCCGGCTCAGGAGGTGTTCTGAGAGGCATTCATGGGGCTGGTGGGCTTAGGGGCTCTGGCCTTGGGCTCTCTGGGCTCCCCTCCCTGCTGAGCTTCCCAGAGGTTAGCGTCCTTAAAAGACAAGGGAGGGAGCAGGAACAGGCCCTGAGAACACTAGAGTCAGCATAAACCAAAGACAGGATCCTGTGAGGCAGGCAGTCACCATGGGGCTGTTGGTTTGTTTTTCTCTGATCGCTACATACATGTCTGAATTTATTGTAATCCTATCCTTTTTTCCCCCCATAGGGCGAGGTGGGCATCCCAGGACCCAAGGTACGAGTCAGTTTTCATTCTGGCAGAGTTGGGGCTACCTGCTTGATAAAAGTATTTAGGCAGGATGTAGGGGGCACCAGCCAGTGAATGCATAGTCTGTGTGTGTGTGTGTGTGTGTGTGTGTGTGTGTGTGCGCGCGCACGTGCATGTGCGTGTGGCTTTATCTACTCAGTTCTGTTCTGCAAATGCAATAGAACCAGAGATGCTGGGTTTAGAAATGAGCTCCCAGTAGGTAGGTACAAGGGAAGGCTCCCTGGGAATTCCTGGGGTGCCTCAACCAGGTACCTCAGGATGTTAGCTGCCCAGTTCATCGAGGTCCTCAGTGGCACTCCCAGCATCCTCACCCACTGTTGCACAGGGAATGCCATGCTGGCTCTCCTGTGTTCTGAGAGACATCCTGGCTGGTGTTCAAAGAAAAGGCTGGGGCTGATAGAAAAATCCAGTGTGGGGGGGGATGAGAGCAACAGGGGCATCAGAGGGTAGATGAACATGTCAGAAAGAAATAAGAGATGGGCTGGCGTGGGCTGAGTATGTAAATTGGCACGCACTCTTGTGTCTCTGCACAAGACACTGGTATCTTCACTCAAGTGCTCCCGTCTGTACACGCACACGCCCTTGTATCTGCGCACGCACACAAGGAGAGTCTTCCAGGATAAATAAATGAAGTGTTTTACTGAGGTTAAAGAGGAAGGTTCAAGAGTGAACCACTGTACCTGGTACCCACCTGAAATGGAGTAGCTACATCCATAGCTGGAGACCCCACACCCACATAGACGCCTGCATCCTCATTATTTCCGGAGGTACCCAAAGGTGGCATCTTGGGTAGCCCAGGCTGTCTTTGAACTCAGCTAGACCCTTTATAAGAAGGTTCACGCCAAGCGAGGCTGCCTGTGTTCCAGCTGGGTTCAGGACATCTCTCATACAGTCACACGTGCCTCTCAGCGGCCCAGGAGAGAATGGTGGTGGTCTCAGGTCCCACTTCATAGAGGTGACTTGTCTGCCAGCAGGGTCCCTGAGGCATGCTGGCCTACCAGGTCCAACTTCAGGGCTAACCTGCTTGGAGTAGGGCTTTCTGAACCAGGGCCTCCCTGCCTGAGTGCCAAGTCCCTGCCTCAGTCTGCTTCCTTGATCTGATCCCTCAGACTCCTAGACATGACCTGTGTTTGCTTCTGCTCCCCAAGTTCCTCAAACTCGCAAAGTCACAGTAATACCTGTGCCTACGTTACCCCAAGCACTTGGTGGCTACAGGGGCCCCTGCAGACCCACCCTGAACCTTGCTCTCCCTGTACCTTCCAGTGGCCTGTCCCTCCTCCTTACCTGCTTTATCTGCTTCTTGCTATCCCTGTTCTCAACTGTCAAAGAGCTGGGACCCAAGGTTACAGGCCATGGTGGACAGCCTGCTTTGTGATTCTTGAGCTGTGGCCAAAGCCATGACGTCAGGCTTGTGTGCCTGCCAATCTCACTTCACCCTGTTGTTTTGAGTCAGTGAGTTGCCTGAATGGCTTTTGTGGCAGGTGATTTATCTCTGGGTTTTCAGGTTTTTGGAAAGCATTGCAAGGAAGTGCTTGTTCGTTGCGTTGCCTGTAGCTTAGCTGAGGCCCAGAGCCACGGTGACTTTGTCCTTCTGTCTGTGCAGGGGAGCAAAGGAGATCTTGGGCCTGTCGGTGTGCCTGGAAAGACTGGCATGGCTGGACCCCCTGGGCCAACTGGACCACCAGGACCTCCAGGCCCCCCGGGGCCACCAGGACCAGGATTTGCAGCTGGATTCGTGAGTCACTGGGGCCCCCCCAGAAAGCCTGGGCCATACAGCTGCCTTTCCTCCAGACAGCTCACAGCCTGAGCAGAACTCCCTAAGCAGGGCACAGCTCTTGTCACACGTGGGTTTCTCCTGTTCCCTTCTTTGGGCTTCCATGTGTGATCCCAAGTACCTGAGTGGGTTAGATCTGTTCTGGATTGGCCTCACTGCACTCAAAGCACATGTGTTTAGGCTCAGATGTCTGTGGGTGCTGTCCCCAACCCTTCCATGCTGCAAACCTGCCTATGAACCCAAGTACAATTTCTCTTGCACACACACAGTTCAAAGCCTTGTGACTGAGTAGGATGCGTGCCCACTAGGGTTTGAATAACACACACACACACACACACACACACACACACACACACACACACACGACCCAAGCTCTGTCGGTCATCCACTTCCCTTTCCCCCTTCTCCTTTTTCCTGGCCTCGGGAAAGGCTCCTTCTTAGTAAGGCTCAGTCACTGAGCGTCCCTCTTGTGCTCCCTCTAGGATGATATGGAAGGCTCTGGAATGCCCTTCTGGCCAACAGCCCGAAGCTCCGACGGGCTGCAGGTACTGCCTGTGGGCTGGAGTAGGAGGAGGGTCCCAGGCCAGTGGTGTCTTTGGGACAGCCTTATGTAGGGCAAGGAACCACCAGAAGCCCGGGGACGTGAGCCATAGTACCCTCCACCCCAGAAAGACCTGCTCACAAACTGTCCCTAGGGGTGGGGCGTCGGTGTGGGGTGGTGACAGGTAGATAGACCTTTCCCTCTCTGATTTCTTCCATGGCTGTAATTTGAAGAAGTGACAGATATTTGGCCAGAGTAGACTGGAGTTAGTGGGGCATTTGGGGGAGTCACCCCACGTTTTTCTGTTGACCTGTGTGTAGTTTGGATTAGGTCAGCAAAGAGGAGCTGAAGTCCCAAAGTCCCCGAATGGCAGGTACATCAGGGCCCTTGTGTGCAGGCATGCACAAACTCTACAGCCCTGCCTAGGATACCGCTTTTCCCTGAGGAACAGCAGTATGTCCTGGAGGACACCAGGCTGACCTCTAGTCTCTGGGGCCACCACTGGCAGATGCTACCGTGACAGTAAAGTATCGTTATCGTTGCTATAATTCTTTGTAACTTTTTCAGTATATAGTTTTATTTTAAAACAATTTCAAATGTAGACAGGTTCTAAGGACAACAGAAAAAACTTCCATGTAGCTTTCAACCGGGTACTCAGTTAAAGTTCAGTTGTCCCCGTTATAGCTTTTACAATAGAAGGCTCTGCTTAGAGCTCCCGTCACGCCAGCCTTGTGCCTCAGTTTTTGTTGTCCCTGGGGTCGTGAGGTTTGGAAAGAGCTAATGAATGTGGGATAAAGCAGATCCGGGTCACTCACTAACACTTGTTTCCTTTACTCTGGCAGGGACCTCCGGGGTTGCCAGGACTCAAGGTGAGTGAGGGAGGCCTTTCTTGGAGAGCTGCCTAGCAAGTTAATACGTAGTGAGCTCAGCATGAAAGTTTGCAAAACACAGCAGGCGGCTTCATGGAAAAATAGCCACATGCCCCTTCCCGTGCACTGAGCATGAGCGGGGTCATGCCCTATCTTTCCAAGCCCAGGAAATGAGATTCCTGCCTGCCTGCACACATCTGAACCATGCTAAAATTTTGAGAAGGAGACCAGAACCTCTCGATGGTTCTCAGCTTTAGAGACCCGTAGGGTGGTGTCCCCTTCCCCTAGAGGATCTGAGAGTTTTGTTCTCTGCTCCCCATGTCATCCTTAGGGACACCAGCCACAGACTAGGCCCCGTCCTTGGCCCCCATCTTCCCTTGCGCTCGAGTCAGGCTCCCCAGGGTGGGGGCAAGGGTGGAGAGCAGCAGAATAGTCTCCACTAGGGTGTCCTTACTGTCTAGCTGGCCTCTGCTGTTCCCTACTTCTAGAATGCTTTTCTGTGACTTACAAAACACTGAATGAACATTTCAAAGGATGGATTTTTAGATGGGCCCAAACTGGATTTTTTTTTTTTCTGAGTCAGGGTTTCTCTGTGTAGCACTGGCTATCCTGGATTATGTAGATTAGGCTGGCCTCTAACTCAGAGATCTACCTGCCTCTCCTTTCTAAGTGCTGTGATTAAAGGCAGACTTTTTTTTTTCCTTTAAGGAATCTCTTTAGAGGACTTGTTTCTTTTTTTGTCATTGTTGTGTTGTGTTTTGTTTTGTTTTGAGACAAGGTTCCTCTGTAGCCTTGGCTGTCCTGGAACTAGCTCTTGTAGACCAGGCTGGTCTCGAACTCACAGAGATCCTCCTGCCTCTGCCTCCCAAGTACTGGGATTGAAGGCGTGCGCCACCGCTGCCCGGCTAGAGGACTTATTTCTTATAGTGGAGATGGTGGTACTTGCTACCAGCTTCTACAATATCAGGGACTATCCAATCCCCATGATGCTAGGATATATTTTGTACCTTCCACCAGTGTGGGCCCCCGGGTCACCTAGGGTTCTAGAAGGGCCCAAGTGCTGGGGCCGGGATATCCTGGGTGATTAACAAAGGAGTATGTAGCTTGGTTTGGGGGTGAGCCAGCTGACACCCCAAGCTCATAGAACTTTTTGTCCACTTAGGGGGATCCTGGAGTGGCAGGGCCACCTGGAACCAAGGTAGGTACTTCCCCCAGGGTGGGGTATATTGTCCACTGGGGATGGAGAGGGGCCTGTAAGGACCAGCAGGCATGCCCCACAAACCTCATGTGTCGAGCACATCTCAGAGGCAGCCTGAGAATCCCAGGCATGGAGTGAGATGCCCGTACAGTCCTGGCCTCATTCTCCCTCCCGTCTTGCCCTCACTGTTCCTTATACTTTTGTTTCTTTATAATTTAATGTGCCTGATTCAGAGAAAACTACCTAGGTCAAGCCTCCGCCTTAGGGCACAACCCTATACACCCACGCCAGTTGTGGGACCCCTCCCCTCCCTACATCCCCTTCCCTGCCACTATCCTCCCTGTCTTCATCTTCCACATCCCATATGGATGGCATGCTATATCCATGGAGGGAGATATATCCAGGGGCTGAGCCAAGCCTGCAGAAACCTAGGCTATGGTCACACCCATGGTTGCTGTGACCTCCTCTCTGAGAGTCTCTGCTGCCTGCTGCAGGGCTGACTCTGGCCCTTCTATTTGTCTGTCCCAGGGAGAAGCTGGAGCAGATGGAATCCAGGGCATCCCTGGCCTCCCAGGAAGAGAGGGTGCAGCTGGGCCCCGGGTGAGTGAGAGGCGAAAGGCATAAAAGAAGCCCCCAGGAAGAGAACTGGCATCTCAAGTGGCCCTTGGGGTGTCCTAGACATCTGTGTCCCCTACCTGCTACACTGTGGCCCCTGGAGCCAACTGCAAGGCTGGACAGGGTTTGGGTGCCCATCTCTATTCTCCAAGGTTCAAGGCAACACAGACTCCCCATCTGCATTGGAAGCCAGGCCCAGGTAGGCTGGTCCCTGAAGGGATTCTGGTTCTGTCTATGATGGCCCATTTTCTCTGTCTCTGCAGGGACCAAAAGGAGAGAAAGGGACCCAGGGAGAAAAGGTGAGTGTCTGTAGCCTTAGGTGCACAGTGAACAGAGTTGAACTGCTTAGGCCTCAGGGTGAGGAATCCCATCGTGCCCCAGCTTCAGGCTCAAGCCACCTGGCCACCCATGAGACCTCAGAGAGTTGAGGAGAGACCCTTAAGTCAGCAGGGGTAGCTCTCAGCTACTGTCTGCAAACCTAGTACCTGGGCTATGGGTAGGCTCTGGGGTCCTGGCCAGAGGAACTAGAATGTTTACTTCTTTATGGTTCTCTTCCAGGGAAACCCAGGAAAAGACAGAGTGGGGCTTCCAGGCCTCCCTGGCCCCCCAGGACCTCCAGGGCCTGTGGTCTATGTGTCAAATGAGGATGTAAGTACACCGTGGAATGCGGCAGGGCTCATCCCTCAGTCTAGGGACTGCCCATAGTTGACCTAACTGCATCAGAATGGCATGAGGAGCGCTGGCTTCTCAAGAGAAGGCCGTGCTGGCTAGAAGCTCTCTCCTTGCCAAAGCTTCTTGACCTTCTCGGTTGTAAAGGCTACCGCTGCACTTTTGTGGTGCCTACAGCAACATAGTCAAATGGCGTCGCCTCAAAGTCACTGGATCCCTCCGAGCCCCAACGAAGAACCCGGTGGTCAAGCTGCTGCCTGTGCTCAGTTCTCTGCAGCAAGAAGCCCAAGTCTCTGGTTATTAGATGCAGGGCCCACGGGAGCTGAGACCACAGGGAACAGGCCGCCCTAGACAGAGTTAGAGCTTGGTTGGGGTGACAACTGGGCTCAGATCCCAGCTACAGTTGTCAACAGTGACCCTGGCTGGTTACTTCACGTTCTGCAGCCCTGGTACCCTCAGTTCTGAGATGGGGACAGTACAGTCCTGGGAGAAAGGCACTGAACGGTCACAGGGCTCTGGGACCAGGGGAAAGCCAGAAGCAACAGCTGGTCCTCTTCATCCAGGGGGCACTGGTATGAGAGTGAAGCATTAGAAAAGCAGGTGGGGCTGCTTGCACCTGGTGGACCGGAGTGTGTGCCCCAGGCTAAGTGTGTAACAGGACTGGAGAGTGAGGCCAGCCCTGGCCGCTCCATGCTGGGAGGAGGGTCTTTCATGGGAAGGGGACTTCCCCAGGAAATGGGTCACTTGTCACCTGGGCACCTGCAGAGAGAACCCAGGTATACTGCGGAAAGCACAGGCTTTTCCTAAATTCCACTTGGGACATGCTTTTGTGTGCCTGTGGCTAGTGCGATACGGGTGACTTTAAACTCAAATGCAGCTTTCTTTTCCTCTACTTTTTCTTTCCCGATGGCGTGGGGACAGAGAGCAGTAGTGAGCACACCAGGACCTGAGGTAAGTGTCCTTGCTTCCACGGAGGGTCCCGGGGAGCTGGGTTAGAACACCCGTGAGAGCAGTGTGTCCCCAAAACTCACGGTGCCTTTCTTTCCACAGGGCAAGCCAGGGTACGCAGGCTTTCCTGTAAGTGGCTTTGCTTCGGAGCTGCATGCTTGCCCAGCAATGCTCTGCACTCTGGGGGGTGGGTATGGGTTCTGCTTGATACACACAGGATGGTAGTGTAAGCTTGGGTCATTGTCCTTGAGGACATGATGCTATCAGGAAGATAATGGGGGCTGGAGGGTATTGTATGGTGCCCTCGCCATCTATAATTGTTCAGGACACTGAAGGGGCTGCCTTGTGAACAGTGAACAACCACAGGGACAGAATATGGGGGAACATGGGGTCCAAGGGATATTGGGTCAGGGACCCTCATTTCTATCTGGTCTTCATTGTAGGGACCTGCTGGGCCGAAGGGTGACCTGGGTTCCAAAGGTGAACAGGGTCTTCCAGGGCCCAAGGTAAGGGGCTGGGGTACCATCTGCTCCTTTCCTAGGAACCACAGACCTGCTCCGATGGCTCCTGAGGCAGGCTGGGCCCTGGGGGTTCTGGGACATGACATCTCTATTACCTTAACTCAGAAGGCTCTGGTCACAACCTTCCCACGTAGGCCAGGACCCCCTTCCGCTCTGTTTCTGTCTTGGGGGTATCTGAGGCCTTATGGCTGAGCCCTGACCTGTCCTTCCTGTCCTGCCATTTCAGGGTGAGAAAGGCGAGCCAGGTGCTATCTTTGGCCCTGATGGCAGAGCCCTGGGCCCTGCCCAGAAAGGAGCCAAGGTGAGAATGGGGTTGGGGTCCCTGACATTGTGAAGACAGCATGAATGGGGGTGTCCTGACAGAGAGGCAGGATCACAACACACTCAAACCTTTCTGGAATGGGTTTCCCAAGCCCCCCATAGCCTAATTCTGTTCCCCTCCCTTTGCCTCTTGCAACCATCCTGGGTGTGTTCTCACGACCCCAAACCTGCCAATGGCTTGTGTTATCCCCTTGCTGCTGTGGCCTGAGCTCACCTATACGAAGATTAGTGATCTAGGCCATGGCCCAGTGTGCTCATTCTTCAGCCTGGCCTTTGCCTGTGGGAGATGAAAGAGCCCAAGGCCTGCTGGGGGCACACCATGAGTAAGCAACCATCCACTCTGTATAACCGAGGTATCTAGACCTCCTCCTTCCTGTGGTCCCGAGCTTGCAGCAACCTGAGCCCAAGCCTTTGCTCGGCTGGCAGGACTTGCTCCTCAGACCATTTTAGACTTCTACCCCAGCAGGTCTTCCCAAGAAGGTTCCAGGGGAAGGGCCTTGGGAAGCCTTGGTGGCTGTGAGGAATGGATCCTCGTTGGCCTACAGTGTTGGCAGGGAGTGAGCTCATGATTCCTCAGGCCCAGAGAAACCCCTGCTCACAGAGGCTCTGTAGCTGAAGAAGACCTGGGTGACCTTAGCTCTACATTGTCCAAGCTGGGTCCCACCTTCACCAACCCAGGGCGCATCCAGCTGTGTCTCAGACTAGACCTGGTCTCAGTGCTGGTTTCTGTCCTGTCCTGGCATAGCCAGCAGCCTTGGCTGCCAGCCTAGCACATCCACATGGGTACAGGGACTCCAGAAGGCAGTGGGCAGGGTTAGCCATAGCTCCCTGACGTACCTCTGATTCTCTATTCAGGGAGAACCAGGCTTCCGAGGACCCCCGGTGAGTAATGCCCTTTTGTTTACAATGGGTTTGTGGCCCAGGGTTGGTATCAACTGCCACATTGAAAACATGGGGTGGGGGTTGGTTACCTGGATGACAACCGGTAGTTCTCAGAGATGGCAACCCTGGCTCTTTCCTGGGATGGCCCCTCCCTTTTCACTAGGAGACCTCACTCACCCTCCATATTCTCTCTGTAGGGTCCTTATGGGCGACCTGGGCACAAGGGTGAAATCGGTTTCCCTGGACGGCCGGTGAGGATTTGGTGGCCTACAAGTTGGACATAGTGGGTGGAGAGCACCTGGGGCCTGCAGAGGGCTGGGCTCTGGAGAAAGTGGACAGCGGCCCTTCCTGTCCTCCCCTTGGGTACAGCAATCATATCTATGTGGCCAATGTCTTAATACTTATCTGGGCTAAGAGTACACTTCATCTGGCACCCCATAGAAGGCCCTGGGCAAAAAGGGGGCTCTGACCTGGGACCTTCTATCAGTCTCCTGCCTCCTCTAGCTTCTGGGCAAAAGTGTGAAGGCTTGACCCAGGAAGGAGGGGGCTATGTACGGGCTGTCCAGTACCCAACAAGCCCTGTTACTCTGTTCTGTTCAGGGTCGTCCCGGAACAAATGGATTAAAGGGAGAGAAAGGGGAGCCTGGAGATGCCAGCCTTGGGTTCAGCATGAGGGTAAGTGTCCTGCAATGGCAAATGGATGGCTTGTAACACCAGGGAACAAGAAGGGCTAGGTCAGGGCCTCTCAGGTCATCCAGCAGGCTGTTTGAAATGGCTGATGATGTAGCTAGACATGTTTGTCCTGACTACACTTACATAAATACTCACATGTGTTTGTGGGCACACTCACAACTACATGCACATATCTGCATGTTCCTATACCCAGGAGAGAGAAACATGGGGTCTTAGGGCATACCTTCTCTGGATCCACCAACACAGGTTTGTGTCTTTTGAAACATCTGCTGCCTTAGGGACTTAAGGGATTTTGTCTCATGGCATCACTTGCCTTTCTGCTGGAGGCAGCCACCCAGAGACTCAGGGGCTCCCCCGAGGATGGCTGTGTCCAGCTCTGACTCCCACCTGCTTTGCCCAGAACAGAGATAGGAACGGGAATCCAGAAATGAATACTTCAGAGAGTTCACATTTGTGATGATCATGGCTGCTGCTGGTTTCTTGCCAGCTGCCTCCCCTGTGCACTAATGCCTACTAACCCCGTGCAAAATCAAGAGCGAGCTCCGGCGTTTGCAGAGCTGCAGGACCGGCAGTCACAGGCCAATCTCATCCATCCCAATGGAAAAGATTGGCTCTTGGATTTTATTCTCAGCTAGGATTTTTGAAATCAGGTTAAATACCATTTTCCCTACGGGGAGTGTATCCCGTAGTCTGAGGCACCTGATGCTCACAGCCCTCCCCCTCCCCCTCCCCCCGTGGAGCTGTCCTGGGGAAGGCGGGCCATGCAAGGTACCTAGTCAAGCCAATTCCTTACGCGGGTCCTCGAGAGGCCTTTTGCAGAAGCAGTGTATAACCGTCAGAGTGTGGGCCAGGCCGTCCCTTTCATTCAAGTCAAAGCCTTCTTAAGGGACTTAGCTGCTCCTGAGTGCTACTGGCCCTGGGCAGGAAATAGGCAGGCCCAGCTGGCAGGCACATGGATAAGTCAGCAATACAGTCTTGATTTTTACATCATCAAATGCATTCAGCTTTCTGATCTGACCACTTCTCAGAAGAATTTCAGCCTATGTCTGCTACCCTAGTCTACACTGATGGTTAGCTGTGACCTTGACTAACCAGAACCTTCTGTCCCTCCACAGGGATTGCCTGGCCCCCCTGGGCCTCCAGGCCCCCCAGGTCCTCCGGGAATGCCCATCTATGACAGCAATGTAAGTGGCCAGAGCTTCATTCTCCCGAGGCTTCTCTCCCATTGCTGCCTCTGGAATCCTCTCTGGGTATCTCTGGAACGGGTCTGTCGGGTAGGCTGCACCTGGGGGCAGTGGACAAGCAGTGAGTCCCCACAGGAGTAACTCTGCGGCTTGGAGACAGCCTCAAACCCAGCCTTAACAAGAGGAAGAGGTGACCTATGAGGGCAGGTCACTGTGACAAGGACTCTGGACATAGACCCTGGCCCCGTTCAGAGTGCCCATGGAAAGGGTTCTTGTTTGGTTCTGGAGAGGGGCCCTGGGATTTCTTGCCTTGGGGACCCTGGTAGTCTTGCTTTCTAGAGCACTGTCCTTTGGCCCCCTCCCCATCCCCACCCCCTCCCCGCTTGTTCTTTGTAGGCGTTTGTGGAGTCTGGCCGACCTGGACTACCAGGACAGCAAGGTGAGGTCACTGGGGATCACAGTGCATGCGCAAGTCTGGGGCTCCGGTAGGAAGATGGCAATGGGATAGTAACCTCAAACTGATTAGGAAAAAGATGAAGCTATGGGACTTGACTCTCTGCTAACTTTGGGTATCCAGTTCCCGGGGCAAGTCCTCAAGCCTACCCTACTCCTAATAGCACACACCTGGCATAGCTGTCCAGGGAGTCTAACTAGAGGCTCTGGTGCCGGGCATGACCATCCAAGATTTCTCAGAGAAGTGCAGGGACAGCCCCAGCCATCTGTCAGGAGGGACATAGAGCAATGGCTCTCCCCAGCACACACATTTGCTCTTCGTGAGTTCTGATTCTGACTATGTCCCCTACCCCCACATCCTTCCACAGCCTTTCTGGTCTAGCCTCAGCCTATGTACACAATAGCCAGGACTGGGGACATTAGTGGGAGGGGGCTTGACCGGACTTTCCCTGATAGATTTGGGGTCTCTTCCCCTAGGTGTGCCGGGACCTTCAGGACCAAAGGGTGACAAAGGAGAGGTGGGCCCACCTGGGCCTCCAGGTGAGCATACTTGCATGGTCTAGGCTGAGGGTTGTGGGGTACAGCCAGCCCCAGGGTGGGGCACTAGAACCTGGGGGTGCTGGATACCCGTTACGCCATGGTTGCTGCCCAACGCTCTGGAGGGGCAAAGCACATGCTTTCTCTAAGTTCACTAAGTCCTGAAAAGACCTGGATCTAGGGACCAGTCTCCACCAAAACCATCTGGGAAAGCAGGATAAAAGTTGAGACGCTTCCTGTGAGATGGAGGGAGGACCAGCCGGGAAGAGAGCTGAGGCCACTCCCTTGACCCACAAAAGCATTAGCACTCATGGGCGAGTGGGATTCCTGCTCAAAACCATCAGCATCACTCAGCGTGGGGTGTGGTAAAGAAGACACAGGCACTGGAACCAAGGCTGAACCAGAGATGGAGAGACCAGATCCCAGGCCTCCTGGGAAGTGGGTACCAGGCTGGGACCAAGACTTAGAGTGTACCATGCCCCAAAGCTAAAAGGAAAGAGAATCATCTCAGAGAGCAGAGGGCTCTCTGGGTAAATCCTGGGACACAAGAGTTCAGAGAACTGGGGGAGATGATTTCCCCCGAGGACAGCAAGGGTAAGCTGGGAGTGGCCATCTCAGCACCTTGCCGATGGAAGCACAGATTGAGAGATGAAGTTCACAGAGGGAGGACACAGCGAGGGTCTAGCGTGCTTGTCACTGGAGAACCAAAGAGAGACAGCAGTTGAGGGCAAAATGGCCCAGAGTTTCGAGACTGAGAAAAGATTTGCAGTGTTTCTCACAGTGAAAAGACGCACAAGAAGACCGTCAGAGGTGAGGAAAGCCGGAAGACCCTGCGCGTTTCAGAACATCAGAGGGAGGCTCACGCCACAGAATTCCACAGCCCAGGAGTATGACTCTGCACCAAGAGGGTAGCCTAAGCAGCAAGCAGCCTGATGTGCAGCGTGAGGCTCCTGGGAGAGACAGAAGCGGTGCCCAGAAAAGGGGAGACAGGCAGTAGCTGACCAACACAGCAGGAAGAGGACAGGCTGCGTGGCCACTCCCGGACTCTCTGGAGCAGTCCTTCTGATGTTTAGCTGAGGTTGAGGGTACAGATGACCTTGAAAGAAAGCCAAAAACAGAAGAATGTGCCCGATGCATGGATAAATGATACAAAAACACAGAGCAAAGCTTGGTGTAAATCCAGACAAAGAGGAAGAAGGAACCCAGAGCAGAGGCACGTAGAAAACAGCGGGCAAAATAGATCTGAACCCCCAGGTTTTCAGCAGCTGAACATGGGCGCTTCTGTTGGCAGTTGGATGAGAGTGGACTGGCTCCCCAGAGAGACACAGAGAGACCTCTCCCTTAGGACATGAGCAAGTTAGAGGATCAGGATAGAGGGAATTGTCCCAGGAGAAGGGAGCAAGCAATGGTCGGCCAAGTGTGCGTGTGAGACCGAGTCAAGCTTAGGAAATAAGGCTGGAATTTAAAAAGCTCTGATCTTGATCCAAGTCCATCTGCCAGAATAATCCAGTAACTGAACTCGTGTGCCTACAATCACAGAACCTTGGGATAGGGAAGACAAGGAAGAAAACCATGCCGTCATTGGAAAAAATTAACCTGGAGTTGGAAGGGCTCAGCAGCCACCAATGCTTGACTACATCATCTCTGGCCATATGCCAGTCACAGGGACTAGTCCCTGCAGGCAGAAGCGTGTTCTGCAGGTTTAGAGGGTAGTCTCGTGAACCTAGTACAAGCCCATGGTGAGGGAGCACCTGCATTGGAGGACTGCCATAGCAGCAGCCCTGTTCCAGGCAGCTTGCACGTCAAAGGAGAAGCAAAAGACCCGAGCAGCCTGGGGTGGTGATTCTGGCAAAGCCTCTCTCAGCTGAATAGCTGGGTCCTCCAAGTCTCCCATGGGCTGGGTCAGTGCTCATAGGTCATGGAATCTCATAGACTATGGCCCAGTTCTACAGAGGTCCTAGGACAGGGGCTGAGGCTTGGGTCCTCCTAGTGGCTACTGTCACCTCCAATCCCAGGTGACACACCTGTAAGATGGCTGGGCAGGGGGTGGGCATGGAATCACTGCTCTTGACCATCTTGTGTAGCAGCGAAGGACCTCCAAGATAGAAACTCCACAAGGACATCAGCCTTGCAGGAAAACCTGACCCAAGGTTGCTACCCCTGAAAAAAAGGGGTTAACCCCTCTTCACAAAATACAGCCTTAATTGGAATGTTACTGTGCCTCCAGGCTGAGGTCCTGGGAAGCAAACGTCACATTTGATGAAAACAGGAAGGCATTTTAGAGACAGAAATAAATAAAGTCATGTTTTATTTATGTATAAAATAACAGAGATCAAAGAAGAGTAAAGAAAAAAATCCAGAGATGAAGTTAATTCTTTGAAGATGCTGAAACATCTCCCCACCCCTGCAAACTCACAGAGACAACAGGGAATGCTTAGAGGAGGGACCCTGGGCCTTGCTGACTCTAGGCCTGCAGGAACAGGACCAGGCTTCTTGAAGCAAGGGGCCTAGGGAAAGCAGAAGCCAGTTTACACAGATACCAAGTCTCCAGTGTATACAGCCCTGAGGATCTGTGGGGTGACAGAAGGAATGACTGCATCTCTGCAGGCCACCGGACAGACAGCCATTAGAAAAGCCAATGGCTGGTCATAAACATTTACAGGTGCAATTCTGCAGAAACACCATGACAAAAAAAAAAAAATAAAATCCATTAACCAGGAGTAATTTAAGAAGATGTGTGATCCTTACACAAATCCATGAGGGCGGGTGGGGGAGGGGAAGGAGGGGAGTACAAACCGTAGAGTCGATACTGTCATCCCCATTCGCTTCCAACCTCCCTTTCTACCCTGCAGGGCAGTTCCCCATCGACTTCTTCCACCTGGGAGCCGAAATGAAGGTGGGTGAGATTGCTGGTCAAGTTGATGGGGTGGCTGGTGTCCAGGCAGGTGCCTCTGTCCCTGCTGACAAGAGTGTACTGACATTCAACCAACGCTGGCCTTACAGTAGCGTCCTTCCCTCTGGACACTCATTGTCCCCAGGCCGGTGGGGGTGGGGTCGAGACAGCAGGAAGTGGGAGCCGAGCTGGATCTGGAAGGGGACCAAGGAGGTGCCATGACTCATGGGGCCAGTGCCAGCCTGTCATCCCCACCTGGCTCAGATAACCACTTCCACCTGTAGGGTGACAAGGGAGACCGAGGGGACACTGGACAGAAAGGAGAGCGGGGAGAACCTGGGGCTGCTGGTGGTGGATTCTTCAGCTCAAGTGTGCCTGGACCACCTGGCCCGCCTGGTTACCCTGGGATTCCGGTAAGCCTGAACCCCAGGCCTCCTGCAGGCGTCCACACATCATGCCTGGCTGTGTGCCCTGAAAGACTCAGACCAAACCCTGCAAACTCAGCTGTCTAAGACCCCACATCTATTGGCTCCTCTGGGCACAAAGCTGGGTGGGCATATGGATCCTGGTGGCCTCCTTTGTTCCTTGTGGCCACTCTTCCTGCTGCTACCCATCTGCTATGTCCCTGGCTTTGAGCAGCATTGAGCAGACTCCAAGGGTGTACCATCACAGTGTCATGAGGGCTGAAGGGAACAGGAACACTGGGAGGCCTTGGGGATGGTTCTTTGTCCTGGGATCACATCCCCAGCAAAAGGAGCCCGATAGGGCTGTACTGGTCTTAAAGGTTCCAACTCTGGGGCTATGAGCAGATAGTCCCAACCTGGCGCATGTGGGATACAGTGGAAGGTTTTCTTGTTGTTCCTAGGGTCCAAAGGGAGAGAGCATTCGGGGCCCACCTGGCCCTCCTGGCCCTCAGGGACCTCCTGGTATTGGCTATGAGGGGCGTCAGGGACCCCCAGGACCGCCAGGACCGCCAGGACCTCCCTCGTTCCCTGGTCCTCATAGGCAGAGTAAGTAGGAGATGGGAAGTGGGCCTGGATCACTGAAGGCTACCCATGGGGCCAGGAGTTCCCAGCTTTATCTCTCTCGTTATCTCTCTCATAGCTGTCAGTGTTCCTGGTCCTCCAGGCCCTCCTGGCCCTCCGGGTCCCCCAGGAGCCATGGGTGCCTCCGCTGGGGTAAGTGTTTAGTTGGCCAAGGTCTGAGGATCTGGATTAGGACTGGGGAGGTGGGTGGCATCTCAGGAAGTCCTCCCCATCAGTCAACTGGGTGCAGAGACCAGTGTCTAGGATCATGGGGTCCCCAAGGTACCCACTTCTACAACCTCTACTCCTCCTTCTGGGGATAGCCTGACAAAGATGGGTGCCTACCGAGAGTCACCCTGGGAGCTCTGGGTGCTCGGGATAGTAAATCTAACATTGGGCTTGGGTTGGGGTTCCAGCAGGTGAGGATCTGGGCCACATACCAGACCATGCTGGATAAGGTACGTGAGGTGCCGGAGGGTTGGCTCATCTTCGTGGCTGAGAGGGAAGAGCTCTACGTACGTGTTAGAAATGGCTTCCGGAAGGTGCTGGTGAGTTCTCAGGAACCATCCCCCCAACAGCCACAAGAAGGATGAAGGTTTTCTTAACTTTAAAGAATAGTGAGCAAGTAATTTTGGGGTTAGCAGTAAATGAATGTTTATTAGTTACTTTTATCATTGCTGAGACCAAATTCCCAGCAAGAAGTACCTTAAGGGAGGACAGGTCACTTTGGCTCATGGTTTTGAGGTACGGTCCTTGGGAGTGACGAAGGTGCAGTGGCAGGGATGTGTCAGACAACTGGTCATATGGCTTCTGTCGTCAGGCAGCAAGCAGATAGGAAGTGGGGCTATGACCTACTTCCTCCAGAGAGTCTCTACCTCCTAAAGGTTCCACAATCTTCCCAGACAGCACTGCCAATTGGGGACCAAATGTTCAACATAACCCTGGGTTAGGTTGGGGGCAGAGGGGGGTAGAGTTCACATTCCACCCACAGCAGTGTAACATGAGGTAGGGTCCTAACTCTAGAGCCCAGGTGGCTCATGGCCAAGGTCCTTAGCTGTCCTCTACAGGGCATGCAATGCGACAAAGCATCAGGGCTCGTCTTGGCATGGTGGCCTCAAGATGCATGAAGGCTACGAATGCTCTGGAACCCAGTACTGTGTTACATAAACACCACTGCGGGGCTGGCCAGATGGCTCAGTGGGCATAGACACATGCCACACAGACCTGTCAACCTGAGCTTGATTTTAGAACCCACAAAAGGTGAAAGGAGAGAACCAGTTCTGCAGAGCTGTCCTCCGACCTCCACACACACATCCTGGCATGCGCACATGTATGTTATGCGTAGACACATGTGATAATAAACACCACTGTGATGAACGCCCTTAGTACTGGTGGGATGCCTCAAAATGCATGATGGCTGCTGGGTACCAGCTTTTGGGTTCTGCGTCTATGGGCCTGGCAGACCTGTTCTTTAGTGCCTTCCCTGATTACAGCCCTTCTGTCTAGCCTGGGAGAGTCTTTGGCGTCAGCAGTAGGTCTAACCAGTGCCCACTGTTCACTTAGTGCCAACCAGTGAGGTGTAGTCACAGCCCTGTCTCTCTATAGGCCTCTTCCAGAGGGAGGGGCCGTGGGGAGAGGGGTGACAGATGAGAAGCTCTGGCCTGAAGCCTGCTGTAGTAACCCCCACTGTTGCCTTTCAGCTGGAGGCCCGGACAGCTCTCCCACATGGGACGGTGAGGAACTTTTTCTCTCTGTGTGGCTGTTAGAAGTTAGCGTGGGTAGCAGGGCTCGGGAAGGTCACATGGTTCCTTGAAGTCCAGGAGCCAAATGCGTGACTGGAGGTTTGTGATCATTCTGTGCAGTGCACAGGACGATCCACAATGGCTTTCGTTTTCAGCTTGGAATGAATGGATTTATAAAGTATACAACAAACAAAAGTAAAAGAATAAATAACAGAGTATAGACAGATAAAGCATTTTCAAACTGGGTACTCAAACATTTGGCAGAAATTGATGATGGGGGGGGGGTTGCTATAAGGCAGCCAACTGGAGTTCCCAAGAGAGTTCTGGGGAGGTGACGTCACCAGGCTGGACATTCACAGCAGCCAGCAGAAACTGACTGGGGAAGTTGGGGCATCAGCTGGAGTTCGTGACTGAGCATTCTCCCCATGGCTGAGCTTATGGCTGAGCTACCCAGAGCTGACCAGGCATTTATGCCACGGGACAAACAATGGTCACCTCGGTTGGAAATGGCTCACTTTCTAGCCTTCAAGGGCACCGTATTTTACTCTTGGGCTGTTTCTCTTCCCTCCATGCCACACAGTCGGTGGGGCCATCTCCAGTTGAGGGACCTTGGAGGGTACTTTGAGACCAAGATGCTTGGGTGTGAAATGGGCGGGCGGGGGGGCAACTTCACTTCCAGAGCCAGCTTCTCAGTGAGTTCAAACATGTGATGATTGACTAATACAGTGTAGGGTCTTAGCCTGAGCAGTAGCCAGGAACCCCAAGGAGGCTGTGATGAGTGACAACTGTCTTCCAAGCACAGGGAGGACTGGGGACCTACACAGAGGGCAGTGCCACCCAATCAAGTATCTCGGGCTGGCTCAGGGTCCAGCTCCCTTCCCATCACCTTGGGCCCAGTCCTGTCCTACCCAAGAGCACAGAACAGACACGGGCAGGGATCGTACCAGATGAGGAGCTACTCCAGGCACTGTGTACTTCCTTCTCAGGGCAATGAGGTAGCGGTTCTGCCCCCGCTGGTGCAGCTTCACGAGGGCAGCCCGTATACCCGGCGGGAGCACTCCTATTCCACCGCTCGGCCCTGGCGGGCAGATGACATCCTAGTCAACCCACCACGTCTGCCGGATCCACAACCTTACCCTGGAGTTCCACACCACCACAGTGCCTATGTGCACCAGCCGCCAGCCCGCCCCACAAGCCCACCTGCTCACACGCACCAGGACTTCCAGCCAGTGGTGAGTGTCCAGGGTTGAGGGGCATGTGTTCATCCAGCCCTAGTCCTGGCAGGATGGAGCGAATTCCCCCAGAGCTGCCAGAGGAAATACTGTGGACAGAGATCTATGGGTGAGCTGATTAATGTGGGCTACGCATCCCCTTAGGCCAGGGACTTGCCTTCCCTCTGGTGCCTTAATGACTGTCCATGAGATCAAACACCTACGAGCCAGTCCCTGCTAGTCCTTAATACGGCAGAGGAGAAAACACTGGTTCATATGTGTGCTGTGCCTCTGCCCTAGAGGGATGCTGGGACAACCAGGGATGGGCAGCTGCTCCAGTCCCAGCAGACTGAACTGGTCCCTATCACTGCTCATAGCTATTAACAGCTCTCTTAGGGAGCTGCTGGAACCACAGTGCCTCAGACGTCCTTCGATATCCTGGACTGAAAGGGGCCAGCTAGGGCTGCTTGAAGGCTTTCACTGAGGTTACTGCTGTCTTGCACACTCAGTGGAGTCTGCCTGTGTGCCCTGTGCAGCCTAGAAGCTAGAAGATTACATGTGGCATTGCTTATGATATAATCCTATGTGACCTTTCCTGCAGCTCCACCTGGTGGCACTGAACAGCCCGCTGTCAGGTGGCATGCGTGGCATCCGTGGGGCCGACTTCCAGTGCTTCCAGCAGGCCCGAGCCGTGGGGCTGGCTGGCACCTTCCGTGCCTTCTTGTCCTCGAGGCTGCAGGACCTCTACAGTATTGTGCGCCGTGCTGACCGGGGGACTGTGCCTATCGTCAACCTGAAGGTGGGTGGAGTCTGTTCTGAGAAGCCCATAGCATGTCCCCAGATGTACCCATGCCTTATCCTTAGGTGTGAAGTCATAGTGGGATCTCAAAATGCCCACAACAGTCCCCACAAAGCTCCTCTAACCCCATAACCTCCCAGGGCCCTGGTTCTTGTCCCATGGATGTTTCTAGTGGTTCCTATGTTACTGACCACATAACTCAAAGTGGTCTGGAACCATTTCTGTGTGCCACCTAGCCTGGCCCTTTGCCACAGGACCTATCGTGTGGCTTTATTCCTGGGTCTTTATGATAAAAAGAGCTGGGATTCTTGATGTTCTTATAGCAGTATTTCCCAGAACCAGTGATGTGGACTGAGACATCCCAGTGTCTCAGGCTCAGGAGGGCGCCTATGGGTCTCACCCACTGTGATGGGGTGTACCTTTGGAGAAGGGCTTCCTCTGCCTCAATGTGTTCCTTGGTCTCTTGTGATTGCCCTAATACTCATTCCTCTGGCCTGATGTGACAGTGACTGAAGTCTGCTTGTCTCCTGTAGGATGAGGTGCTATCTGCCAGCTGGGACGCCCTGTTTTCTGGCTCCCAGGGGCAACTGCAGCCTGGGGCCCGCATCTTTTCTTTCGATGGCAGAGATGTCCTGAGACACCCAGCCTGGTAGGTCTCCCAGCGTTAGATGGAGGGTGTCAAGACCTCTATCTCTAGACTGACACAGTCTATACAGAAAAATCACAGAGCTGGAGAGATGGCTCAGTGGGTTAGAGCACTAGCTATTCTTCCAGAGGACCTGTGTTCAATTCCCAGCACCCATAGGGCAGCTTATAACTGTCTGTAACTCCAGTTCTAAGGAATCCCATACCCTCACACAGACATCCATGCAGTCAAAACACCAATGCACGTAAAATAAATAAATAAACCTTAAAAAAAAAAAAGTCACAGACCCTTCGAAGCCCATGAGAATGGCTGGCCACAGTATGTTCAAACACTACCCCGTCAGCACCCTCAAAGCCATGGCAGGTATGTTTGTTCATCACCTGTGACTACTTAAATTAACTCTACTGCTCACCATGTAAGTGTCATGGAAAAGGATGGGTTCTGCAAGACAGCTCCCGTGCCCTTTGCCCTTGGTCACAGAATGCACCGGAAATGCTGACAAATGGCTAGGCTATCTTCAGAATGGCTGACAAATGGCTAGGCTATCTTCAGAATGGCGTCCTACCCAGGGTCTCTATACCTGGCAGCTCAGACACCTGTTCCAATGACTGTGCTCTGAAGGGTGGCTCGGGGAGCTAGACAAAAGTCCCTAGGCGGCAGTTGAGTCCTGACCATCTGCTTTCCCCACTCATGAGGGCCCTCCTGGCCCCTACATGAGCCGTGGGCAGAGCTGAGTGGCTAAACCCTGGCAGCAGGGTTTACTCCTAGCATTTATCAAACAAGAGTTTCAGAAGCCAGGTCTTGTCGGTGGGTTAAAGGCTAGCCCAGAGGTCCCCTGGCTCAGGCTACACCCCAACACCCTCTTTCTCTGCAAGAGTACACATCTGGGAGGTGACCTAAGTCCTTAAGGGGCCCTTCACTGTCCCGTCATCCCACTGCCCCCAAATATAGCGGCTGGCCTCCCATCTTCTTTGCCCTAGAGGGCAGACCTGGAAGGACAGGCCTGCAGGTTGCTGACAGCCTCTATGCCTTGCAGGCCTCAGAAGAGTATATGGCACGGCTCAGACCCCAGCGGGCGCAGGCTGATGGAGAATTACTGTGAGACATGGCGAACTGAGGCCAGTGAGGCCACAGGTCAGGCCTCCTCCCTGCTGTCAGGCAGGCTGCTGGAACAGAGAGCTGCGAGCTGCCACAACGCCTACATCGTCCTGTGCATCGAGAATAGTTTCATGACCTCCTTCTCCAAGTAGGGCCTCTGCCAGCTAGAATGGTGGACAGGGAGGCACAGGACGGACACAGTGCAGGGAGCATCTGGTCAGCGCCCAGGGCCTGGCTGGGATACGATCCTGTGTAGTTCACACTTTATGTAATCCTCGAGAAATAAAAGGAAGCCAAAGAGTATATTTTTTTAAACATTTAAAATAGACTTCCTGCTCTTCCTCTCCCACTTGAACTGGCCAGGCTGGGGTCACAGATCTTCCTCCATGCTTGGTGGAGCTCTAGGGCGAAGTCAGGCCATAGCTGGGTGTCGGCAGGCGACTGCCCTAGGGTTGCTGCCCCAAACCTGCTGACTTTCTCTAACCTGGCATCTTTCTGGGCACAGAGCCTTTAAAAGGCAGTCCCATGTGCGTGCTGGGGACAGACCCCAGGTCAGCGCAGGGCAGCTGGGACTTTCCTCTCAGCACCCAGTGACTGCCAACAGTACAGGCAGGCACCTGCTCACCCAGGTGCTAACTGGGACCACCCATGCTGATTGGTGGGAACCACCTTTCCTGCTTCCCCCTGTCTCCAGTAACAACACTCCCCGCCAGAGCTGGCTTCCAAGCTTAGTACTCACTGTGACGACCCGATCTGAACCCTGTCCCGTCACCGTGCAGAGGCCAGGAGTGTGGTCAGGCTTAGCCTGCACGCTCATTTTGCTGGGGGCAATACGCGACATGGGGCCTACCCTCAGGCTTGTCTCTCAGACTGGCCTCCCTGGTGATCCATGAGATCCCATCCAGAGTGAAACCCAAGCCCAACCAAGGCCAAGAGCTAGGTTCCGAGAGCACCCTGTCCTTGCTCACCAGCCCGAGGCCCACGAATCTTGCAACAGCTGCACAAAACACCTCTCTGAGGGAGAGACGTGTGCTCAGGGCCACAGGTGGCCGATCAGAGCTACTCTGCCTGCCTCAGGCTCTGATGTCCAAGGATGGGGACAAATCCAATGGGGCTAGTTCTGTGACTGTGTGATATGAAGCCATTTCGAAGAGGTACCAAATAAAAGTGACCTTTTATACAGACACTTGGTTTATAGCTGCCTTCCCTGTTACGAAAAGGACAAATCATCCAAAATGAGACCTGGGAGCCTCTGTCCCTGCGCTCCCCAGCTGGAGGCCCATAGAGGGAGTACAGGTGAGTGTGGATATAGTCATGTGTCCATGGATACGGGCCTCTACAAACAGACATGCATGTGTACATGTGGTGGCACATGTGGTCAGGTGTGTATACACACAGGTTTGGATGGGCAGGGTATACAGAGACTAGGCACAGTTATACACAAATTTGCATGGTTGTCACAAGGGTGCAGAGGCATACAATGGCAGGCATAAATGTGTGTGTGTTGTGTACGTATGTGGTACAGAGGTGTGCATGGTATGCCTAGTTACACAGATGTCTGTGCACATGTGTACAAAGGCATATGCAAGTGTGTATGTACAAGGCGTGCGGGCATACACAGGTATACAATGTATTGCACAGATGTGTACAAATGCTGTTAGTACCTGCCACCTGGTATCCAGCAATGCACATAAGGTGACTTCAAAATCATGTCGAGGAGGCTAGAGAGATGGCTCAGCAATTAAGAGTACTTGCTGGTCTTGTAGGGGATCAGCGTTCAGCTCCCAGCACCCCCATGGCAACTTAAATCCCATCCATCCATCCATAACCCCAGTTCCAGGCAATCTGACACCCATTTCTGCCCTCCACAGGCACCTGGCACATATGTGATACACACACATACATACACACGTGCATGCACAAGAAAACACTCACATGGATAAAATAAATCTCCAAATTTTGCAGAGATTTGTTCACTGGGCCCAAGACCCTCTTGTATTCACTATTTCATCCCGAGGCTGACTCTAAGAGACTGTGCTTGCCAAACAGAGAAGGCCATGTCCAAAGCCTCCAGCCAAGTGGAGAACAGCTGGTGGCTGACAGAATGGCCCAGGATAAGAGAGGTGACAGTCTTCAGCCAGTATGGGTCACCAGGTGAGGGCTAAAGAGCCACAGGCCAGGGTGGGCAGGTGCTGCGGGGGAGGGCTTTGGCTGCGAGAAGCTCATCTTGCTGCCCCGGGTGAACGGGCATAGCAGGGGTGGTCACACACTATCTCTGCCTGAGGCAAAGGACATCAGTCGTATCCTACAAGATCCCCAAGCCCAGAAGGGATGGAACTAGCCCTCCCCAGTAAGGCTCTCAGGGTGCTGCAGCAGACGTGAATGCAGCTAGCCCAGTGTTCTCACAAACCATCACTAGTTGGATGTCTGGCCAGCCCTGATTGTAGCCTCTTCCTCAGCCCAGGGTCCCCAAGATGACCTTTCTCAAGTGGACCTCTGGGTAGTCCTAAAGGCACAATTGGCTCAGCAGCCCCCATAACCAGCAATTTGGTTCTCGGATGTGACGTGTATGCCCTAGGGGGGTCAGATCTTGCAGTGGAGCTGGAGGTCAACTCAAGGGCACCGAGCGCCTAGTCTCTGCAAGGCATCCTTGCTTTGGCTGAGGCTAATCAACCCCTGACTCCAGCTTTTCACTAGAGAAAAACCAAAAGGAGTTCTCCATTTTAATGTCAGGTTTTTTTATTTTTATTTAAAAAAAAAAATCAGTCATCCAGACAAGCACCTCCCATGATAGAAGTGACAGCATAGCCAGAAGCCAGGATATAGAAGGACCAGCACCCTGCAGGGCCAGCGTGCCTTGGCTGGTGTCTGGGCTACCCCACTAGCCCTGGGGACAGAGATAATTTGTCCTGAGCTTCCAAGGGCTAAGGGCGAGCTGGCCTGGTAGACGCAGTTGACCCCAATACAGGCTCTTCCTGGCAAGCAATAGGCAATTCAGGTTCACAGTAGCCTGGCATATGGGTCCCATAAAGCCAGGCAGCTGCTCTGAGTGTTCCCAGTGGGCTTTGGCCACAGCTAAAGCAGGAAGTAGGCTGGGTTTAGGGTCCTCAGAGGCTATCAGCAAGGACAAACTATTGTCCCTCAGTTAAAGCAGGTGGCTCTTAAGGTGAATCCTGTGAACATTCTGGGGGTTCCTGAAGGCAACACACTGCCCACATGTCTTGGGCAGTGGGACTCAAGACAGTACAGTCTTGTCTACAGCATCCCGCCCAGGCTGGTTCAGGATGGAGGTACATGAGAGGGGTTGCTTGCTTGAGTCAGGAGTTCTTCCCGCTGAACTGGGATGAAGCCAGGAAGGTCAAGATGGGTCAGGCCTTGGCTTCGAGTCTCAAGCCTGCCACGCTGTCCTCCACACCATCCTCTGGGAGTAGCGGTGGTGCTGAGGGTTGTGGTCCCTTTAGGTTTCCATCCTGCAGGCTTAGTACCTGCACAGAATTCTCCAAGGGGCTCAGCTCCTGGGGCAGGGGCAGGGGCTGGTGGCGCCGCCGCCGGCAGTACCTCAAGCCGTCCAGCGCAGCCCCAACAAAGCAGATGATGGAGAGTACCAGGAAGTACACGGAGTAGATAGTGAACTGAAAGAGAGTTTGGGTGACCTTAGGTTTTGTTCCCCCACCCCTGCCTGCCTTTGCCCCATCTAGGGGCAAGGTTCTCCATCATTCAGCCACCAGGTGGCCAGAGGAGTCATAGGCCTTGCCCAAGGGCAGATACCAAGGTGCTTGGTCCCTTGCCCTCTATCCCCCACAGCATGGTCAACTACAAAGGGTACCTATCACTTCCCCAGGGATTTTGTCTGACATAGGTCTGACATCTGTGTGGTCCTCGGGGACTGGTCCCTATGCTCTAATGCATGAAACTGACTTTCTTAGCCCCCAGGACAATGATCCAGGCTTCTAGGTCCTGGCCTTAATTGGAACTGGGCACAGCCTTGACTTGCTTGGCACAGCAGTGACCAAGAAGAGCCAGGCATGCACAGGTCATACCCCTTCCTGAAGGACCAGATATGTTCCTCCCAGGGAGGAACCTAACTACTGCCAAATGTCCATGAAGGTCCTGGAACCTGCAGTGATCCATTTGGAGGCAGGTGAGTATCCTGAAGGCCCTTGGGACCCTTTCATAAAAGATCGCATTTGGAGTAAACCAGAAATGACTCATGAGAGACTTTTGTTCCCAAGAAGACAGGATGGACATCCTTTCCCCGTTCTTCCTGTGCCAATCAAACCCCTGGGTGCTGTGGGCAATACTCACTGGGGGTGGGAGGAGAAAAGCATTAGCCAGCTGGGCCTCGGGATCCAGCAAGTGGCAAGTGCTGGCTATTTCTTTTTGTTTCATGGATCTTGGAGCTGAAGCAGTCAGAAGTCTCTCTCTACCCACAGAACCAGCATAGATAGAGCCCAGCTAGAGGGCAGGTACCAGGACAAGGAACATTTCCAGACATTTTTCTGAAAGCACCTGATCCTACCTCAGGCACAGCAAAATCAAAGGATGTGGGGTGGGGCCAGACAAGACTCCTAGGAAGAAACTTGCATCCCACGGGGTGGTAATGACCTCACTTCTCACCCTTGTTCCTCATAAGGTCAGCATTCAGTGTCAGTGACTGGACCTACCACACACACACACACACACACACATCTGGCAGTTATGAGGTATTCGCTGCCCTCTGCACTAGAGGGGACCGCATGGAATTGACCTTATGCCGTTGAACAGAAGAAATAAGATGTCCTGCCCTTGGGCAGTGAGGGGTCCACTATGGGAGTTAGAATTACTACTCTACCCAAAGGGCACCAACCTGCACTGCCAGGGCTGTGAGGATTAGGCATTAGACCCCTTAGCTTCAACACACAACACCAAGAGGCCTTTGACCTCTACTGCAGCTCAGCACATCCACACGACACACAACACCAAGAGGCCTTTGACCTCTGCTGCAGCTCAGCACATCCACACGCCTTCAGCAGGGCCTGAAGTCATCTGAGAAAAATTTGCAGAGCAACCATGAAAGGGGTCAGCAAAGCAGCAACAATGCCCCAGAAATACAAAAAGGGAGATGGTATCAGGAGAGGTGAGAGATGGAAGAGGAATCAAAGATTCAGGCCAAAGAAGCAGAACCAAGAGGAACTGATGAGAGATGAGCTCATGAAACAGGAGAAGGACTCCCACAGGAGACCCCACAGCAAACAAAACCCTGCCCGTCCTGTCCTTGATTTCTGTTTGTTCTTGCTTTGTTCAGGTGGCCTTGAACTCACAATCTTTCTGCTTCAGCCCCCTCCGCACGCCTGGCTTGTCTTTTCTACGTTAAATTTGATGGTGAAAAGTTAAGTTGATTAACGCTGTCTTAGGAGATTCTGAAGGTCTATGTGCAAAACATCAGGGCAAGTGGCCTGTCAACAACAGAGGGCGTGGTGATATAGCTGCCACACATAACTGGTAATGTAATACACGTGCAGTCGCCAAACACCAGCCCGCTATTGGCTCCTAAAGAGACAGACAACACTAGTTTGGTTTCTGGTTTCATAAATGAATTCAAGGGGAAAAAACACAACTTAAAAACAACCCATGAGAATGGCTAACAGGGAAAAGTAGCATCGCATGCTGATCACGGTCTGGGAAAATGGTTCTCATACCCTGCTGGTGGGATGGGAATAGCTCCCACTGGGAACCCTCAGTTCCACTTCCGGGCTCTCCTTCCAGAGAAATAAACCCTACATTCACACCAAACCTAGGAAAGAACTTGTAATATCCAAGGACTGAACACAGCCCATAGTGCTTCCGAGGTCAGCGGCTATCCCAGGTACACAGACAGCCTGCAGCAATTACAGAAGCCATCTGCCCTTGTCTCAGAGAAGCTCACACACACGGGAGAATAGAGCCGCTGCCTGCCAGGGAGAACAGCTATCTCTAGGGTTGATAAGGGAGTAGCTATGGCTATGTAACAACCCTAAGGGTCTGTGTGTGTGTGTGTGTGTGTGTGGTGTGTGTGTGTGGCATTTTCTGGATTCTGGCTGAACATCACATCCTGACTCTAATGCAGGAGAACAGCACAAGGCACCTGAATCGCTGCATGATTTCGGGGTAGGATGAAGCCAAACTTAAAAAACAGAGCAAATATCGAGGCTGACTCCCAGCCACAGTCCCAAGTTCCACCCTGGTTCTCAGTGGTCTCCGGCTCTGGTCCCACTGCCTGGACTTCTGCCCTGGCCCTTTTCTGAACTCAGGGCAAGAGGCAGGAGAGGGCAGAGCAGGAGACTGTGTCTCTCTTGACTGTGAACAAAACCCAATGCTCAGGACACTAGCCAGGGAAAAGCCAGTACCCGTCTCACACTCTGACTGGAGGAAGCAGGGACTAAAGCCAGAATGCCCCTCGTCCCTCATGGGGTCCCCGGATACAGTCTGTGCTAATGAGTAGGACTGAACAAGGGCCCCCAAGAAGGGAAGGGATTCTCTGGTGGCCTTTGGGAAAGAGCTGATCCAGTCCCCTTCCTACTGAGCCCCGTACCCCATTCCTCTGAGGCTCATTAGCAAGGGGGCCTCTTGCAGGGTAGCTGGAATAGGTGGGGGGCATAGGCAAGAGGGGGAACACAGGCAGCACGAGTCTCTAAGTCCCACCCATTTGACTCTCACAGTCTGAATGAGAGGCAGGCTGTGGAGGGAGACGGGAGACAGAAGGAGCCAGGTTCCCCCCGGGGTTTCTCTGGACGGCTCTCCCACTTGAGGAGCCACTACTCATCTAAGGACAGAGACAGTCTTCCCGAGGAGGAACTTACGCCCTTCCAAGCCAGTGAACTGTTTCTTAGCCCAATCCACCCAGGACCTCACCCAGTACTGTGAGTCAACCCAAGGCTCTTGGGTACACAGAGCAGCTGGGTGGTATCGGGGAATTATGTCCGCTTCTCAGTCTGGATCTACCACCCTGTGGGTCAAGAAAGACTTGCCTGTTCTGGGTCCAGCCTGAGGGGGTGTGCACCGAGGGATTTAGCCAGGCTGGAGTAGATCCAAGCTTTACATGGCAAGACTCTGGCATCCCCACTTCAAAGGTCTATTCAAATCGTATCAGCCAGCTTCCCAGAGGGATGGTCTGTTTCTACATGTGCAAACACCTGCTCCATCTGTGCCTCCTCACCGGCCAGCCAGACTCAGTGACAAGGCTGTACCAACTAGGGATCCTCAGCGGGTTGGGACTTCTTCATGACATACACCAACCAACCTTGGCAGGCCTCCAGCCAAGGGAAACCTGGGCTCCAGGAAGACCAACAGTTCTCACAGGTTGCTAAGACACTGCCCAGCCACAGCCTGGGGCAGTCACTAACGAGCTCGGTTACCACTCCTTCTCATGTTACCAAGCCCATTTGGCTTGGTAGATGCCCAGTTCCTCCATCACAATGCCCCCCTCACGGAAGAGTCAAGTTTTCTCAGATACAAGAAAAATGCTGGCTGTGGTGGGAAAACTGTAAGTATCCCAAGGGAAGTCAGTAGGCCAATGCCACCTGATGCCAACTCCAACCAAGTAGCTCTGCCTTAGCTCCCTCCTGGATATGGACACTTCAGATATCATTCAACCTGGGCTTAAGGCTATCAGGTCTTTACGTGTGAGATAAAAGGCAAGGAACTGTGACGGTATACTTTCAGTGACACAGGCCCGGAAAGTACAATCAAGGTCTGATAAAGACTCCTCAGAAATGGCTGACAATTCAGTCAACCTTGGAGGCCCAGCCACTTGGGGGCTAAGTCCAACCTGGACAGGAGCAGGGTAGAGGCTCGTGGGTAGATAAAAGTGGCTAACCTTGCCACATCAAGTGCCCCTTGGAAATGTGAGCCTGTCCCAACAGTCTCGCTCCCTGCTCCGATGTGGGCCACATTCTGTATACTCCTGTGAGGATGGATCTGTGCTCCCTGAGAAGGGATCACAGAACGTGGATGCCAGGAGGCCTTGCTGTGGCCACATAATGGATTCCCTCCCCCAAAGATGAGACTGAAGATGGGGCTTACCTGTCTCGGAACACTGAGGCCCAGACCCCGTTTGTCAGAGACCACAAGCGTGATGACTGTCTTGAGCACTGTGGCAAGGAATGTGTTGATCCCAAAGACCAAGGCGCAGAGCTCCTTAGACAGGGAAGACGCGATCTGAAAACTGAGAGGTGAAAAACACACTGTGGCCAGGTGATGGCTGGCGTGCGCCTTCAATCCCAACACTCAGGAGGCAGAGGCAGGCGGATCTCGGAGTTTGAGGCTAGCCTGGTCTACCGAGTGAGTTCCAGGACAGCCAGAGCCACACAGAGAAACCCTGTCTCGAAAAACCAAAAACCAACCAAACAACCGAACAAAGAACCCAAAAACGCACTCAAGCTACTCAAACGCACTGAGTAGGACAGGGAGGGGCAAGAACAAAGTCAGACTGGGAACGGTGACAAATGTCATTCATTGTCATTCGCCCAGCACAGGAGGCAGAAGCAGGTGAATTTTGTCATTCCAGGCCAGTCTGGTCTACACAGTGAGATGCTATCTAATTAAACAAACAAACAAACAAATAAACGAAGAACAGGGAGCCGGGGAGACTCCTCATCTACTCAGGGACACACCACGTACCAAGTCACACAACCCCACCCACCATCAGACTTATGGTTAAGTTCCTGGACACACAACTCTAAAATCCCCATCCACAACCACCAAGTCCCCTACTCCAGCCCCAATCCAGCACAGCTGTGCACAGCACTGCTCCTGGTCCCAGCCTCTCCCTATACCCACCCACCAATGAACGGTAGCTGACCCAGGGTAGGAGTGGGGCTCAGGACGTGTTTGGAGAGACTGACTCCAGGAGACTGGGAATGGAAAGG
>NC_022028.1:47043623-47056084 GCF_000317375.1 Microtus ochrogaster | reverse complement strand
TGGCCAGAGAATGTGAGCAGGCTGTCCAAGGAGGGAAAGTGTTAGAATTATGCAGCCCTGGGAGGTAAGAGCCAAAGTCTTTCCAGAGGGGTAAAGGACAGGGAGGCAAAAGAAGGCAAGTGCCTGTGTGTGGTGTGAGCATATGTACATATGCTATGCACAGTGCAATGTTAAGTACATATGGTGTATGAAATCTGTGTATATCTGTGACTATCTATCCGTCTATCCGTCCGTCCATCCATCCATCCATCCATCCATCCATCCATCCATCCATCCATCTATCTATCTATCTATCTATCTGTAGCATGTGGTATGCTAACCCATGTACATGGACACTGTACACATAGATTGTATGGTGCCGGTTCACATGGAATGGATGGTGTATATGTGTTGTCTGTTTGGTGATATGAGTATATGTCTGAGAGTCTATTTTGAGTTTCTTTTAGACAATGTCTCACCATATATCTAGCTGGTCTGGAACTCAGAGATCTGTCTGCCTCTGCTTCCTGAGTTCCGGGATTAAAAGCGTGCACCACCACACCCAGCTCTGTAAGCATGTTTGATGCCTTTGTGGCATGAGCTGAGTGTGTCCTCAACACTCAGCAGTGTGTGCTCTCTCAGTTCCAGTCTGGATAGGGTCTCAGGAAAGGCATGCTAGTGTCATCCGGAGAGATCACCTGCAGTAAGTACCATCAAACTCTGCAACAGTGTTCAGAGGAGCTGGGAGAGCACGTGGGGCAAACCCAGGAAAGGGGCAGGCCAAATGCAGGCAAAAAAGTGTAACAGGGTCTCCAAGGTGAGGTAAGGGACAACAGGAGAGGGAGGTGGGATGCTAGTCAACTTTAGGTAGCCTATGGGTCAGCAACACTACAGAGAGGTTCAGAAAGGACTGGCGGAGATGGGAGGGAACTGGGGGAGGTAGCAGATTCACTGTCCTTACGGGGGTTGTGGGGCCCAGAAAAGTCAATGCAGTAGACACAGCTGAGTGTTTAGATGGGTTAGACCTCCCACACAACTGTCCGCATTGCCTTGTGCTCCCCAACAGAACCTTCCAGAAGCTTCTCCCCATACCATCCTACTCACGTGGCAATGGGCACAAGGAACTGGTAGGCCCCACGGAAAAGCACGTAGGCCATGTAGAGTATCCAGATGTTGGTGGACATGATAACCATACAGAAAACTAGCCCAGCTTGGATGGCTATAACACTTGCGATGACCAGCTTTGACCACAGAGCCCAACGGATCTTCACGAAGCCCGCGTAGAGGGACATGATGGCGCCTGGAGGTAGGAAGCATCAGCCATGGCTGAGCTTGGGCAAGTAGAACCATGGGACAGATGGGTAGGGGTTCAGGCTTAGTTAGGGTGGCTCTGGAAATAGGGCAGGGTAGGGCAAAGCACAGGACAGCCTATGTTGGTGGTCTAGCCCAGGGCAAGTGATAGGGCTGGACTACAGCCCAGCTGGGAAGGGCAAGGGGCCTCCAGCGCATACTCAGCAGCGTGGAGGCAGCGTCTACGGCACCATTGTAGTTGAGCTTTTGGTCAGCTTCTCTCCACAGGACATGCGTGTAGTACGAAATCAAGTAGTAGCCAGCAGAGTTGAAGACCCACCAGAGGCACCAGAGGCGCAGCTGGGGCTGCCGTGCATTTTCCACCAGCTCACGGAGCATGCACACCAGGAAGGAGTCTTTGCACATGCCCAGCACTCGCTCCAGTTTCCGGGGCTCTGGTTGCTCAGGGCCCGGGTGCATCTGGTCCAGCTCACAGGGCGAGGCTCCTCGCGCCAGTGCGCTGCGGTTGAAAAAGAGGCTGTGCTTAGGTCGCTTTAGGAAGAGGGAGAGGCCCAGGCTGAAGATGACAAAGCCCAGGGAGATGTAGTTGAGGGACTGGTACCCCAGGGACAACAGCACTTGGCCTAACACAGAGCTGGTGAAGACTCCCAGCAACACGGCTGTCCTTGAGTAGCTGGCCATGCGCTGGTAGCGGGAGGGCTGCACCAGGGAGAAGATGTAGGAGGAGTAGGCGATGCGTGCTGCCATGGTGATGCTGTAGAAGACTTCCATGAGCTGCATGTGTAGTACAGAGTTGCCCAGTAGCAGCAACAGCCAGACACACACAAAGCTCAGGCATTGCAGGACCAGGACGGGCTTGTATCGCAGGTAGTCTGTGAGCAGGAAGATTGGCACCAGCACAGTCATGTGAGAGTAGGGCAACACCGGAATGATCTCATTGGTCACCTGCGGGTAGGCAAGTACTGGTTATTAGCGACACTGGCTGCTCCACTGAGTCCAGCAGAGTTAGCAAGCCAAATTCTATCTTGCCCCTGTCTCCCTAATGACGACAAATGTACCTTCCATGTCCACACCTGGCTGTTCAGGATCCAAGGGAGTCTAGGAACCAAGACAGTCTTCCAGCCTAAGAAACTGCAGACCCCCCACAGGCCCAACCCACAGAAAGCTAGCAAACTGGGAGAAACTACCATTCATTGTATGTGGGTCATATTAACCCAAGCTTTCTGAATGGCACTCTTCTTAAACCTAAGTAGAAAACAGTGCAATGGCCAGGAGACCCCAGTACAGATTTCTTCAGTTCTTTACAGGAAGAAAAGGAAGAGCAAGAGAATAGTAACGGGGTTGGGGTGGGGGTGGGGGAGCACAGCAGACAGCTAGGCAGAACACAGGGGAGGGAGGTGAGGCTGGAGGAGGACAAGGCCATCCCTCTACCCCATCCCAAAAGGCAGAAGTGGACATGCTGCCTGCAAAATCCAACCTTCACGGCCTTCACCGAGGCTAACTTCTGGGGGCCACCCTCACCTGGCTCCTGTTGTGGCTCAAGATGGGGGAGCTACCTGCTGCAGGGCAGAGGTCAGAAGGCATTGTCTCAGACTCCACATTGCTGCCTGGGGAGGTGCCAGGGCCCAGTAGTAGCATGGGCAGACCAAACCAGGTGCCTTAGGCCCCCTGGATGCTCTGCAGGGAGAGCCTCTATCTCAGTGAGGCCCAGATGTCTGCCTGACCTCTCCCTGGGAGGCAGACATGCTTGGCACTTCCTCCTAGGCCAGGATGAGTTTCAGCAGGGACCCCCATAGACCTCACTTTAAATCTGGCTAATGGGCACATAGGGGAGCCGGATGGGTACTCCCGGGCTCCCAGAGGCGGGGACTCAGGTCCCAATTACTCCCACGCTAAGGCTAACTCAGCCCAACCACCAGCAACAAGGACTCAAAACAGAACCTGGGTCAGTATGGAGGGGAGGTCTCAAGCTGAGATGGATTACTGACATCCCCAGGCCAGCTGCAAGCTACCTGAGGCAGCTAGGGAGCCAGACCTCAGAGTCTTCTCTTCCCCCTTCTTCATCTAGCCCTATCAAAAGACGGCATGAAGCACAAGTTCAAAAAATAAACGGCTTCCCAGTCTGCTTGGATTTAAGCTCATTAGCAGAGTTTCAATAGGACCCTCTGTTCTCGTGGCTGAGTAAGAAGAAAATGCCTTCAATAATCTCTTTACATAAACAGCTGAGTCCCTCCTGGAGGCAGGTGCCAAGCAAGGTGGGGCGTGGCTGGACATGGGCTCTCTCACCAGGATGGCAGATGAGCCACCCCGGCAGTAAAGGTCAGCACTCCTTCATCTGCATTCTTCCTCATCCTCAAAGCAGGCACAAGTTTCCTCTCTTGGAGCCCAGTGACACGTAGTCTGGCTGGGTTAACAAATCAAAGCCAAGTAGAGCAGGTGGGGGGGTTAGGGTGGACCAACTCAGTTTCTCCGGCCCCTGTAGTCTCCTGCAGCCTTAGCTGCAAATATATATCAAACCAGGAAAAGAACTCCCAGCCCACACCGCTACTCCCCTACCCTCTGACGACAACATGCCTGCGCGATTGTGAAGTTACGTTGCAGGAGGTAGGGCGTAATGAAGCTTTCCCCAGGCCGCAGCTGCGCCATGAAGCCAAAGAAGCAGAGATAGAACACGAGGCATCTCCAGGACTTGAGTTCACGGTCCTGCCTGGGATCCTCGCATGCCTGTTTTCCTGCCGCCTGGCCATTGGGCACCATGTTGCCCAGTTCCTCATGAGACCAGGTGACCAAAGATGGCACTCCACCTGAAAGGAAAAGCCAAGAGTCTGGGGTTAGCAAAGGAGCCCACAGGGACACTCTAGTCCCCAATCTCTCCGCTGAGACCCAGTGTCAACCTCGGGGGCTGCTGGCCCCACACCCAAATCAACCGGCTCTGTCAACCTAAGAACTACTAGGAGCCTAATCCTAGTACCCTCAGACCAGGCCAGCACAGCCTCCAGGAGTCTTGAAGCAAAGCCAAGCCTCAGTCACCTAGACCTATTTAACTGTTAATCAAAGTCACGTAAACTGATTATCTTACTTTATTACGTAAGTGAATAACATTTAAAATCCAGGTTTGGAAGCACCTCAGCCTCATTCCAGGGGCTTGGTAGCCTGTGGCTCTACAGGTCTTAGGAACAGCTGGCGTTAGTTGGTGTTGATAGCGACTGTTCTAGCGGTATCCTGGGTGTAGCGAGGACAAGAGGAGGGGGCTCTGTTAGGCTAGGACACCAGGGGTGCCCCAAGATACAACAGGGAGGTCAGTGGGGGTGGGTGTGAGTACACAGATCTGACACGAATTCTCCCCACAGCAGGGGAATGCAGTTCTAAAGAACGCTTGTCATAAGAAGGAGGGGCAGTGTGGGGAGGGCAGGAGTTCACCAGGAGCTTACAGTCACCATGGGCAAGGCAAAGCAAGCTCTGGAAAGGATTATGGGACAGAGTAGGAGCTGACCTGTGGGACTCCATAGTTCTCTGTAGGACTTCCAGAGTGAAACAGACTGAAGCCTGAGGAGGGGGTGGAGCCGACGCTCGGATGACTACAGGCTTCCTCCCAAAGGCAGGTGGAGTCCAGCCACCAGTGGCCCGTCTAGTTGCTGACCCTCTGACCTCACGCCATACAGGCCCAAAGCACTCTCAGGTATTTGTGGTGCATAAGGACTTGCCTGCGCAGTGTGTTTTTCTCTCCCTGATTCTGTCCCGGACACAGGCTGCTCTGGTGCAGGTGGTCACTGCCCATCTCCTAACGGAAAGGCAGCAGCAGCATCCCCTCATCAGGACCCCACGTTATCCTGGCTCATTTGTACAGCCGCATCTATGTCACAGGGTCATGTGCTTCAGGCTTTCTGTACAGGGCACTGGTGTAGGTCAAAAGGGAGTTATCATAAAGCTATCCTGCTCCTGGAGTAGAGGGTGGGTATCGTATATAGGAGCTGGGGAGCTAAGATAGGTTGGCAGTGTGTGGCATGGGGGGGGGGGGCAGCTTTACTGATGGCCTGCTCCAGGAAGTATCTGCAGATCCGGACTAGGGTAGAACCCTCTCCAACCCCTGAGCAGAGGACAAATGAAGACTCTCTTGATGTAAGAACTTTGGGGGTTCAGATTCTCAGTCCACGGACCCTACACTAAGACCTAGGATGTCCTCTTGAGTTCCCACAAAACACAGAGGCTCAAGAAAGAAAAGGGACCTGTGGGGTCCTCAGTGCGTGCTGTCCCACTGGGACTCAGAGTTAAACCATGCAGCTGTGAGGACTTCCTGTAAATCCTGTTTCTGTGATAAGGCAGAAGCTGGGTAACACCTGGGCCCCTAAAGAAGCAGGGGTTTGTGGGTTTGCTTTTTGAGAACTGCCAGGAAGGGCGAGCCAGGGTGCAGAATTCCAGGGGTCCAGAAGGCAGGAATGTGCCCCGGAAGCTACAGGGCCTGGGACAGGACCCAAATGGAAACAAGCAGCCAGGCAGGGGGCCTGGCTGGAGAAGACACAAACACAGGCTTCGGCACCTCAGCTGGACGGACTGACCTCTGTCCTGCTTGGCCTTGCTTTTCAAAACTTCCCCAGAGCTACACAAACAGCCGAGGAGGACAGGGTACCCAGGAGGTTCAGTCCTTGGCATTGACCCCTCCAGAGAGGCCAAGGCAGATGCAAACAGAGCTCAGCCGTTCCCCAGCACATATTGCTGGGGCTGGCCAGATTAAACAATTGTCCATGGTAACTGCGTTTGCTCAACCAAAGCAGTCCCCAGGCTCAGTGGTGGCCAGGAATGTAGCTAAGTCTAGGACTCTGTGCCCAGAATGGGCTTAGGAAGCCCCAGGAATTGGCCCTCATCGGAAAGGTGCCATCCCCAGAGGTGAAAGGAACATGTCTACTTGGTGTCCTTTGGTATCCAGAGACAGCAGACGTTATCAGACACCAGTAAGAGCAAATTCCATATTATCCCATACATATAGCTTCATAGACTCCTGAGGCTTCTACACCCAGGTGGATGGGGGTCAGAGCTGGACACAGTGAATTTATCACGGCCTTACCCAGGGGTCTGTCTGAATATCTGGCTTCAGAACTTCAATGCCCAGCCACAGCTGGAAGAGGGTCACTCCAAGAACTCCTGGAACCCACATGACATGAACATCTAGGATTGTCAGATTGGAAGAGCTGCACCACCCTGACTGCTGCTCAGATGGGCAAGTGGCTCTCGAGCTCAAGGCCCAAGAAATGGACTCCTGTTTGTCCTCTAAGGTCCTGAAAACCCTACCTACCCACCAAGCCCACACTCAGATCTGTTCAAGGGAACATGACCCCATCACAGCAAGATCCTCTGAGATCTCAGGGACTGTTCTCAAACCACATGACTGGCAAGGATGTGCTCACAGGGGACACACAGACATCTATTTCTGGGGAACCAATTGCAAGGCTACAGTCCAGTGCCCAGACCATGCCTTCACCTTAAACACCTGTTCAATAGAAATGCCTACTTGCCTGGTGACTAGGAGCCAGGGACTGTTAAAGCCCCGGACTGTTACCTAGGCAGAGACTGCCAGTCGGTTTATTCCACTCTACCCTAGGCAGCATCATTCCTACAGAGTCAGTCGGGCTATGATGCAATGCCTCCCTTCTCTACAGCAGCGCCCAGGTTGCTCTTCCTAGCAGAGCTAGGCTCAGCTCAGACAAAACCCATCCCGAGAGGCAAGATGGGAGATCCCATCGTCGGCTTAGCTGAAGAAACTGAATGTAGAAGGAGCTCATGCCAGGCAGGCATGACATCTGAACCTGGACTCCATACCCCATACGAATGCAGTGTTGCTTCATAACCTGCAACCTCTTCCAGGCAACTGAAAGAAACCCTTGGCAGCCCTGTAGGGCTGTGGTATAGGGGAGGAGCTTGACACAGTCCTTTCTGAGCAACCTAGAGAAGACCGGGTAGGGAGTGTGGAACACATCCATTCACAAAATTCTTTCCATGGCACCCCAAAATCAAAGCGAAAGTAAACAGCACCTTCATTTTGTCTTAAAACAGGAAGGTTTATTTTAATCTTGGAAGGCTAGTGTTAGGGGGGTGGGGGAGCCCTGTTGCCCCCCACTGTGAAAGCTGAGTGCTGAATGTATCTTTGCCACAGGCTCTGATGCCCAGAGTCACCCCTTGCCTCCGCCCATTCAGAACATAGGTCTCTCTGAAAGAAGTCGGCAGGTGCAAAGCAGTCCCTTGTTGTGGGGCACATGTGGCTCTGCTAGGTTGCAGTATCTGCCTGTGTTCTGCTTAGTTCATCAGGGCTGCTGGGGTTCATGTCCTCAAGTCTCCCTGGGAGGAGGCTACTTCTTTAAAGTCAGGCAAGCAACTGCAAAGATTTAGTCTATCTTCACTGAGGGAAGCCACAAAACAACTTCCTTAACGGCCTGCTTAGGTTCTGACCTGCATACTGAAGACAGGCAGGTCGGGCCTGGGCGCCTTCACAGGGTGAGGAGTTTTCATGAATATGGTTTATGCTCAGGCTATTAGCCACACTCCTCAAGAGTTTTCAAGAGGAATGTGCACGGAGTCCTGGGAATGATTCCTGTCACAGAGATGCTGGAAGCACACCAAGCACTGGCTGCAGGTGGCTATGCAGGCTGCGGGAATCTCTTGTTCCAAGGGGAAGTTGTTAGAGCTGTCTGGTGCCTAAAACCTCTAAGCTAAACAATGGGGCTTGGAGACTGGCCACGTACCAGGCGTGAGCAGCAGGCGTGAGCAGCGGGGTTTCCTTGCGGACAACACGTGCTCTTAAGGCGGCTGGGGCAGGCGATTCCTGACCTCAGGAAGGTACTTTAAAGGCAAAAGAAACTCGGTTCCAGAGGGATGACGAGAGAAATGGCGCTCAGAGGTTCCACCAGGCAGCTTGGGGAATTTACCCTCGGGAGCGGTCTGCAACTATGCGCCCAGGGTGCCCACCAGCACTGACCATTGCTCTGGAACCTAGGCTTCCAATGCTGAGGTACTCGCCTGTGCTCGGCATTCACACAAGGACTCTACACCCCGCAGACACCGGCCCGCGGTCCGCACCCAACTGCCCCTATGCATCCCAAAGATCTCTGCCGGTCTTCCACCCAGCAGACCCCGCATGCGCTTTTCATTCACTCCACGGGCTGTAGGTACGCCGCAAACCTTACCCGGAGTTTCTCAGTCCCTCAAGCGACCCCCTAGTACCCTTTAGTGTAGAACTCAGCCAGAGCCCCGCTTTCACCGTCAGGAAGCCTGAAGAACCAGAACCGCGCCTTGTGCTATCCCGTTGTTCCCCAGGCACTCACAGTTTGGATCTGTTTCCCCAGCTCTGCACCCCACAGGCCCGTACCTGATTCAGTCAGCAGCGACAGTCTGGATCGCGCACATGCACACTACAACACCCACAAACCCGCGCGGGCCCTAGGGCAGCGTGGAGGGGCGGGACTACCTAGACTGACCACGCCCCAAAGCGTGGCCACAGTGGCGGGTCGGGGCCCGCAGCCGCGGAACTACTAGGGGGCGGAGCAAACACCTGGCCACACCCGCAGAGACTCCCACAAAAGAGTCGTGCATGCGCTCTCCACACTGCGCGGTTAGTCACCACCTAGATCTTGTTCTTCTCGGTGGCTTGAACGGCCCGCGGCGCGTCTGCTAGCTTGTACGCTCAGACTCCACACTCTACACCTCTAGACTCCTTGCCCCTTCAGGACGCTCTCCCTACGTCCCCTCTCCCGTGCTCCTTCCCCACGCCACTGCTCTCCATACTACGCTTCTTCCCCGCCCCTCACCTCTCACCGCCGACTACTCTACTCCCGACCCCTCGGCCCCAGCGCGCCTGGCCGGCCTTAGCCCCATAACGAGCCCCTTACCCGGATGGACTTGGTCGTGACTCACGGCCGACTGCCGGGTCTGATCGAGTGCTGAGCACAGAGGTGACTGCCGGGCTTAGGCCCGAGGCCCCTCCCCGGATCCGCCCCTGTCCCTACTAGCTGCAGAAGTCGGCTCCGGCTCTTTCAGGCTCGTCTGAAAACTCGTGCCCCGGGTCCACCTGCTAAAGTAGTCCAGGGACCTGGGCACTGGCCAGCCATGGACTGCGGGCTAGAGTTGCACTGTCTGCACCACCAGTGCACGCCCCTCGTTTGGATACGGATGGATTGTGCTTGGCTGTGTAGGAAGACCCCCAAGCCCAGGAACGGAGCATCTGGTGCTCCCTCTCTCCCTCCTTCTCTCTCTCTCTCTCTCTCTCTCTCTCTCTCTCTCTCCCCACACACACACACCACCCACCTTCTATCAACCAGACTTTGTTAACAGGGACAGAAGAGGCCTAATTGTTTTAGGCCACCGACCTCACCCTTGCCCCCATCCTCTGATGTCCCCGCCCCTCCCAACCCCCTTCCAGCAAGGATACTAAGCTAATACTCAGCAAATGGAAGGCCGCTGGCAGCTTGGGATGAGGTAGGAGGGGACGGGGTCCCCAAGCCAGCCTCTCTCTTGATGGGCTTTGGTGGAGTACTTGTGCAGGGCAGGGGTCACAACCATACCCATTAGGAGCAAACGGGGAGGGGCATGGGTCCAAAGGGGAATGACTCATCAGCAACTCTGGCTTAACAGATCCAAGGTGGTAGGATGCAGGGTGGTTAGACTCACGGGTCACCTGTGGGTATGGGGGTCCCAGGTATGGGTGGCTTCTCTCCACAACAGCACAGCTCCTCCCCCAGCCAATTGCGGCCACGCCCCTCTGGACTTGGGTTCTCAGTGGTACTTGAAAACATACTGGCCACCTAGTTACTGGACAAGGGGAACTCAACCCTTGAGCCCAAGGCTTTGCCTAGGAAGCTGGAATGTTTCTCAGGTTAGAGCTGTGGAAAGCAGTGGTGGTGTCACGAGGCATCCTCTCTGCATGTTGGCAGCATCGATGCATGTGCCCTGCCTGCTGCCCACCTCCTGGTGTGCAGAGTGGAAACAGTCCCAAGCCTGCCTGAGAAACCTGCAGGACCCTTGACGTTACCATGCCAGAGTCCTTGTGAGTAGAAAGGACAGGAACAGCTCTCAAATTATTTGTAAGTCAGGTAGCAGGAAGGATTTTAGGGAGAACTGGAGGACTCCCATATCTGGCCGTGCCAGTTTTCTGTACCATCAGGACATTACTTACAGCCTGAAGGGCAAGGCCTCAGGGCACCGGTCCTGAGTAAGTGGCGAAGAGAAGCCTATAAGAACCTTGTCCCACGGACAGGATGGAGGATGGGGGGAGGAGGGGGGAGTGTGACTTTCTGTGTGCCAGACAGGTCTGTGCCCTCGTGGGACTCCGTGAGAAACACAGGATCAGGTAGTGGTACCCAGTCCACATGACCCATATGTCATGGAGGGGTGAGCACCCTGACAAGCTCAGCATGGACTCTGGGGTACTGGGCTCCCTTCAACCCAGTATCTCACTGTGTTAGGATTCCTGAAGGAGCTGTTCCATGGGGTGGGCTAGGGGTAGAATGGACTCTGTATCTTTTGGAGACAACCACTTAGGTAGAACAAGGAAGTTTCTAGAATGCCTCCTAAGGCACCAGATGCTGGCTCTGAGAGATAGCACTGTCCTCTTGGGGGACGGATCAAGTATTTTGAGGAATGGCTTCTTGGATATATGATAACCTATCATTTGTTTAAGCGCTGATGTAAGCACGCAATTGCTTTCGGTCTGGGCTGTGGGAATGAAGACTGGGACCCAGGATGGTGCCATGTGCTGGAGGGGTCAGGAAGAACCAGGAACCAAGCCCCAACCTCAGAAGCTTCTAGCTTCCAGCCACAGTTGTCGTTGCAAGTTCCCGATCCACAGACATCTGGAGGAGCATGGGTGGGCTCTGCAGCTGAATCCCATATAATATCAAACCCATGCAGAGGGTCCCAATTTGTCCCCTAATATCAGCATTATTGTCTCCAGAGAACAAGTGTCCTTGCCCACCCAGCATCAGCCAAAGTCAGTCCACCATCACCCTACCTCTTTGGTAGAAGTGTGAGAGGCAAGGCTGTCTTGTGGGGTCTGGGCTCTGAGGTTAGGAGCAAGCAGTCCACCTTAACTTGGGGGTGCCTCTGGGGAGCCCTTTAATTCCAAACCTACTACCAGTGAGACTGAGTGGCACTTCTGCTATGTTCTGCTGTGCAGGGGAGTTTGAAGAATGAGATGGGCACTTGGCACTATCCTAGCCCCTGGCTGGCAGGGCTCATGAAGGAAAGAACCCCAACTGTCAATACCTCCCACAGTCCAGGCTTACTTGAGAGCATTCGGGTCCACCTAGGACAGATCCAGGAAGAGTAAGAACAGAATGGGGCTCCCCTGCCAGGCCCGCCCCAGCCAGGAAACCCAGCAACCGTGCTCACTGTTAATGGTCCCAAAGTCCATAATGTTCCAGACCAAGCCTTTGCCCAGCTCCAGGAAAGCCAGGCCTCACATCTCCACAGCACCAGAGCCAAGCCAATCTCTACTGGGATGACTGCTTTCCAAGAACCCACCTTCCTAGACCAGTAGGCAGCAAAACGTAGCCCAACACACAGTGGAAATCTCAGTGTATACTGGTGGGAGAGGCCATCCCTCCCAGTCTGAACCATGCCTTTATGGCAACTTGACATAAACGAGCCTCATCAGGGAGGAGGGGGCGTCAATTGAGAAAATGACTCCATAAGATCCAGCTGGAGGGGCTTTTCTTAGTTAGTGATCGCTGGGGAGGGACCAGCCCATGGTGGGTGGTGCCATCCCTGGGCAGGTGGTCCTGGGTTCTGTAAGAAAGCAGGCTGAGTAAGCCATGAGGAGCAAGCCAGTAAGCAGCACCGCTCCATGGCCTCTGCATCAGCCCCTGCCTCCAGGTCCTGCTCTGTTTGAGTTCCTGTCCTGGCTTCTTTCAATGATGAACACTGATGTGGACATGGAAGCCAAATAAACCCTTTCATGGTCTCATCACAGCAGTAGTAAGTCTAACTAGGGCAAATTGGGGCCAGGATAGTGGGGTGTTGCTGTGACGGGCCTGACCATGCTGTTTTGGAGAGGACTGTAGAAGAATTTTAGAACTGTGCTATAGAAAAGCCATTGAGCCAGGCAGTGGGGGCGCAGGCCTTTAATCCCAGCACTCGGGAGGCAGAGACAGGCGGATCTCTGTGAGTTTGATGCCAGCCTGGTCTAG
>NC_022028.1:47016249-47043367 GCF_000317375.1 Microtus ochrogaster | reverse complement strand
GAGGCCTGGCTTGTGAAGTTTCAGAGGAAAACAAAGATTCCAATGGGCTTCTTTTGTGAAGAATCTGTGGATTTGGTCAGCTGGAGCTGAAGAATCAGCTGGGGTTAATAAGAGACGAGAACCAAAGGGGCAAAATCTTCTGGGCAGTGTTTCAACACGCAGAACTGCATTCTGGGGTAGCTGAGACTGTTCCTCACGTTGGCAGCTGAATGTGGTAGTGTCAGAGTTGCCCAGGTGGTGTTGGTTTTGAAGGGGTCATGGAGACCAGCTGAAGCTTGGCAGTGTGTGCCAGAGTTAGAGCCACGGGAGAGAGCCCAGGATAGGCGATTGGCGAAAGGGCACCCCAGTTGCAGCAGAAGACCCCAGCGTTTTGGAGACATCAATGCCACAGGATTGCCACCAAGAACAGTGGCAGTGGATGAGTGGAGCCAGCCAGAGCCTAGAAGACAAACTGTGAGTGCTGCAGAGGGAGAGCCGGAGAGGTGACCTTTTTGAGGAGCCTGGAAGACCGTGAGTGAACCCCAGACATTGGACATGGAGTTGTTTATACTGTTGGAGTTTGGTTTTGCTTTGAGTTGATTGTGACCATTCCCTGGTTCTTCCCCCTTGGAGTGAGCAAGCATTTATTTTTGGTTTTACAGGAGCCCGTAGTGCCAAAGGGCAGCCAGATGGCCTTCAGCCAGTGGAGGAGTTAAGTCCCACTGCCATCTAGGATCGGGGGCAATGGTCAGTTTAAAGCATATCCAGTGAGGGGGAAGGGATCTAAGGTGACCATCCAACCTTGGCAAAGTGAACCCTGGGCCTAAAGTAGAGAGCCAAGGGAGGGGTGTATGGAAAAAGAGAGAAAGAGCAGAGAGGGAGCACTTTGAGGCGTATCCACAGCACAGGGTAGAACACTAGGGGCCTGGTGCTATGTGTTGGAGGAGCATACGTACCATCGCTGTGGCCAGGATGAATCCCGAATGCCTTAAAGGCAGTGGGATGTGAATATCCCTCCTCCACCAGCCCCTGCTTCAGTGGCATGCGGCTGCTGAAGCAAGGCTTAAACCAGCATATGGACATGGGCACACAGGTCCACAGGCCTAGGATGGTCCTTCTATCAGCACTGACATGGGCATGGGGACAGGAAGAGTAGGCAACTGTTTCCTCTGCCAGGGGGGGGGGGGGCGGCTCTACACTCACTTCCAGGTCAGTGAGAGCCCAGGATCGTGTTGGAGAGGCCCTAGTGGAACAGAGAGTCCCAAGCTCATCTTAGGAGGTTCTGCTTTCCTGTTCCAGGCAGGTCATCTCAAACCTGTCTCTCGTTCTCAGGATGGTCTGAGTAGGCACCTTAGGAGACCTGCTACCCACTCCCAATACTCAGGTCCCCTTAGGGGGCCTCCTCTCTAACATAGGTCTGGATGCTTTCAGTGGGGAGGAAAGGCATATGCTAGACCCCCATCAGCAAGGAAAGAGGATAGAGCAGACAGCCTGGTGAAGGGCCTGCTGTGCTACACACACACACACACACACACACACACACACACACACGTATGCATTCACACACCTCTGAAGTCCTGAAAGGTGATGCGTGAGGCCCTCCTTGTCCCTGGCCCCTCAGCACAGCCTCGGTGTCACAGTCCTTGGTAGCACTTCAGGCTTCAGCATCCAGGCTGGCCTGGTCAGGCCTTTCCTCCACCCCTTTCCTAGACATTAACCTTTCATCTCATTTCTTGCCAGCAGCTACCCGGGGAGAAAATGGGAGGAAACTAAAGTGGCAAGCCTTCAGAGTTCAGCCCCGGGACTCTGGCCGGGTGGTCAAGGCGCACTCCTGAACGTGTGATGCTTGTCTTTCCCCTGATACCATCCTTCACCCTCTTCCCTCATTCTGTGGGTGCCTGGGCTCAGGAACTACTCCATTGCTTGTTGTTTTGTCTGTTATGTTTTGTTTTTTTCCAGACAGGGTTTCTCTGTGTAACAGCCCTGGTTGTCCTGGAGCTCTGTGGCCGTGAACTCACAGAGATCCTCCTGCCTCTTTGCCTCCCAGGTGCTGGCATTAGAGGCATGGCCATCATGCCTGACTTAGGCAGCTCTCGTGATGCTGAGGAGTTGGTCTCTGCTGGTCCCAGTCTTGTCCTCAGAGCCGCCTGGGCCGGGAAGGGTTAACTGGGAGAGCAAACCAACAATTAAGGTGTGTCCACACAAAGCTGTGAGTAACACGTACTCCCTGACTCCTTTTTTTACAATGTGCAGTTCAAGTGTGTCTTCACAATACAGAATATGAAGGTGCCCCCATCTGTCCCGTTGTCCCCTATGAGAATGGGATGGTTTATTCTGAGCCAATATGAGGGACCATGGCTCAGGAATGCAGACTTGGGCTGCTCTGAGTAACATGCTCCAACATAGAAGCAGTGGCGTGAACTTTTATTCTCACAGAACAAAAGAAAGTCATAAATCGAGGCATTTTCCAAACACATCAGGGAGGGAGGTGACAGAAAAGCAGGGGCGTCTCTGCTTTAGGCTTCAAATGCTGTCCGATGATGTTCTTAGCTGGGGGCTTGGCGGAAACTGTCAATATATCCTAACAAGGAATCCTTCAGAAGATGGGGAGGAAGGGTGGTAGGAGTCGGAGGGGTCAGGGACACCACAAGAAAACCCACAGATCAAATAACCTGGGCTCACAGGGGCTCACAGAGACTGAGCCGCCAACTAGGGAGCCTGCATGGGACTGACCTAGGCCCTCTGCATATATGGGACACTTGTGTACCTTGATCCTCTTGTGTGTACCTTGATCCTCTTGTGGGACTCCTAACAGTAGGAACAGGGTCTGTTTATGACTCTTTTGCCTGTTTTGGGGACCCTATTCCTCATACTGGGTTACCTTGTCCAGCCTTAATACTAGGGGAGACACCCAGTCTTATTGTAACTTAATATGCCATGTTTTTTTTGCTATCCATGGGAGGAGTGGATGCGGGGGACTGGTGCAGAGGGGAGGTGGGAAGAGGGATTTGGAGGGGAAGAGGGAGGAGAAATAGTGGTCAGAATGTAAATAAAATTATATATATGTGCACATACACATACACACACATATTCTAAAGGTTTTACTTAATAATCTAAAAGGTGTTGGGTCAAACACAGCCAAGGGCAATGGGCTGCTGTTCAGGAGACTAAAATAGCCCGAGATAAATTGGCTCTGGATCCGCAACATTCTGGAGCTTCGCGACATTGAGGCTCCAATCAGTGGATCAGTCTTGTGAAATCGCCAACACAAGCACATGGGACGTCTTGGCTTTTCTGAAAATCACAGTTCACAGCGCAAAAATCCTAATGAGTCTGTTGGCAATCCCAGGAGTCAGGACGTAGAGAGAAAAGGGTCAAAAGTTCATGGTCGAAAACAAACCGAAACTAAACTAAAAGCTGGGCTTGGGAGTGCACACCTTTAATCCTAGCCCGCAGAGGCAGAGGCAGGGGGATCTCTGAGTTTGAGGCCAGATTGGTTTATGTAGTGAGTTCCAGGAGAACCAGGGCTGTGCAAAGAAACCCTGTTTCAGACAAACAAACAAAAGAGTTCACCTTCAACCCCAGCTACACAGTGATTTCAAGGACAGCCTAGGGTTACATGAAACTTTTAAAACATGGCAATAGAGACCACAGGACAAGAAAGGTGTTTGTAAAGGACTGGCTCTCAACAAAAGCATCTCGCGGAGGAAAAAGACAGTCTATAGATGTCAAGGAGTTCAAGAACCCCGGAGGTCCCTGTGGTAACAGAGTAAACAAGGTGAAAACGGGAGCTCCACGGCCGGAGCTCACCCAGGATGCCATCCCAGGCCCTATGGGGGAAGAGCAATGCATCTGTATTATCAACTTCAGACGAGCCACGTACCAACTGCTCATCAGCCAGCCAGGAAGAAAAAGAACCAAGCAAAGGCTGGATCCAATAGTCCCCTTCAAGGTCGTGCACTCAGTGACCTAAAGACTTCCCATTAGGTCCCATCCTTTGAAAGTACCATCCCCATTCTGTAATGGGGAACACTGGGAACAAAGCCTTCAATGCACGGGCCTTCAAAGGACATTCAGCATCCAAACTGTTGTGCTAAGTTCTGGGACCTCATCTAGACTGCCAAGGGCAAGAATCCTTCTTTTAGGCAGGCATTCAGAATCCAGGAAGCAAAGTCACCAAAATGAAGAATTACCAGGCAGACATCAAAGGGTACCAATAAATGAATAACAAAGCAACCCACATCTGGGAGAAAATAGACATACAGGGCATATGTACAGAATACATAAACAACCCTCATAGCTCAAGACTAGGAAGATGAGATGCCTGGATTTTAAAATAGGAAAGATCTGTGCCAGCAGATGGGCTAAAGGCACTTGTCACCAAACTTGACAGTCTGAACTCAATTCCCAGGCGCCAGATAGTGGAAGGAGAAGCTGACCACTGTGAATTGTCTGCTGTCCTCCACACGTGTGCTGTGGCAAGCACATGTGTACATGCATGCACACACACAATAAATGTAATAAAAACAAATTATGCAAGATTTCAACAGATGGGTACTGAGCTTGTGAAAATATGCCTGATGTCACTATCATTCATCACCGATCAATGGGGACCACAGCGTGTTCTCAGAAAAGGCTAATATTTAAAAATCAGACAATGCTAAGTGCTGGTGAGGACATGCAGCAATTTCGGGAGTGAAAGCAGTATGTCTGTTTTAGAAAGAGTCCAGTGTGTACAACACCCCTGTGCCGCTCACACGGGGAAAAACGTGTTCCCACAGTGCTCATGCACACAGGGTTGTTGCACTTGAATTCAAAATTGATGACAATTAGCTGCAACCCAGGCATGCCACAGGATATAGAGGGCAATCCCAATGCCTCCATGGTGACAGGAGCACTGTGTGATTACTCAGTGTCACAGGAATGCTGAGTCTTGGTGACAGGAAGCCTGGGCAAGAGTCCCTCCTGTGTGTGATGTCCAGGGACAAGGTCCTGTCGTGGTAGGAAGCCTGTGGCTAGCAGAGGATCCTGGGAGGGCTGGGCTCAGGTGGGAGCCCTCTGACAGGCAGAATGGGAAGGGCGTGAACGTTAGTCATAGCCCCTTTAATAAATAGTGCGTGCTGCTCTTGTCTGTGAACCACACCTCAATAACATTGATTTTTTTCTGTTCTGCTGTACATGGGCGAAAGGCCTCGGGTAGGGGCAGATTGCAGGCTCCTCTCTGTCCTACTGGATTCAGGCCAACCCAGCCATGAAGAAGACAGCAGCAGGAAGCTGGGTCCTGGGAGGCCATGGGTGGTAGGGACAGTGGCCAGCTGGATGGTGATACTCTGGCCTTTGGTCACAGGCGGAACACAATGTCCCAGAGTCAAGATGTAGGGTTCAGGTCTGGTATGTTTCAGCCACACAGATTTCCACGTGAATAATAACACTAGGGAAAACTAAATGATTAACTTTCTTCAGCATGTTCTCTGGTGAGGAGCATCAGCAGTGTGACTTGATCTCATGGCCATTAGTCTAGTAGCAGGATGCTGGTCTTGTTTGATTTCCTCTGGTCCATGACTCAGACGAAGAATTAAAATATTTTCAATGGTATGATCTTTTTCTCTGAGTATACATGCATGTGCAAATGTGTTTCTTCTCATGCATTTCCAGATGTTGACATTGGGTATCTTTATCTCTCTCCACTTTTTAAAAAAATGTATTTTATTTAGTGTGTGTGTGTGTGTGTGTGTGTGTGTGTGTGTGTGTATGTGTGTGTGTGCACGTGCACACGCACCTGCTGTGAAGCACATGTAGTGACCATAGAATAACTTTGGAAGTAGGTTCTTCCCTTTAACCCCATGAGTCCTAGGAATTGAACTCCAGCCCCAGCCTTGAGCAGCAGTGAGCCATCTTGCCTTTCTGTGTTGTTATATGAGAGAGGATCTCTCACCAACCCTGCAGCATACCATTTCAGATACATTGTCTAGCAGACAGCCTCTAGAACCCACCTGTCTCCACTCTCCAGGGCTGGGGTCTCAGTCACGCACTGCTAACCAGGCTTCTATGCGGGTACTGGGGACACACTCAGTACAGCAAGCACTGTACCCGCTGAGCCATCTTCCCCCAATGCTAGGCTTTAGTGTACTTTTTGTTGTTGTTTAGTTACTGTTTGGTGTTGCAGAGTTAAGATCTGTGGTTTATGGGTTTTTTTGGGGTGGGGGAAGCTGGAGAAATGGTTCAGAGGTTAAGAGAACTCGCTGTTTTTACAGAATCTGGATTCTGTTCCCGGTACCCACATGGCTGCTCACAATAGAGAGAGGGTAGGACAGAATAGTTTTGGTCCTCAGTGATGGTAGGAGCGAAGGCTCAGCTTGGGGCAGGATCACTTCTGGGCTTTGAGGATTAGCTGGCCTGGGTAGTCTCTCAACTGTGCACCCACTTCCTGTAGTCAGCTGGCGCTGGGGACAGAAGCTAGCCTGGCAGCGCTGTCCTGACAATCAAGTCGGGTGTTTTCCTCAAGTTCTGTGCTTGTCTGTAAATCCCAAGGCTGGTGGTTTCTGATTATAACCGGCGGATCCCTATAAGCTGCCTTTTCGGAAAGCCCAGACCCTTGCCTTAGCCGTGAGAGAACTAACAGCAGGAAGAAGCCTGTCAGCTCTGTTTTGTATCTGACTTCTTCACTTTGGATGGGACTTTGACCCACTACACACAGGCATGCTAACCACCCAAGGAATGTGTCCAACCAGACACCAGCGAGACCACAGAAACCAGGAACAATCCTCAGAACACACCAGGGTGTGTTCTCCAGACACTGTCCAGACCCGCAGTCCCCTTAGGTTCCAGGAACGTGAGAGCCAGATAATCACATCACCTGGGATGATGTCATGGCCCAGGGGAACACTCACCTCAACAGGCATCCACTGAAGCCTCGGGCAGTAAGAGTTCTCAGAGCTTCCTTGCTGAACCAAGACTGAACCAGTGATCAAACCAACCAGCAGCACCTCTTTCCCTTCCCCCAATCACACAGGCTGAGATGACAAGGGGTGGGGTCTTCATCTTCCCAACATTGTGAGTGGCTAAACCCGATGTGATGAAGCCCTCTAGCATCAGTTACTGGTCCAGGATTGCAGTGATGCGATCTTGCCATAAAACTCAGCGGCGCTCCTCATGGGGGAAACAGGGTACCCTTCACCTGGATGCTGGGAAGCTTTTCTGTGCCACCTCGTGCAGCTGCCTGTGAATCTGTAATGATCTTAAAACAAGGAATCAATCAAAATAATCCCAACATGGGCCTATTAACCAGGAAAGAGTCAGATATTCAAGGCAGGGTGGGGATCGGCCTTGGCAGGCATCTGTTGCATTTGGCTGCGGTTTAGGGAGATGCCATAATCAGGCACAGGTTGGTGACACCCTCTAGTCTCTCATGCCACTGGCGTCCAGTGTAGTGCCAGACTCCTTGACCCACTTCACAGGAGCCACCGTTGCCGCCTGCACAGGCACAGATGGTGAGAGCTCAGCAGCTGAAAACCAAGTGCCAAGTGTTGTCTTCATGCGCGCTGGGGAGCCAAGGACCGGGGACCTGGGATGAGGGAGCTTTTCTGCTCTTCCTGGTCTACCGGGCCCGGCATGTTCTCCCAGAGTGCAAAGACGGGTAGCATACTGGACATCACTGAGCAGGAGCTGCCCTACAAAGAACCCTTGGATCTCAGTGTTTGTGTTGCTCCACTGTGGCGGAAGCATTCCCTTCACTGCTGAAAGCGGTGATGTTGAGCTAACAAAACCCAATAGAACTGATTAGAGATGGTTGCCAGTGCATGTAGGTGTGCGGTTATGCCACTAGGGGGCAGTGTGGTTACACGATGGCTTCGGGGCAGGTCGGGGGAGGGGCGTCTTAGCAGGTCAGGTTGGGCCTAATGTCTCCCCTTGGGATAATGTCTCCCCAAGTTCAGGCCAAGATAGTCCCAAGACATCTCTGGCTTCCAACCCCAGGATGCAACTGTCCCAAAATTCCCAGGATGAGGGACATATCACCAACACCATCCACAGTGGCATAAAGCAGGTACTCTGCCCAGGACAGAGAGGTAGAGAATCTTTCACCTCCAAAATCTTGGCCTGATGCTATCCTTGACTTGGAGGTATCCTTGGGGGCCCCAGATAGAAGGAACCAGCCGCCGACCCTCATTGTCGCCAGCAGGAAGACATTTCAGGTGACAAAGAGCATTGAATCTCTTCTACGCTGGCCTGGGACGCACAGTTTCTTACCTCCCTGCAAACCCAAGGGTCTAAATTCCTCAAATTCAAACTGTGTGTGTACACAACACCCTAATGCAGCATCCCCAAAGTTCACCTGGCTCTATCCAAAGATGAGTCTAAGGATGAGGGGAGGCCTTCGCTTTTGACATGGCCCTGCTAAAGCTGGGGGCTGGCAGGCTGTGGGGCCTCCCCTAGAGGGTGTGTCTTCCCCCAAGAGGGTCTGGGAAGCCAGTGTGTCTCCAGAAAGGAACTGACAGAGCTCATGGGGACAGTCTCTCCTTGTTCTAAGGTGTGGTTTTCAACCTGTTGGTTGCAACCCCCTTGCCAAACCGCTGTCTCCAAAAATATTTACATATTTTACATATGTAAATATTATATAATAATAAACTATATAATACACAATAATATTTACATAATATATTAAAATTCATAACAGTAGTAAAAATTACAGTTCTGAAGTAGGAATAAAAATAATTTTATGGTTGGGGGTCACCAGGACATGAAGAACTATATCAAAGGGTTGCAGTGTTAGAAAAGTTGAACACTATTCTAGGGAGAGCAATTGTTACACATCTAAGACTTATCACATCTGAGGCTGCATCTCCATCCCCAGGGATCAAGTCCCAGTGGATGAAGAACAGGATGGTCCTCGTTCTCAGAGCAGACCCCCATCCCACCCTAACGGGCCCCGTTGTTGTCTGCTTTGAGTTTATTCTTTTTAATGGACAGTAAAATGCATGTAGCATGACATTCATCATTTGAAGCACTTTCAGGTGACCAGTCAGGCAGTGGAAATCCTTTACATTGCTGTACAATCATAACCACCATTTCTAGAATATCCTATCGCCCCAAACTGAAGCTCCGCCCCCATTAAACACAGACCCCTTCCCTCTGTCCATCCCATGCAGCCACCTCATTTTTTTCTGTGTCAATGGGATGATGATGGCAGGACCCTCAAGAGTGAAATCAATGGCCTCTGTGGTGGTTTGAATAGGTCCGGACCCCGTAGACTCATGCATTTGAGTGCTTGGCCTAGAGGGAGTGACGTTATCAGGAGGTGTGGCCTTGATGGAGGAAGAATGTCACCAAGGGAAGGGCTTTGAGGGCTCATATATGCCCAAACCACACCCAGAGAGACAGTTTACTTCCTATTGCCTGCAGATCAACATGAAGAACTCTCTGCTTCTTCTCCAGCACCGTCTCTGCCTGCGTGCCACCATGCTCCCCGCCATGAGACAATGGACTAAATCTCTGAAATTATAAGCCAGCCCCAATGAAATGTTTTCCTTTGTAAGAGTTGCCATGGTCATGGTGTCTCTTCACAGCAATAGAAACGCTAAGTAAGACACCATCTTCCCTGTGACTGGCTTGTTTCACTTAGCACAATGTCTTCAAGGCCCTTCCATGCTGTAGTATATTCTAGACAGCTTTTCCCTTCTAAGGATGCATGCGTAAGAGTCCATTGTGTGAGTGGGCCTGGGACGCATGCGTAAGAGTCCATTGTGTGAGTGGGCCTCATTCCCTTTCCCTATCACCCATGATGGATGCGTGGGTGGCTTCTGCCTCTGGCTATTGCTAATAGTACTGAGTTTCATTTTTCCACGACCACCATTGCCAGATTGGTAAGAATTGCCCTAGTGTTTGGGTTTTTCAGTGTCCTGTCTTGATTTAGCCAACTCTACCCCTATCCGTTGATTCTCTTTCTTCTAGTGAAAACTGCTAGAACCATCAAGGTTCCTCTGCCTCCCTCTATCCCTGAGGGTACCGTTACTTGGCAAGGATCAAAGAACCACAGTTTCCCATTTCTGAAATACCGTACCCTGATATTTCATCGGTATTTCTTAGCGATGGTTCCTCATGCTGCGCTCTGGGAACTTGATTTTCTCTAGTTGTTTTTCTTGAAACTCAAGGTTGACATGGAACCCTGTCAAAGTCTGGCACTGGGTCCCTGGCTCAGCACTTTCTTTGAGGCAGAGGTGGTGAGGTCGGATGCAGGTTCCAGGCAGGCCCCCTGATTCGGGAACATCCGAGCCTGTGAGAGTTAGGAACTGGACTACAAAAGGCAGGACTGTAGCTTCAGAGACTGTAGCCCCTAGGAATCCTGGGATATGTGGCTCCTGTCTAGGCTGGGCTGCCATCTAAGATGGAGGAAATGTGAGCTAATATACCTGCTCATGTTGGGTAGGGTGGGCTACCCTCTGCTTTGCCCATGCATGCTGAGTGTCTGTAGCTGTCCCCTCTACTCAAGGTCCTCTGATGCCACTTGGCCTGAGGGACCATCCTAGCTGGTGGGGGTCATAGCTGTTGTAGACAGAGCTGGGGGTCCATGGTTACAGAGCTGAATGATGCTTCTTGGTGGTGGGAAATCACTCAGCACTGATCCACGGCCTCCATTGGCTTTGTAGGAAGATGGCCTGCCTGCCTGCTGGCCTGCCCACCTACCCACCCTGTGTCCTCGAGACTCTTACCACCCCGCTGCCTGAGAGGCTTTGAGCTAACGCGGGTTCCTGATGTGGGCACAGAAGGCAAGAGGCACCCCCCCCCCAAATCCGGGGCCCTGACTCCAGACATAGAGGTTTTTCTCACCATACCCAGTCTACATTCTTTGTCCTCTGAGCCCCCAGGACCAAGACAGGTAAGGAAGGGCAGGGTATGGAAGAGGCATGGTGGTGTGGGGGAGGCCAGGCAGGGGCAGTCCTTTCACACTGCCTCACATCCTGGCTCCCACATATTTCGGGGGGGGGGCGGTGTAGATGAGATGAGAGTGGCAGAGGTACTGAATTTCAGCATTTTATGGGCAGGGACCAAAGAACAACTCTTCAAAGTTCATAGGTCATGGTAAAGAGCCCCAAATGGCATGGGCACTGGTACAGGACTACACAGAGCTGGGAAGCAGGACCAGGGACTTGGGGAGCCAGGAGGAACAGCTTCTCAGGCCCCTACTCTTTCTACTGTGGAAAGAGTAGGGAATGATGGGGTTCTATCATGTAGGCAGAAGCCTTTAGGGCCCAGTCCATGTGATGCAAGCATCACGCAGGCATCCCCAGGTGGGAATGCAAGCTGACAGGCATATTGCAGGCAGTCAGCGAGGCACGTAGGTCTTGGGAAGGAGTCAGGCCCTGATGGCCACCCTCAACATCTGCCATGTCCGTGTTGTTTCCAACTCGTAAAGAGGAGCCTCCAGTCTGAAATTCTTGGGTGTAAAGCCTGACTTTTTACTAATTAAGAGTTTACAATTAGTTAAAACTAATTAAAATGGATTAAATTTGTACTAATTAAAACTAATTGAATTCTTTTGGAAATGCTGCACAGACTAAACCAAGCGATGCCCAGCCTCCTGCCGCTGGAAGTGCAGGAGCTTCTGGGATGTGACAGCAGGGACAGTGGTGATGGTTAGGGTGAGGGTGGCTATGGCGGGGGCTCCTTTGCTGGACTGTCTGTCAGTTCTGCTATCATACAAGCATACTCAGGTGGAACTGCCAGCCTCGAGCCCACCTTGTGACTGGTTTGGAGGTGTGGCTAGCCACCTCCAGTCACTGAAAGGACTTGATTTTGCCGTCATAGAGTTGGGGACTCCTGAGAACTGCCAGAGGGTTGAGAGGATCTCCAGGGGAGTTGGGTAGACAAGTCCACCAGGACTCATTCAGCAAGCTGGCAAGCGGGGGAGCCATGTTCTGGTGACTGGCATGCTGGGTTGTGCAGTGAATTGACCTGGGCTTGACTGTGGTATTAAGTGGCTATGGCAGGTAGCTCTGGACTCCTTGATTCACCTCCACGAGCAGCCTTTACCTGGCCTCTTGTAGCCAGGACCTTGAGCTAGCGGGTAGTGACTATCTGTACTGCTTCTTTTCCCCCTGCCCTCTCTGTCTTCCCAGAGTAGGAACTCTGGGTTTAGCTTGGTTGCTGGTCTCTAAGGTGGTCCAACTATACCAGGGCAGGGGTGAGGCGGGGCTGTTCCAGGGCAGGGGTGAGGCAGGGGCTGTTCCAGACATCCCATGCTGGACCACCCTCTTCCCTGCCTAAGTAACCTTTTAATTTAAGTAGAATGTCTACTCTGGTTTCCATGGAGCCAGACATACTCTAGGCACTTGGTCGCTGCATTTGGACACTCCAGAGAACCCTCGGGTAGCCCTGACCCAGAGAGGCCCCACAGCCTTCTAAACGTGTCTCTGGTGAGCATCACGAGGACAAGAGGGAACCAACATACACCTGCACACCTACCCACGCATACGAAACAAGAGCAGCAGCCTCCAGCTTCCAGAGTTTGAAAGATTTTATTCAGATTTCTGTTTTTTTTTTTGTTTTTTGTTTTTTTTTTGAGGTGTAAGATCCAGGTTGACCATGAATTCACAGTGATCCTCCTGTCTCATACTTCTAAGTGCTGGATTATAGGTGTGAGCCCTCAAGGCTGGATTTTTGGCCAGGAAAATTCTTAAAGCTTTTGTTCTATTAAATGGAGAGTTTATTTGCATAATCCAAAGGTTAAACAAAAGTGCAAACCCTCCTACTACCCATACCCTGTGCCCAGTGTGGATAGTTTCCCATCTGTGGCTCCCATTCAGAGAAACACGGGGCCTGTGTGGAGCAGAAGTTCCCAGGCAGAGCTCACAGGTAGAGGCTTCCATTTAGGAGTTCTAGGTCGAGGTGCCCAGGTAGAGACTACCAGGCAGAGTCTGGCCAGTACACACATGCACACGCGTGCACATGCGCACGCACACATGCATGTACGCACGCATACACACACGTGCGCAAGCACACACACACGTGCACGCGCACACACTGGACAGCAAGCCAGCGGCATTGCTGTGCATGTTCACTGAACATCTTGGAGATCGCTCCACACTCGCTCTCAAAGCGCATCCTTGCTCTTTTTTAACAGCAGCGAAGAACGAACTGCCTGAATATTCATGGCTTCACTCGCACACAGGGATATTTATAAGGTAAATCGCTAGACACAGAGTTCACTGCCACCGTGGCCCAGGGCAAGGCAGAAATATATTTTAACCCCATCATTCCACAGCCCATGCTTCCCACCATGGGGTAGGCACCCAGGTGGTGGTCCACAGCTAGAGCCCACCACACGGGAATGAGCTCAGTATTGGGATAAGAGAAAGAAGGGAGTCCCTCAGGATTCAGGCATGCTCCGGAAGTGATGGGGCCACTATGTCATTGAGCCAAATGCTCTGAGGCTTGACTTTTCAAATAAGTGACCACAGCCCCACATGGTGACTACAGTGACAGAGGACCCCCCCCCCTTCTTGCCACTCTGAGATCTCCTGTGCTATGGGATGTCTTTGATTCTCAGTCACTCTTGGAATCAAGAGAAGAAAGAACCAAAGACAGGAAGCGGTTGAACTCTGTCCCCTCCCCACCTTCCTGTTGCTGCACTTGTCCGCTGTACATGGAGAGACGCTGACACCAGGCAGGCGTGTGCGATGGAGCAAGTTCAAGGCCTGGATGGCTCATGGCCATGGCCTCAGACCCAAGACTAAAGTAACAAGGGGCAGGTTGTGACCTTCGCCCCTTTGCCAAGGCTCTGTGCATGAGGAAATCAGACTCTAGTTAGGCCAGGGCTGTGTGTCTGTCCTTGTGCACGAAAATGACATCACAGTCCCCTTTCCCAGGCGTGCACCACTGGGTCACTAAATCAGAGCTGAGGCCAGGTGTGGAAGATGTACTTCCAAACATACTCTTTGAATCCAGCAAGACTCCCTCAGTTCTACAAGGAGCGTTCAGCACACCAAGCCTGCTCCTAGGTCACACATGCCTCAGAGGGAAGTCTGAATAATTACTAGGGGCCTGGTCTTTGAGAGGGTTTAGAAGGGAGTTCTGAGATTCTCTATCCCACCTGAGGGATAACTGTAGATTCTGAGCCCGAATCTCTCCTTCCTCAAATAACTGAAGGTCTGGTACTTGGCACTGTGGTGTTGGGGACCTGGATGTCAGGGATGTGGCATTGCCCTTGCTGTTGGTGGTGATGGGGACTAGATACAGATCAGGATAAATCAGGGCAGGGAGGCCTGAGCTCTTTGGGGATTGATGTCCTACAGCTAAGGACGCAGAGGTAGAAGTCTGAGAGGCAAAGATGGCTGAAGTCATAGATAGAGGTAAGAGATAAAAGGCGGTCTGCCAACCTCTGAACCCTTCTCCACACATACACCCTGCCCAGAGCAAGCTGGGAAAGCGCTCTACCGCCTGAGAAGCTGCATCTTTAGGTCCCTGGATCTTGGTTTCAAATCTGCATTCTGTGACAGGAACCAAGGTTCCACGGACAAGTGACTGAGCTTCCAGCCTGAGCGATGAATGTACATGACGAGCCTGGAGTGTCTGCTTCCGAGGGGTACGAAGTCACATGACAGCAAGGGACCACAACGCTGATGGGCAGTAGAGAGGGCATGGAAGCCGTAAGGGAGACACCAGAGGCCAACACTGGGAAGTGTTGCCAGACTATAGAACCCGTGGAAAAGTAGAGTCCACGCCAAGGTAGTAGGTGAGTTAATATGTAAGGGAGAACACAGAGAAAGTCCGTGAGACTGTTCTCTAGGGGGCAGGCGCCAAGCCCCACTCTGAGTGTGTTTGCTGGTACACTCTCTTCTGAAGAAGGCACCGAGAAAGGAGAGATAGGGCAGTTGAGTGACCTGGACACTTGCAGCAGGGGCCAGGCCTACAGCGCTGTGCTGAGTTGGGCTTACCGTGTGCTTCCTTACATGGCAATGAAATTGATTCTCACGTGTGGCTTTTTTTTGAGACAGGGTAGTCCCCATTGTCCTGGGTCTCACTCTGTAGACCAGGCTGGCCTCCAACACAGAGATCCATTTGCTTCTGCCTCCTGAATGCTGGGATTTAAGTCATACACCACCACTGCCTGGCTGTACTTGGGGTCTCTTTTCCCCAACAACCAGGAGCCCAGATGACTCTGAAGAAAGCAGTGGACACCCGCAAGTGTCGGTGCAGGACATTCTGCACCAGTATGGCCAGGGCAAAACCAAGGAGAGTGTAGAAACTCACTGCCTGGAAGGGCCCGAGGGGGTGTGGATTGTCTTCAGTGTGTCTCTGAATGTGATCTCCGAGCAGAAAAAGATAGAAGAAGGAAATGAGGAAACTGGAAGGACAGATTTTGGCGGCAGTCCCTTAGTCCTGGTGGATAACTAGGCCGAGTTTCTCTTTCCAGTGGGAGGTGCTGATGGCGGGACTGGTGTGGGCCCTGTGGGGACTCCGAGGAAGCGTCATAGCTTCCCTGTGCATCAAAAGCTGCTAGGGAAATAGGGTTTATTTATTTTACTTTTATAAATTATTTTTTATTTATTTCATGTGCATTGTTTTTATTTGTTTTGTTTTTTTCCCCCCGAATGTATGTCTGTATGAGGGTGTCAGGTCCCCTGGAACTGGAGTTAAAGATAGCTGTGAGTTGCCATGTAGGTGTTGGGAATTGAACTGGGATCCTCTGGAAGAGCGGCCAGTGCTCCCAACCACTGAGTCATCTCCTTATCCCCAACACTGTGTCTTCTTTTTAAAATTTAACTTCTAAAATCTGCTTTTTAAAAAAGATTTATTTATTTATTATGCATGCAGTGTTCTGTCTGCATGTATGTCTGCATGCCAGAAGAGGGCACCAGATCTCATTGTAGATGGTTGTGAGCCACCATGTGGGTGCTGGGAATTGAACTCTGTACCTCTGGAAAAGTAACCAGTGTTCTTAACTGCAGACCCATCTCTCCAGCCTCGAAAATAAGGTTTATTTTAAAAGGAAAAAATCATATTAGAAAAGATTTTGCTGGTGGCAAAAAAGTCTATGAAAAGTTGTCACTCATTAGGGACATAGCAAACCCCTGATAGGTAGGTAGCCCAACACCTGCTGCAGGGGTGAAAATAAAAATGAACCGAACAGAGCTGAATGTACCGCGTTGGTTCAGCACCTGCCAGGCATGAAGAAAGCCTGGGTTCAGCCCCAGCTCCATTTAAAAAATATGTGGTCAAGCACAAAAGCAAGCAGAACATGTAGAGCGGTGTGAGGAAGAGGGCGGCTTGCCCTTTTAGTAGTGGGAAAATAACCACTCCCTCTATAGAACGCAGCACGGCAGTTCCTTCAAAAGTTAAATGTGGAGAGGCTGGAGGGATGGCTCAGTGGTTAAGAGCACTCACTAGCTGCTCTTGCAGAGGACCTGGGTTCGAAACCCAGCACCCACATGTCTGATTGCAGCCGTCTGTAACTCCAGTCCCAGGGTATCTGATGCCCTTTTTCAGCTTCTTTGGCCACTGCACACATGTGGTGCACAGACATACATGCAGGCAAAGCACCCATACACACAAAGCAGTAAAATAAAATATACTGATGGGCCTCTTCTGTAGTCAAGCCATGGCTTTCCAATGTTTCCCAGAGAGAAATGAGAGTAAGTTTTGATCAGCTTTATGACATGAAAATCTAGACCCCAACTCTCCTTGTGTAGATGAGTGGGTAGGCTAGGCTCATCTAGAGAGGGAAACACTATACAACTACGAAAGTGGATGATTTACTGACCCACACGACGTGGGCAATGTTTAAAGGGATCACACAGAGTGACGGAGCCAAAGTGCCCCCCCCCCCGCCCTTTGACCTCCACAAATCTATGAAAAGGGCAGGTTTATCTACAATGGCCAGATCAGGATGACAGCTGCCAGAAAAAAGGAGCAGATTCCAAGACCACAGAGAAATTCTGGGTGGAATGTATACATGATCTTGATCTTTGTGTGTGTGTGTGTGTGTGTGTGTGTGTGTGTGTGTGTGTGCGCTCGCTCGTGTGCACAGGCACATGTTCAGGTGTATAGCAGGACAAATGCATGTGGAGACCACAGGTCAACTTGGAGTGTTGTTCCTCAGGAGCCTTATTCTTCTGAGACAGTCTCTTATTGGCCTGGAACTTAACGATTAGGTTAGTCCAGCTGGCCAGCAAGCACCAGAAGTCTACCTGGCTCCACCTCCCCTGTCCTGGGATTACAAGTATGAACCACCCTTTCCTGAGATTATTTTTAAAGTTTTATTTATTTATTATGTTTACTGTGTTCTGCCTGTACTTCTGCCTATAAACCAGAAGAGGGCATTATGGATAGTTGTGAGTCACCATGTGGTTGCTGGGAATTGAACTCAGGACCTCTGGAAGAGCAACCAGCGTTCTTAACTATTGAGCCATCTCTCTCTGTAGTCCCCTTCCCGGGATTTTTACGTGGATTTTGTGACCACACTTAGGTTCTCAACCTTGTGCAGTTAAGTGCTTTACCACTGAGCCATCTCCCCAGCCCATGACGTCGATCTTAAAGACAGTTTTGTAAGAGCTGCCGTGTCAGATTGTATGTTAAGAGTGCCATTTTGGCCACAATAAATCTGAGAGGGGGACACAAGACACCGGGCATGAGGATTTGGGGGCAAATTATGATGTAGTACTCTTATTTCCAGGACCATAGAACCTGGCTATTCTCCATCTCTCACAGTATGTTCATTTTCTTTCTGGATTTTAATTATATTTTTTATCATTTTATCTTACGTATATGGGTATTATGTCTGCATGTCTGTCTGGGTACTATGTGTGTCTTGGTGACGTTGGAGTCCAGATTCCCTGGTAGTGAAGCTACAGACAGTTGGGAGCCACCATGTGGCTCCTGGGAATTGAATTGGATTCTCTGGAAGATAAGTGTTCTTAATTACTGAGCCACCTCTCCAGCCACTCTTTTCTGGATTTTAAAGTGATAACTAGCTCGAGCTCCCCAAATCTACAAACCCAGCAACCTGTGCTGGTTCACATAGCGGAAGCTCTACCACTGGAAAGGCCAGGCCTCGGCCACTCTGCTTACACAGCCCGCAGTCTGAGTAGTGTGGAGCAGAGGCCGGAAGTTGCATGCAGCTGCAGATGTCTGTCTTTGAATATGTCTGGGTTTGAAAACAAACCCCGTGTTGTTCACTTCCTGGGCAGACCCAGGGTAGGTACCTGGTAGATGGCTTGGAAGGAGGACTGGAGTCTGTAACAGAACCTAATGGGGATGGCCAGGCTGGGTCCCCACCACTGGCACACCGACGGAAATTTCCAGAGATATTTCTACCCCCCTCACATCTTTAATTTTTCAAATGGACCTCTCTCCAGTTGCCAGGTTAGCTCCACTGCCAAGGCCAGGCGGACGCTGGCAGCTCCCCAGGGAAGCATTTTAATCTCCTGCATCAAACCAGACCCCTCTCCCATCCGCCATCTGCCTGTCTCCAGCCACCTCCACCCAGGGAAACCAGGATGGGGCTGAGGGCCTAATCGGATCACAGCTCCCGAGCTGTGCACTAATCAGATTGCTCCACAGCCTGGTCCTGCCAGGGGAGCCTTCAGACTCCAGTCTGAGCCGGCTCAGCGCGCACTCCCTCCTCCCGTCTCAGTTGGAAAGGAGGGAAGGTGTGTCTGGCATCTCAGAACTGCTCAGAGGTCTGCCTTAATGCAGTTTGCTTGGGGTAAGATCTGGCTCTGTCTGTGACCTTGGGAGAGCAAAGCATTCTCTCTGGGTCCAGTCTCTGGTACCCTGTAGTCAGTAAAGAAATCCCTTGTGGCTGTCATTCTTGAGCCCTCTTGGTATTTTTATAGGATGTAAACAACCAGCCATCACATTCCTCTAGTGTAAAGTGAGTATCTTCACGGCCCCGCTGTTTTGCTTCCAGGGAGAACAGGTCAAACTTCCCCAGAGCAAGCTGTGCAGCTGGGTCAGAGGTCAAAGCCAGCCACTTGGCACATGCAAAACAGACTGCAGGGGGATTGTAAAGGAGGCAGGGGCCTTGGCAAGAATTCTGGATGTGGGTTGGGCAGCAGCTCTGGCTCTAAGGGAAGGGCAGAGCTAAGGGGAAGGAATGGAGGTAGCAGCATACCCGGTTGCCTCAGTGACTGGGAACCTGCAGAGATTGCTTTCTACTGTGTGCTGTCTGGGTTTGATAGGCCAACTGTGGCCATCCCTTCCCTGTGACTTCATATCTATAGCCCCTCCTCCTGCTCTACCTGGCTGTCCATCTTCCCCCAGGCAGATACACCCTCCACAATGGGAGTGTCTGCCCTGGTGATGTGAAACCCAGGGCCCAGCCTCTGCCCAGGTCCTGTTCTGGAGCAGGCAAACCCCTTCTACCATCAAGGCAGCCACTTCTACCATCGAGGCTGTTTTGTGGTCAGTGTTTGGAAGTCGCAGATGGAAGTGCCCCCTCTTTCTTGGATGGCCCTGGGTAGGGTATGAAGTCTGAAAATGCTAACGTGATTGCTAAGGCTACTTTGATACTGTGAGGAAGGCTCCCTTGAGGATACCTATTAAGAAACCCTGCCTGCCAGAGCAATGAAACTGGAACCCAGACAACTTGGAACCTGTCGGTTCTCTTCTGGACTGTCTAGACTAAAGAGTCAATGTTCAGACCACACCACAGTTTGAACCTGTAGCTCTAGCATTCTTAAGGCTTGGGGTCCAGGCCTACGTATTGTTTACCTTCAAAGAAATAACTAATTGGCTCGGTTTCACAAAGAATGGAAGGAAGAAAACATAAGGCAGTTTGCTCTGAACATCCTTGAGATTTGAGGGTGCTTCTGAATAGTCCTGATGTCTCTTCTCACACAGCAAAGCCCATGGAGCCCTTAGCTGCTGGAGTTATCTTTCTTAATATCCCTATGGCACTGCTCTGTACTTGGCCCTGTGTGAGCCCTGTGTGGCAGTAACTGTGCCATTGTCCTAAAACATTGTGAATTGAAGCTGTACCTCTCTCCAGAGATGGAGACCCGTGTGAGGAGGATGCTGATCCCCTTCTGCGGTACCCAGTGGGAAGGGCAAGATGGTAGCTCTGAAACTCCAAGCTCAGTCACTTTCCTGGGCCCGCCTCCCTCTCCCCTTCCTTCCCTTATCCCTGCTTACACCCTCCCTCCCTCCCCAGCAGGTGTGCTGTCATTGGAGGAGAGTGGGCAGGCAGTTTCTGTAACCAGCATTTTCCTCGCTCGGTGTTTTCCCCTTTCTAGATCACACAGAATGGTTTCAAACTCTATACTCCCAGCATGCATCTGTTTCTCCCTTTGACTTTTAAGAAACGTCATCATAAACGTTACCCTTGCACATCCACAGATTCCACTTCGGTTTAGGAGAAAAATCTGCCATAGAGTCAGCAATTCATTTTTTTCCTATCTGAATTGTTTTTAATTTTTCAGAGAATGGCTGTCCTGGTGTGCGCCATCTCTCATGACTGTGCCGCCTCTGTTTCTCTTTCATGTGCAGCCTTGTTCTCCAGTTCACAGATCAGACTCGTGACTGTATCTAACCTGCGTTTCACTCTGAGAGGGCGAGACCCGGAGTCTTGTACTCAGGTTTCTGGAGCACCCGCCTTCTGCCCAGCTCATTCTTTTTGTGACTTCCTGCTACATTGTCACCAGGCAGAGCCTCGCGCTCCCATTGTTCTATTTCCTGCCGGTCTGGGTGAGTCATCTTCCCTGTGCTACCAGGCCTGGGATGTGCGGAGCCTCACCTCAGCCTCTGTCTCGTGCCCTGCTCTGTCCTAGTCAAACTGCAGTGGTTGCTGAATCCTGTGATGTCTCAGGAGTCGGGGGCGTTACCCATGTGTCTCTGGAGCATGTCTGCCCGGTGTGATGTGTGATGTCTTTACAGGACCGTGACATTGGAGAAAGGCGCTAGGAATCCCAGGGTTTGTCCGGGATATGTCCAGGGCTCCCATCCACACACATCACACCTCCATCCGCCCTCAACCCTATGCCTGCCCAGGGCGGTCCGTAGGCAGGGCTTCCATGCTGCCCTTTCCCCGACAGCCATCTTCATGTTGACCCTTCCCTTGTCCATTTTCAGGCTGCCTTTGGAGGGAATGGGCTCCCCAGTTGCTGTAGCTCCAACAGGGTGATGGGATGCTCCAACCTCACTGAGTTCGGTGAGGAGACATGGGGTCTCTGAGAATCACTCTAGTCCACTGGTGGCCGTGAGTTGGCTTCCTGATCTCTCTCCAGGTTCCACGTTTCCAGGTAGAACCTGTGAGCGAGGCATGAGTGTTTGGTTCTCTGTATTAAATTTATCTTGGTGAGAACTTACAGAGGGTTTCTTTCTTGAGAACAGTTGTTAATATCGCAAGTTTAGGAAGTTTGGGGTTTTGTGGCATTTGTGTCTGTCTGTCTGTTCTCTCTGGGTGTGTGTGTCTATCTCCATCCCCTATTCTCTGCCCCCTTCCCTCCCTCTCTCTCTCTCTCTCTCTCTCTCTCTCTCTCTCTCTCTCTCTCTCTCTTCCTTTCTTCCTTGCAGAAAAAAAAATCACGAAACACCTGGTGCTTGTTTCCCATGCTGGAGCCCGAAGAGGATTTGACTCTGATCGATGTCAAAGTTGGGGGCAGCCACATGGGGGGGGGTAAAAGTATATGGGTGGCCTTTGGTGACCTCCCTGTTTGGCGGAGGGCAGCAGACCTGAATGGCAGCAAACAGGCTCCCAGGTACTGGCCCAGCAATTGAAGGCACTGTTGCCCATAGTCAAACCAATGTAGGGGGCCATCCAGCCCTGTCCAGGGGATATGCAGCTTGGGAACAGGCTCTATGTCCTACAGCCAAGGCCCCCACTTCATACCTGGTCATAGATCTCCTCCTCTTGTTGCTTCCCCACAAAAATCTAGTCAGAGGCTAGGTTCCATGCCAGCCTGGCCTCCTCTACTACAGGGTCAGAAAGATGCCTAGCTCCAAGCCAGAGCATCTGTCACGGGGCTCCTGTCACAGGGTATTTTCTGATTGTGGGTTTGGTCTGGTCTAGACATTTCTCTTGCTCCTGACCTCTTTAAAAACATTTGTTTTAGGGTGGGCGAGTTGGCTCAGAATGTGAATGTTTTTGTCCCCCAGTCTGGCAACTTGAGTTCCATGAGACCCACAGGTGGAAAGAGAGAACTGACCCCTATAGGTTGGCTTCTGGCCTCCATACATGTTCTGTGGACTGCGTGCTCACACAAATCCACACATGGACAGACACATATGCACACAAATAAGGCAGTATAATACAAATTCTTACATTGTGCTTCGGGGCCTTGAGCTGCATCTCAGTTGGCAGGGTGCTTGTCTAACACACATAAGGTCCAGGGCTTGATTGTCAGTGCCTCATAAGCCAGGTGTGCCCTCTAGTTTTATGTCAATTTGATGCAAGGTATAGAAATCAGAGGGGAGGGAGCATCAGTTGCAAAAATGCCTCTGTAAGATCAGGCTATACACAAATCTAAATTAAGGCATTTTCTTAATTAGTGATTGATGGGTTGTAGGTGTTACCAACCTGGGTTGATGGTCCTGGCTACAGGATGAGCAAGCCGGTAAGCAGCACTCCTCCATAGCCTCTGCATGAGCCCCGGCCTCAAGGTTCCTGCTCTGATTGAGTTACTGTCCCGACTTCCTTCAATGACGAACTACAGTGTGGAAGTATAAGCCAAATAAACCTTTTCCTCCCCAGCCAACTTGCTTTATTGTCATGGTGTTTCATTGCAGCAATAGAAACCCTAAGACACCTGGATGGTGGTGTATGCCTGGATTCCTAGCTCTTGGGAAGTGGAGGCAGGAGAAAAAAGAAGTTCAAGGTTACTTTTAGCTCCATAACAAGTTTGAGACTAGCTTCTGGGTAACATGAGACCCTGTCTCAAAAATTGCAATATAGTCAAACCCTTCAGTGTTTCTGTAGGTTAGCGAGTATCTGAAGAAAATAGCCAGCTGACCATAAACACTGGTGAGAATTGTCCATCCTCCGAGTGGCAAAGGGCACGAGGAAACAAAGCTCTCAAGGTGGGACCTTCTCCAGAAAGAAGCACCTGCCCGTGCCATGTCCCATGAGGTGCCAAGGAACCCTCTCACCCGCAGGCATCTTGCAGATACACAGGAAAGGTGTGAGGAGCTTTGGAGAAGCAGCTATGTACCCTCGTCGCTCAGAATTGTCGTTCATACATTTTTTTTTTCTGAAACACACAGGTTCACCATGACACCAGGGAGTCCACCTGGGGGCCAAGATGAGGCTGAGGAGCTCCAAGAGAGGGTAAGTGGAAATTTGGTTCATGGGACTTGAGGTGATATTTATCAATCAAGTTAATTGATTCATCTTGAAATGCAGTCATGAGAACGTCTCCCAAGAGCTGAGGCTGTAGCTCAGGTGCAGGCCCTTTCCAGACCACTCCTGTGCCACCTGCCCTCCTAGGTTCTCAGGGCTCGTGGTTAGCTTTCTTCTCATCATGGTCTGTGTCCATCTTGGGGAGGAGGCTCTAGACAGTTCAGTCTGCAGCTTTGGTCTAATGGGAAAGACCCTGCACTCAGCCTGAGTGTGAACCTGTTGAGGTTCACATTCCGCCTGTCCCCACCGAGGCCACCTGTCCCACGGCCCAGGCCACCTGTCCTGCCCGAGGCTATTGCAGGCCTGCCTCCTGCCTCCTGCCTCCTGCCTCCTGCCTCCTGCCTCCTGCCTGCCTTATCCTCTCATCTCTCCAGCTGATTGGCTTATTTGTCTGTCCTAACTGGATAGGAATCACGCATAGGCTAGCAACCTCAGACCTGTAGGTGAACGCGAATAAAGTAACCCCACACTAGCTCAGAACTGAGTATAATAAGGGGCTGTTTATTTAGGCAGGGCTCACAGATCACAGTCCTCTGCACAAATGGGGAACAAAAGAGGAGAGAGAGAGAGAGAGAGAGAACACAGGCGTGCGAGCACACACCGTTTTTTTGATACCCAAGGCCACGCCCAACCTGGTCCAGCATTTCAAAGGCCATTGGCTGAAGGAAGTTCCCCAGCACCTCCCCCTTTTGTCTAAATAAAAAAGTTCTAAACCCAACACAAAACTATACACAATAAGAAGAGACATGAAGTATAAAAATTAGAATTACAACCAGCATTAACAATTTTAAGCAAGAAACATATACCAAATGTTTTAATAATTATTCTATCCTAAGGAGTCTAAGTCTTGTATTAGAAATGGCTTGGCTAAGTTATGAGATGAAAGTAACTATGACTCTCTAGTCTTCAACCCCATTGAAGATCTGAGAAGGGAGATAATATTACTTGAGTAGGCAGGAAGTACAATCAAGCAGCTTCCAAAATGTGCAGTAAATGACAGAGACTGGCTACCTGGGCAATCACCCAAAGTCTCATTTGCAATGTTGCAACTTTGGCCATTTTCAGAGGCAGGAAATTTTTCAAAACTGTCTTACCCTGTCTTGGCAAGGTTTGGCAGTCTTTTTTTTTTTTTTTTTTTGTAACCTGCTTGTTCAGTCCAGACACCATGCATTTTGTCAGTGGTTGATGCATGGGCAGTTCCTTGCCCAAAAACCAATTTTGCCAAGAAGAAAACAGGCTCTAAATGGAGTGTTTTTGGTGCTCAACATTTTCTTGGGAATAAATCAGTGCTGACAGGAGCAATTGTGTCTCATGTCAACAGAACCCTAAGTTATTTAAACGACCTCAAAATGTAAACAATATATAAGAATCTTGATCAGAGGTAGAAACGTATAGTGCAATATGATAAATATGTCCTAAAATTATATCAATATACAAAATATCTTAAACAGAGGTAGAAACATGCATACATACAATATGACAAAATAATTTTGCATATGCAAAATAAACAGAGATAGAAGCATATTCAATATAACAAATATAATTTGAATTTGTATTAATATATAAGAATCTATACCAATGTAAATTGCCTATAAATAATAGCTCGCACGTATTTGCTCTATTACTCACTATTAATAGTGTATTGTCACACTAATCTATCTATTATCCCATTCAATTTTCCTTTTTTTAAAAAAGTGAGATTCCTGAGCCTACAAAACTTCTACCCCAGTCCCCAATCCTATATCAGTTATAATCAACCCCTAATTGATGTATGTTCCTAACCCTGAGGACAAACTCTGTTGGGAGAGGGGCCGTTGTCTTTTAGAACTACTTCCAGTTATCATGGGGGTGATGTTCTCTCTAGGAGATCCTGTAAAACTAAAATGATGGTTAAGTTTCAATTTGCAATTGTATAATTGCAAATAGTCTCTGAGTAGTCAATAGGGATTTTTAAAGTTTTAATTTGGAGTTCTGACCAGAACATTGTAAGAAGGGGCACCATTTCAGCTAACGAAGTTGGAACCATCTTGACAGCTGGTACCGAAAACCAGTCTTAAAGTAGTGCTATTAACATCATGACATCGTATCAACAAGGTGGAGTCGTTGTTGTGGGCCCCCATTTTCTTAAGGATATATTATGAAAAATAAAGCTAATTCCAAAAATCAAATAAATGGATGTATAATAAAAATTACATAAGCCTTGCAGAATACCATCTATTTTGTAAGCAAAATGGTCATTAAATTCCTGCATGGTGATATTGTCTGTAATTGTATAACTTTGAAATTTATTAATTTATTAATACTTACCTCTGTTAGAAGATTTCAGTAAACTGTTGTAGGTGTAACAATCTTTATTGGCCAGCGGGGGTCTTGGTTGCTGCCGCATGGTGGAGAGTAACGACCAGTGGCAGCATGAACAGTCCCGTTGGTGCTACGCATTGGTGCCTGATTGAATACTGACAAATATGCTCTGCTTGCCAAATTAAGAGCAATTATTAAGAACAATTAACACAATTCTGTACACGGAGAGAGTTTTTTGGTGTCCAGAATATCAAGAAACCCAAAGCTTGCCAGCAGTCATGAGCTGCGAACAGGGCCTGTGTGCAGTCAGTGGACATGACGGCAGCAGGATCATGGTGGGAACAAAACCTGGGGGGCTGGAGAGGTTGCAGCAGCGTGCAGCAGGCAGGAGGCAGCTTCAGGAAGTGATGAGCTGGTCCCTGTAGGAGCGGGCTCATACCCACTTTGGACGGCAGATGTAGGTGAACACGCATAGAGTAATCCCACATTAGCTCAGAACTGAGTATAATAAGGGTTCTTTATTTAGGGGGGACTCACAGATCACAGTCCTATGCGTGAATGGGAACAGGAACTGAATCCCTCAGTGAGGCGAGAGAGGAGAGAGAGCAGGTGTGTGAGCCACGCCCAACTTGGTCCAGCATCTCAAAGATCATTGGCTGAAGGAGGTTCCTCAGCACCTACCCTCCAGGGTCCTAGGCCTAGGGCTGTCCAAGGGCTGGCGGAGCAGAGACTTAGGGCTCTGAGCCCTGAGGACTGGGGACCTGATATTCTAGGACTCAGAGATATCACACTGACCTCAGCAGGTGTCATCATCCTCCGCTTCCAGAAGCTCTAAAAGCAGCAGCAGAGACCACTCTGCATCACTGTGTGGCAAGGCTAGTGTTGCAGCCTCAAATCTCTCTGTTCTACATCTACAACCACTCCAGACCTGACTAGCTGAAATCCTTGGTTTTAAGTGTCAGCCTGTCCCTAGAACTTTCCCAGTTCCATGTTTTCAGCTCTTCACAGCCCTTATCTCCATCACCATTGCCCCTGTCATTTCTGCCCTGGCTGCTCTCTGAAACGCCAGTTGCTGCCTCATTGCTTCAGCCACCGTCACTGCCACCACCGCCGCTGCTGCTGCTGCTCCAAAGTTGCCAGCTCAACCCACTCTAATGATACGGATCAAAAGTGGGCAAGTAGATCGCCCCAGAAAAGCCTTTCAAGGACCTAATGATGCAGCAGCAGGAAACAGCACGAGAGGGGGTCCTCCCAGCTGGCTCAAAAAGTGAGCCAAATGGCTTGCTTATTATGGTTTGTTTTTCTCTAGCTTCTGTTGGGACGGGAGGAGAAGTGCTCTCTGCTGTGGCCTGGGTGAAAATGGAAGTGGGGTTATCTGGAGCAGGGTTTTTTAAACTTTTCTGCTCATGATTCTCTCTCTCTCTCTCTCTCTCTCTCTCTCTCTCTCTCTCTCTCTCTCTCTCTCTATGTGTTTCTGTGTACACACTTTGGTATGTGTGGCCTTCACTG
>NC_022028.1:46992905-47016149 GCF_000317375.1 Microtus ochrogaster | reverse complement strand
TGTCTGTCTGTCTCTCCCTGTCTCTCTCTCTGTCTCTGTTCTCTTTCTCTTTTCCTCTCTCTCTGTCTCTCTGCCTCTCTCTCTCTCTGTCTCTCTCTCACACACACCACTAAAGTCCCAAACCTGTGAATGTTGATGATTGATTTCAAGAAGGGCTTAGCAGGACCCTAAGGAAGTTCCCACCAAGTTACCTCAACCTGGGTATGTAGGTACATTCAATAGATAAATCAAACATGTACCTGGGTGTGGTGGCGAATGCCTTTAATTCTAGGACTCCAAAGGCTGAGGCAGGTGGATCTCTATAAGTTCAAAGACAGCCTTGTCTACATAGAAAGTTTTAGGCCAAGCCACAGTCACATAGTGAGACCCTGGCTCAAAACAAAAACAAGTCAAACATATATTGACTACAAATCATAAATTATATTTTGAAGTGACTTTGATATACATATAATTTAACAATTTATTAAAGAAGAAAGAAAACTTGAATGCTGAGGTGATGTACTATGTAAAGAGCCGTGGACATGGCAATTCCTGCCGCCTCCTGTTTTGGCACGTCTTGCTTGCTTGAGCTGCGGGTCCCACTGGCTTGACTGGGCTGTTGGCCGGACCCTATGTACAGCTCTTTCTCCTCTTCAAAACAGCTTTTGGGGCTGATTTGTATTTTAAACACAGAAGTGCCATGGCTCCCAGCCTTGCACACTGCATTACGTGGCCTGTCCTGGTTCCATTAGCTAATTATGCCTCTTATCATCTTTCATTTGTAGAAATAGAATTTGGCTGGATTCTCCAAGCTCTCTCAAGTCACAGTGACTCTCTTGTCCCTCATTTGTCTTCACAGTTGACAGCAGATCTTGCCCCAGCCTTCTTGGCCCCACCCTGCCCCTCCCTGGGAAGCACATGGTTGCCCTTGACTTGTGCGTTACTGTTCTTATCTTCCTGAAAAAAAATACTTGACAGAATAACTGAAGGATGGAAAGATTTATTTGGGCTTGTGGTTTCAGAAGGTACACTCCACCATGATGGGGAAGGCAAGGCAAGGCATGGCTCACATCATAAGATCTAGGAAATAAAGAGTATCAACACTATGAGATTTCCTCCTCTTTCTCTCTTATTCCTGCCACACCCCCTAGCCTGTGGAGATGGGATATCCAGGGTAGATTTCAGTTCAACCTTTCTAGAAACACTCTTATGGGCATTCCAAAAAGATGTGTTGTACCAATCTCCTAGGCGATTCCAAATTCATTGTAGCAGAGCTCAGCTCCAGCCCTGAGTAGGATCCTTTGGTGACCTCTGGAGTCTTTGGACTTGTTCAACCTGCTTCAAAATGAGGTGGGAGCTTCCTAGTTTAGGCTCCTGGATTTCATGAGCCATTGGCCTGCAAGTTAGTTTTGTTGGCATCAAGGTATAGGGACTATGAGACACCCCCTCAGTTCCTGTAACGTCTGGCCACTTTCCTCAAGGTGAGATGTCCCCAAGTACCAGGAAATTCTAGGGCCACTCAACAGGTAACAACTGACGAGTGCCATCGGGGACACTCTTACTGATCTGTGTCTCCATTCTAGCGTCTTTCCGACTGGATAGACTTAGGTGGGTCTTGATGGAACACAGGAAAGCAGTCTCTCCCTACCCCAGCAAATGCCTTTTGAAGATCCGACTCCTCCCAGTTGTTCTTGCCTTGCACCAAGGAGAACCAATCAGCAATGAGTTGCTGACCCAGTGTATTTGTGACTCTACTTCTTGACCCTGGCTTTCCGCAGAACCAGGCTTACTGGCCTGGGATGTTTGTGACCTCACCCTCCTAGCTACGTCCTTCTTGCGGGGCCTGGCCTGGTATCTTTATTACATATTCACATCCTTCAGCTCTGAGCCCCACTTAGAGACTGTGCAAGAGTTGGTGCCCCACTGCTTCCCGTGGTCTGACTGTTTTCCTAAGAAACCAGGAAGGCGCTGGCAGCTGGGAGAAGGCTCTGTCCTCTGCTGGTGTAGATAGGGTTACTGAGGACAGACTCTGCAGACCAATGAAGGAAACTTCCAGATGGCAGAGGTGTAGCATCAGGCCCCACCCAGTTAACATAGGCCTGTGTTACCAGAATACTTATCCCCCAGCAGGACAGTGGTAGCCCTGTACTTATGGCCCCGGTGACAGTAAATTTGCACCATGTGGCATGATGCTCTCCTGGGGCTACTTCTCAAGGACCTCAAGGCTCAGTATGGAAGTAAACCTCTTATGAGCCTTCTCCACCAGTTGTCTCTATGTCCAAAGTCTCTCGGAGGGTTTGGGAACAGGGGCCAGTCAACTGGGTTTTGCTCACGTGGCCACCTGGCTTGCCTGTGGCTCCCCATGGACTAGGGAGTAATTTTCAGCTTTTTTCTGGGAAGAAAGGGTACCTAGGGGATTGCTAGTGTGATGCCGCTCTCCCCGAGCCCTCTTCGGTGGGAATGGGAGCGATTTATTAGGAAACATGAGTTTTGAGCTGCTGCCAAGCTACATGAACCTTGGAGGAGAGGGGCGAGGGTCCCACTTTGCCCAGATAACACACAGCCAATGCTCTGAGAACCGGGTGACCCTCATTGACAGGCGCTGAAGCTACGGGGTGAGTCCAGGACCTCAGGAGCTCCATGCAAAGAGGCTTTTCTAGATTTCATGGGCCCCTCCTTCCAGAAGAGTATGAAAAAAAGAAGTTCGTTTTCCAAATGTGTTGATAAAGAGAACAGTGTGTTAATAATATATGTGAAATATTCTCTTTGACCTAAATGTTCTTTTTTTTTTCTCTCTTCTTAAAATGTTAATAATAATTGCAACCCTTGTGAGAGCTTGGGCCTGGCAAGGGAGGCAAAGGGAGTGGAGGGATCTTGGAGACAATGAAGGGGAGAATTAGGGCACGGGGGCATCAGGATCCATGGGAAGCAGCACACAGCCTGTGTGTATGCGGGGGGAGATTGACAGGCCAGTGTGTGACCCATGAAGGGAGTCAATCCTTGTTCAGGGGCTCAAATCCAGATCCCCGAGACTTGCTTCTGCATGAGATGCTAACCCTTACCTAGGACCAAGAGATCTCTGTTTGGACCTGTTCTCAGATGAGCTGTGGCAACCTCAGGGTGCACGTCTGATTGAATTTCAGTGCTCCCAGATTTATCCTGTGACCCAAGGCAGACTTATGGCTACTTCTACAGTGAATTATCACTTGAAAGACTGCTCCCTCTGCCCCGTAGCTGGTTGGCTCTTTGTGCTGAGCCCTTGTGTTCTCCTCTTCCTCGGCCCCACCGCTGCATCTTAGGTGTTCCTTGAGAACTGCGAGAACTCAGTGGTGCCTTAAACCCACTCATTCAGACATGATCGTGTCTGCCCATGACTGTAGCTTCAGGAGGGAGGACAGGAGAGAGGGTCACAGTCCCGTACAGATCCCAGGGGACACCAGGCCTGCTTCTGGCCTCTGGCCCAGCTGAGTAGCATCACCACTTGGCTCCAGGCCACTCTGCAGCCTCCTTCTCAAGGGCAACCATGGGAGCTGTTTCGGAGGCGGCATGTCCTTGAGTGTATGTGAAGGTTCCTGCACACAGCACAATTCTGCCCCAGGTGTGAGGACTGGGTGGAGGGAGGAGGGAACATGAGCAATGGATGAGGATACTTCTGGTCCAGAACTCTCTTCAGAGAGCCTCTGGGACTAGTTTGCAAACCATGGACACCAGTATGTGTAGTAATATGAGCGGCGGGGCTGCGTCCCCAGCACCCCCACCACCTGGCTAGCTTATGCCCCAAAATAACAACACACAAATTGTTTTCTTTTAAACACTGCTTGGCCCATTATATCTAGCCTCTTCTTGGCTAACTCTTGCACCTGGACTAGCCCATTTCTAATAATGTGTGTAGCATCCCAAGGTGCGCTTACCAGGGAGATTCTAGCCTACGTCCATCCTGGGTCGGAGCTTCATCGTGTGTGCCTCAGAGAGCAGAGCTATCACATCTGCCCAGGAGAGGGGAGCATGGCGTCTCTGCTCCAGAGAGCAGAGCTGTCAGTCTGAGCTCACTTCCTCTTCCTCCCAGCATTCTGTTCTGTTTACTCCTCCCACCTATGTTTTAACCTATGAGGCCAAGCAGTTTCTTTATTACTTAACCAATGACCTTCCTCCATCAAGTATGTATCGGAGTGAGACACAGGCCTCGGCCTTATCAAATCTTTGTCCAGCTCTTCTGTGAGCTAGTGCTCATTCAGCCTCTCATCTACTCATTCACCCATCCATACTCATTCATTTATTCATCCATACTCATTCACTCACTCATTCATTCATTTACTCCCTAATTCACTTATTCAATCATTTGCCTATGGTGAGGCAAACAACGTCTGAAGCACTAGCAACTCAAATACATGAGTAGTAGTTCAAGATGGATTCCTGTCTGGTTGCTGTCCAACACGGGGAGTGCCCCATCCCCTCTCTATCCTGCCCTTCTCTGTGTGCCCTGGAGAAAGTGGGCGGAGCCTAGTGAAGGTAGTGGCTTTACGGGGTGCTAGAAGTTCTCAAGAGCATTTTCACCCTGCAAGGTCTGTCATGTTTCCGTACATATTTCAGTTTCATCATAAGTAGACCAATGTTCAAATACAGCATTGCTTCTCCCCTGAAGATAGACTTTGGGTAATTATTTCTGTCACCAATCTGAATTGACACAGTAATTGGGAAACCAGCTGGATACTGTTCATAAGGAAAGTTAATTAATCAAATTTTAAACTATTTTTTCTTCCCTTCCTTTTTTTAAAACAGGATTAAAACTAATTAATATATGTGCATGATAAATTTTAAACAGGATAAAGGTGGTTAAAAAAAAACTGGAGACAATCTTTCTCTGCCCCGTCTTACACAAGTCTTTCAGAAAATGATTCACAAGTCCAAGTGTGTAGGAGAATGTATGAGCCCACACAAATAAGTTAAAACCATCAATGAGATCACACTATGTAATATAGCTCTGTGTCTTGACATTGAATAAATAACAAGCTGGAGTGCCTCATACTTTAGTTTGAATACGACCTAGCTTATTCTTTTGAACTTCCCTATTTTTCCCAAGTGGGTTGCTGCCTGTTATTGGGAAAGATGTGTGAAACTTCTCTTATGATCGGTACTGTTTGCTTTCTGTGTTTGGAGCCATGTTCTTAGGTGCATATGGGTTTATCACAGTCTTAACTGGGGAGCCATTCTTGTCATTGTCAACCATCACAGCATCATCTAGGTAGACTTTGGCAGGCAGTCATTGTGATTTAAAAGTTCTCAGATGGGTAACATTGGTTTAATAAATCCCCAAGACTGGTGGGCAAGCCTGTGAGGCAAATTCTTGATTAAGGATTGATGTGGGTGAGCCCAGTACCACCGTTGGGTGGGTGGTCCTGGATGCTATAAGGAAACAGGCTGAGCAAGTCATGAGGAGCAAGCCAGTAAGCAGCACTCCTCCATGACCTCTGCATCAGTTCCTGCCTTGAGTTCCTTGCCTTGAGTTCCTGTCTTGACTTCCCTAGATGATAGACTACAAGCTATAAGCTAAATCAAACCTTTTTATCCTCAAGTTGTTCCTCCCCTGCCCCCCCCCGCATTCGGTGAGGCAAACCCAGAACTCACGGGTACGGCTTGCCACACTAGGCAACTTTCTGGGAGGATCCATATCATCACCTTCTGAGGCTGGGACTACAGGTAGGCACTCCATCCACCAGACATTTTACATGGTTTCTGGGGAATCTGAGTTCAGGTCCTCACACATGCGTGATGAGTGCTTTAACCACTGAAGCCTCCCCAGTCCCTCACCCTGGTGAATTTTAAACCAAAGGCTGTAGTTGAGTTCAAGTAGGAGGAAATGCAGCCATGCAGTGGGGCAGCTATCTCTTGATTCCCTAAAGACTTTTGTATCTGTAGCCTCAGGGTGCTGGTCACGGTAAGGCATGGGGGATAATTAGAAAGCAATGGTCTAAGCATCTACTGCCTTTTTAAAAAAATATATTAACTCTGTAGCAGAGCAGTCAACAGCTAGTACTTATCCTCTATGAAATCCTCAGACCAAATGGGGTGTCCTGTCTCTACAAGTCCTCAGACTGAATACGCTGAGCTCCTGTCTCCTCTCGCCTTATATTCCTCTTTCCGCCCAGCCATATCCCTTCCTGTCTCCAGATTTAATTATATAGTCATATTAATTTAGTTCATGGTGATGACTGGGATTCACAACTGGTTCATACTGAAAACTCAACAGAGCTCCTGATGCTGGAGTGAGCCACTCTGGCACACTGCTAATCTGTACTTTGTTTGCCAAGAGATTTTGTTGTTGTTGTTCCTGAATATACTCTACCTTGCCACGCACGGGTCTTGCTTTGCTTTGTTTGCTATACGTTATTTAAAGTTATATGTGAGTTGTGGGCCAGGTTGGGACACCCTGTATCAGGGATGGGCACTGGGTACCGGCTGGGAAGTCAAGGGTGCTCAGAGGAACTAGTCCATCTGTGCTGCCCCAGACCATTGTTGGTGTGAGTGACACCCACACAGACACAGGCTTCACACCCAACCGTGGTTTCTATTCCATGCTAACAGTGCTTGCGACACTATAATCTTCATCAAAACCTTGGATTTCCTGTAAATCTTATAGGCGCTCACTCAAATAGTAAATACTGTTATAAATTCTTTAATCTCATGGAAATAGTCAATGAAGTGATTTTGTGTGTGTGTGTGTGTGTGTGTGTGTGTGTGTGTGTGTGTGTGTATGTAGTACTGGTTGTCCTGGAACTCACTCTGTAGACTTATCCCCAAACTCAGAGAGCCACCTGCCTCTGCCTCCTGAGTGCTGGGATTAAAGGTGTGTGCCACCACTGCCTGGCTAGAGGCACTTCTTAAAAACTTCTGAAGTCACATGCAGTTGACTTGAAATACCTCAGTCAATCTTTGCTACGAGGTATTTTCTTACTTTGAGAATGTCTGATCACTGGAACACATAGAAAATAGTTCTAAACTTAAGCAAGTGTTCATGCCTTTGTACTTTTTTTTAACTTAAAGATAAAAAAAAATCCTTAATGAGGCTGGAGAGGTTTCTCTATGGCTAAGAACACTTGCTACTCTCACAGAGAACTTGGGTTTGGTTTCCAGCACCCACACTGGGCAGCTCAAAACTGCCTGGAATTCTAGTCCTAGGGGATCTGATGTCATATTCTGGTCTCTATGGAGACCAAGCATAAACATGGTGCCTGCATGGTATACATGCATGCACTCACACATATGTATAAAATAAAAATAAAAATATTTTAAAAGTCCTTTATTATTTCATTTATACAGACCAGTATCCAAAGACTCAAGGGGATTTTTTTTGCAATTGTATACACACACACACACACACACACACACACACACACACACACACACCCTTAGCTTCCCCCTCTCCCTTTCCCTCTCCTCAGACCTGGAGTCTTCTCTAAAGACTTTTGAAGGTTTGAGCCCAGTGCTGCAGTGGTCTCAGAGTAGGTGATCCTTCATCAATGGGCTAATTACTTGTGGATTTATAATTTGATGGATTATTGGGAGTTGGTGGAAACTGTAGGAGGTGGGGCTTAGTTGGAGAAAGTAGGCCATTGGATGTGTGTCTTTGAAGGACATGTCTCATCCTCACCTCTTTTTTTTAATTCTCTCTACGTCTGAGCCACCATGAGGTGAACATCTTTGCTCATGTGTTCCTTATCATCATGATCTGCCTGTCCTGGGCCCAGAACAGTAGAGCCAATTGACGATAGACTGAAACCATGGGTCCAGATAAATCTTTCCTCCTTGAAGCAAACCAGATATTTTGCCACATGGTAACTAACACGTTCTGCCACCCTCTCTCCTCCAGCTCCTTCTTCTCTTGAATTCCATCTCGCAAATTCTAGCTCCTCTGGCTCCATGAGAATTCTAGCTCTGTCTCTAACTCAGCAGGCCCACCCCTGTGCCTTGCTTCTGAGCATTCTGCTTTGGGTCAGGGAGACTTGCTCTCTTGACGTAGCCTAGGGGACCGATTGGTCTCACCTCACTCGTTTCCCACCTACTACACGGCAGTCTCTGTTCAATGTTGCCTGCTGTCTACTGTCTAAGAGACTGTTCATATACTTTGCCCAGATTTCTACTTGTTTAATGAGAATAAATCTGGACCTGATTATTCCATTATGGCCGTTAGTGGAAGTCAGTCTTAGTTTAACTGCAGACATTTTTGTCTTGCATCTTTTGAAAGATAATTTCGTGGAATAAAGAATTCTCAGTTAAAGTTGTTTTCTCTCAGACCTTTGAAATACTCTTTCATGACTTCCTGTGTTGCTGGCACTTAATTGCGATTTGATTAAATTACTTTTGGTTTTTCTCTCTAGCTGCTTCTAGTCTCTCTTTGTCTTTGAGATTTTCCCAGTTTGGCTTAGATATATTCAGGTGTGACTTGTTTGCTCTTCTTGGATTCATAGGGGCTTTAGGGTCCGACTGACACGTGGGACTTTTTTACTTGGTTCAGCTCTTTACCATCGCCTTGGCTCATTCCATCTGTTTTCTCATACTAGTGCATCCCAGCCAACGCCATGTATCCTTGACGTACTAAGTGCTACCTCTGACACCTGTATTTCTCAGTTCCACCCCTCTGTGATATGGACCGGGGCTGTTATTGTTTGAGTATGAAATAGCCCACACATGTTCAATAGTTTGAATAATTGGCCCTCAGCTTATGGCACTGTTTTGGGAGGCTGTGGAAACTTTAGGAGGTGGGTGGCATGGGCCATGGGATGCAGGCCTTGTGGGATGTAGCCCAGCCTTCTGGCTGAGCAGTCTGGCTTCTGACTAGCACTGTGAGGTAACCAGCTACTTCCCTGTCCTATTGCCACAGCCACAACCTGCTCCAGCTGCCCTCCTTTCCCTGCCGGGAGCGACAGTAAGCTCTCAGCTATGAAATGAAATAGCTGAGATGAAATAGCTGAAATGCCTCTCTCCCCTAGGTAGTTTCCGGCAGGCATTCTGTTATAGAATGGGTAAAGTGACTTCAAGTTCAGATTTCACGCACATCTGTGTAGGATTTGTTGCCACCCCATTCTTTGGTTTCAAGCCCATCCATCCTTCTTTTAGTCCCGATTGTGTGTTTGTATCTGCCGCCTTGGTTTTGATGGTCTCATATCTATCTATTTTCAGTACCTTATTTCTTTATTTTTTAGACAGGGTCTTGCACATCCCAGGCTTAAACTCAAAGCCCTACTACTTTTTTCCCCCCACATGTTTTCTCTTCTTTGATTTTTTTTCTTTTTCTTTTTTGAGATTACTCTCATTCCATGTGGTTTTGATGACTTCATATCTATCTATTTTTAGTGTCTTATTTCTTTATTTCTTAGACAGGGTCTTGTGTGTCCTTGAACTTGCTATGTAGCACCTGGCATATGTCATCATACCCAGCTTACATGGTGCTGAGGATCTAACCCAGGGGTTTCTACCAACTGAGCTGCATCCCCAGCCCAATCCCTTCCCTTGTTTACTAAGCATCCTTTCCAGAGGACACTGACAGCTCAGGGCCAAACTGAGCCACATTCTGTCATGGGTTCCTGGGAGGTAGTGACTCATACCTCATGCCGGCTGTTAGAGCGGGCTCTCTCTTTCTGTTTGTAACTTTTCCTGACCATTTGGCTGCCTCTGAAGTAAAGGTTTCCTCTGAAGACATGGTCCTTTCAGTCCAAGTGTCTCTCCTCATGGTCCCTGTAGGTCCCAGGCTCATTGTTGTCATTTAGAATCGGGGAGCTTGTTCCCAAGAGTCCTAGTGCCCTTGAACTCGGCTGCTGTAGGTGTTTTGGGACCCCACAGATTTCTTTCCTGACGGTTCCTCAGTCATGCTTTAGACACCGGAACAGCTTGTCTGCCATGATGATTCAGGGATTCTCTGTTGGAAGGGCTTGACTGAGAATCAACTTGCCAATGGAAAAACGGATTATTTCTGAAAATGTCCTTGCCTCCAGTTTCCCCCTGTGGGGATGATGTAAAGAGAGAAGGTAACTGGGGAGTTGCTGGGGGTAGGGGATTTATGGACCTCCATAGCATTATTTCTCTATATCTGTTTCACATGTTGGGGAGTGGAGCTCAAGAGGCAAGGGAGCACTGAGGTTGGAGTCCAGACCCAGCAAAAGGCCATGAGCTCCGCCTGCTTTCCCATGAGAGGCAGGCTGGAGGGGTGCAAACCTGGGCTCCAGCGGCTATGGTTTGGAGCTCGGCACCAGCCTGTTCATTCAGAAGCTCTTGTGTACCTTACCCCATCCTGGGTTCCACAGGCTGCAGCCATACCCAGGATGTTGCGTTCTGGTCTTCCAGGACAAAAACCATTCCAGGTGTCACTTGAGCCCTTTAAGGGAAGCCTGTAAGAATTTCTCCCTAATGTTTGTTGTTGTGACCTTCCTGTCACTGCCTAGTTGTTCGCTGCCTAGTTGTTCTCGTTCCTGCTACTGGAAGCACATAGCTGCGCCTGCTGCAAATGCGCATGCTCAGAGCCCTGGTCTGTTCTCATTAACTGTAAAGCCAGCCTGGGAGCCGGTCTGTGGTTCTATGGAAGGATGTAACAGGCCTCACCAAACAGAAGGTGGGCGCTGGTCAGGGAGTGCTGGAGGCAGCACCTGGTGGGGCTAGGGGCTCTGGCTGAACCCACCACCATGAGGTTGTTGTCTGTGGTGATCTCTGCCAGTAGGGCCTGATTCATATCCCGTCTGTCCTCATTACATTGAACCCCATATTCTGCCGGTTACAGAGCAAGGCTTTGGAGTTTTCTATGAAACTGTAAATGCATCTATCCCCTTCAGACTTTGCAACTTCACTTTCTGTATTTTGAGACTTCTACATGCAAACGAACTCAGCCATGTTTTCCTGTAGAACAGCGGCCCTAGTGCGCCAAGACCCCCGCCCTCGCCTCCCAGGGCTCCTGGCCCTGTTCTCCACCTGTGGGTGCCCTTGTTCTGCTCTGCCCTCTTTTCACACCTCTCGCTCACACCTTTTGGTCAGGACAGAACAGATGTCCTGTCCAACATTACAGTCCTCACCTTCCAGCCTGAACCTGGCTCTTTTGCATTTCAATTAACTCCATGGCTTAAACTCAAAGCCCCACTATTTGTATTTTTTCCACATGTTGTTTCTTCTTTGATTTTTTTCTTTTTTCTGTTTGTATTGAGTACTCTTATTCCATGTTTATCCTCTCAGATCCGGTCAGTTATAAATCATGATTCTTTCCCTGGTGACCTTTGGGACTGGGTAGGAATGGCTTTAGTTTGCTATAAAGGACTCCTGCCATCTCAGGCCAGGGCCCCAAGGACTGGGGAACTCTTCAGAGGCACTTTCCACACCTACCTCATCCTCTCTGCCTCTCCATCCTTCTGCTCCCTTCCTCACCCCAAAGCCTACTTCTGGGACCCCATCCTCCTTCAGAGTGGGACCTCATGGATGACACAGTGGTACTTTCACAGCAGCTTCTCCCTCACCACCTTTTGTTGATTTTCATCCTGTAGTATTTGGCATTCCTTCCCTCCCTCCTTCCCTTCTTCCCTCCCCTCCCTCCCTTCCTCTCTTTCTCCCTTTTCCTTCCTCCCTTTCTCCCTTCCCTCTCTTCCTTCCTCCCTTACTCCTTCCCTCCCTCCCTCCCTCCCTCGCTCCCTCTCTCTTTCTTTCTTCCTTCCTTCCTTCCTCCCTTCCTTCCTTCCTTCCTCCCTTTCTTCCTTCCCTCTCTCCTTTTCTTCCTTCCTTGCCTTTCTCCCTCTCTCCCTCTTTTTCTGTCCCTCCTGTGATACTAGGGATTAAACATAGAGTTTCACAAATATTAGGTAATACACTACGACTGTGCTAAATTCCCAGACTTCTTTTTTTATTCAGAAAATGAAACAAAAACTTTTGAGCTATCAAGACCTGAGTTATATCCCTGGTACTCACATAGTTAGAAGGAGGGAATGGACTCCTGTAAGTTGTCATCTGTCTTTACACAATGCCATGGTGTGTGTGTGTATGTGTGTGTGTGTATGTACACTTTAATGATTGGTGTGCAGGTATACTATGTTTGTGCATATGAGCCATGGTGCTTCTAATGACTTTTGTTTTCTCTCTGGATACCCTGGCCAAGCACCCAGGATATTAATGGACATTGTCTTAGCCCTTCGATGTGTTCTAGAGACTTCTGCACAGTGTAGAAAGGAACGGACTGGACAGATGCTGCCTGTGGTGGATGACACTCCCGTTGTCTTCTCCAGGGCACTGACTCTCACAGTGACATCAGACTCTTTTGGGCTCTCCTGGAGTCAGATATAGGAGAGAACCAGAGAACCAACAGAACCAATAAGATCTTGTTTAGGAGGCTCTGAAGCTGCCTGCTGAGCCTGGAATGTGCTGCGGCCTCAGGGAAGAGCCTGCCTGAATCTTCCTGACATCACAGCAGAACCTTATGGACAAGATCAGCTCTTCAAACAGACCCTCTGCCTCGTCCTTTCCCATGGCACAAACATTTATTTAATTTAAAGTTTTTAAGGCAATGGTTTAAAAACGCAAAAGGTCAGAAACAGGCTTCTGCTTGGCAGAACAGATCATCCTAATTGGAGTGGAAGCCGCGTGCGCATCCCTCTCTCAGACTGGGTAGCGGGCAGCTGACAAGGACACACTGTGCATTTCCATCCCATTCCGAGAGTGCTCACAGGTCTCTGGGGTAGAAGGACCCATGAAATATTCAGAACACAAGTGAATAAAATATCTAGGATCTAGACATGGGTGAGGGCAAGCTCTGGGTCCCATAAAACCCGTGAGGCAGAGAATGTGCTGGAAGGGATGACCAAGCTCTCTGGTCCTACCTGGAACATGTATGAGGTAAGCAGGTGCTGAGCATAACAGATACATTTCGGTGGGCTGTGGTTTTGCAGATGGCAGGGGAGGGGAACTGGATGGAGATACCCATGCCTACTGGCACCACACCACATAGCTCTGGACCCTTTTCGCCATGTCCCCAGGTCGTGATAGATCCAGGCACAGCTGCTCTGTGCAGTCATCCACTGTCAGTATTGTGCAGTGCAGACAGCCAGGAAGGCTAGAACGGATGCAGCTCAGTCTAGAGATTGTCCTGCCCTACAGAGTGTGTGTCTCTGCATTTTCCAGGTAGACATCAAACTGTCGCTTGCCCTCAGAGCTACTTTCACCATTTCTGGTATTACATAGAGGGAAATATCCATAAAGTGGAAGACAAACATTCTTTGGAAAACAGCGCGGCTTGGTTTTCTGCTTCTTTAATGTCTGCTGTTTTTGCCAGTGAGCTCACAAACCCACAAGAAAGCCTGGCATACGATATAAGATCTCCATCTTACTCTTGGACATGTATTCATGGGCAGCATTTTATAAAAGACATGCAAAGCTCAGGGAGCTACCTGTGGCTTCTGGGCAGAGCAAGAACGTCTTGACGGTATCACCTGCAGGGCATGTATATGTGTAGGGCACGTGCCTCCTGCCAGGTATGCCCTTGCATTCTGAGGTCAAGTCCTGTCTGGCTTCAGACATCTCCCTCCATGGTGTCCCTTCTTTTCTTCGGGCCACCTAGTACCCATGTCACAGTCGCAGCCTGCTATACCAGTAAGGGGCATGCAGTATATTCACCTGTGTTCCCAGAACGTCTCTTGACCAACCTCGGATGTAGGACCAATTCTAGAGCTGTCTGCTTGGTAGAAGGAGCTGGTAGCTCAAGGGTTTGGCTTTGCCTGAAACCCTTGTTACTTTCCATTCTGAGGTCCTCATTCTTCACCGAGTTTGCCCCAGCCCTAGCTGAGTCCTTGTCCCCTCAGAGCTTTCACCATCATTACATATATACAGCATTATATAGATGGAAAAAATCATCGTGGGGAAAACAAGCATATCTTGGAAAATAACGTGGCACGTTTTTCATGGTGAGATCTGTGTGATAAACACTGCATGGGAGGAAGAGGTTGAACCGACTTTTATCTCCCTCAGACCTCACTGCCAGGGCAAGAGAGGCTGGGTCACTACTTTTAAGGACCTTGATGCTTCCCTAGAGAGAGAAATAGCTGTTTGTTTAAAAACAAACAAACAAACAAACAAACAAAAACCTCATGAGCCCTAGCTCCCACATCTCATTTGGACTCCAAAGGTGGTCTGACCTTCCCTCGGGAGCCATCGGGATTTGTAGGTTGGGGCTGAAGAGATAACCATGGTGGTTAAAACACATGGTGCTCTTATAGAAGGACCCGAGCTTGACTCCCAGCACTAAAGTCTGTGCCTCAAAGTGGCCTGTATTTCTAGCTCCGTGGGTATCTAACACTCTGGCCTCTATGGGCACTCATATTTGCATTCCTTTGCCCACTCAAGACCCCCACATACACATAATTAAAAATAACCAAATAAGCCGGGTATGGTGGTACATCCCTTAAATTCCAAGCATTCAGGAGGCAGAGGCAAGAAGATCTTGTGAGTTTGAGGTCAGCATGGTCTACGGGGTGGGTTTCATGACAGCCAGGAATACATAGTGAGACACTGTCTCAATTAAAAATAAAAACTTAAGGGGGCTGGAGAGATGGCTCAGAGGTTAAGAGCATTGCCTGCTCTTCCAAAGGTCCTGAGTTCAATTCCCAGCAACCATGTGGTGGCTCACAACTATCTCAGGCACATACACAGACAGAATATTGTATACATAATAAATAAATATTTAAAAAAAATAAAAAAATAAAAAATAAAAACTTAAAAATCTGCAGTTTTGTGAGGCCAAAGAGCTCTGTGGTGAAGACCTGGTAGACAGTGGCCTGCACCAGAAGTGTGTTCTGGGCCTGCTACATCAAGCTCTGTCCTAGGGTCCAACTATTTCAGGCACCATAACTGCCTGAGAGAAAGAACACCATGTGTTTATATTAAAAAAGGACTTATTCAAGAATGTTCTTAGCAACTTCATTCATAGTAGCCCAGAACTGGAAAACACCCAAGGGTTCATTGAAAAGTGAGCAGGTAACAATGATTGAGAGGTATACAACAAGGCAAGATGAGTGGTATTGATGTCGGCAGTACACAATGAATTTCAGTATAATCACCTCTGGTCCAAAAGAGGTCAGGTAGAATGTGATTCTGTGTACATAAACACTGAGTACTCACATGTCCACAGTGGCAGAAACACGTGGTGTTTGTCTGTGGACTCCAGAGGATAAGGAGAAGGACCACCACGGGCTGGAGGAAACTCTGGATGACAGACATCTTCCTTATCTGCATTGTGAACGTGGTTTCATATAAGAGTGTACCAAGGTCAACACATTGTAAAGTTTAGCTATGTGTAGTTCGTATATGCCAATTTTGCCTCAGGAAACCCCAAAACAAACAAGGTAGAGTAAACACAATCCATTTAATGTATTCATTTAAACATTTATTTATTCAGAGGCAGTCTCGCTCTGTCTCTTGTGCCTGGGTTTGGAGGGCTGGCTGTTTGTTTTTAAACCATAGTATACTTTACAAGCAGGAAAATGCATGCATGGATGATACACACATGCATATAAACAATGCATGTATGCATTCACAGATACACATGCATACAAACGATGCATGAATGCATAGATACACACATATACATACAAACAATGCATTCATGCATAGATACACAATGCATATAAACAATGCATGCACGCATAGATACACACACAAGCATACAAACAATGCATTCATGCATAGAAACAGACATGCATACAAACAATGCATGCATGTATAGATACACACACATACATACAAACATGGGGACTTCAGCAATCTGTACCAAGCTCTACGCCTGCAAACAGCATCTGTGTTCCTCAGCTGCCCTCTTCCCCTCCTCAGGTACTATCCCATCGCCATTAGCGAGACTTCCTTCCAATTTCCAACTTCAAGTTTTCTTGATGTCATATGGAATGTGTGTTCTCTTGGGTTTGACCTCTTCCATTTACTCTGCTCTCTGGGTATCATGTGTGGCCTGCTCATACCTGGGATGGTTAAGTAGTGTCTTGCACTGTGGATGTGCTCTGGTCAAGTGCCCACACTCCTGTTGCTGAATGCTGGCACTCTCCTGGTTCCTAATATTTGAATAAGACTGCTGTAAACAATATTGCTAAGGCTTTTTTGGGCAGAAGCTCCTACATCTTTGGGGGCAGCAATTATTTAGAAGTGGAATTGCCGAGCTTATGGGGTGGAAACTCTCAAAATGTTTTACATAGTGTCTGTGCCATTTACACTGCCACCAGCAAGGTATGAGTTCTCACTGCCACAATCTCTGCCTGCACTTAGTCTTGTCGATTTGTAGTTTTAGTTTACCAGGACAGCGAACAGCATTTTCCTCTTGGCTTGATTAGTGTTTATCAGATAAGTAATAGTATTTGCTGTGAGACTTATATATGATAATTGACAGTCAGGCTCACTCCCCCCCCCCCCACACACACATAAATGACCTCATTGGTGACATTGCCCTAGTGTTTACTAGGAAAATAGATCTCTTAAGGTGGTTTCTGTTCAATCTGGACCATCTATATCAGTTCAGATCCACACCTTGCTGACTGTCATAAAATCTACTTGCTTTTATTTGCATTTTGTTCTTCTCTCTGTCTCTCACCCCCAAGAGATTCCCTTTGCAATTTGATCTCCAACAAATCTTTCTTTCTACCCATGGAGTGGTCTCTCTAAGCCATTGCTTGTATTGCCTATGTGGGCTTGCTCTGGTGCAGTCTGCCAGATTTATTGGATTGTTGTTGTTTTTTTTAATCGGTATGGAAGTTTTTTGTCTTACAAATATCCTATCAATTCTTCACCAGTCCAGGTTTGTGATTGCATTTTCTTAATGGTGTCTTTTGATAAGCAGTTTTTTTTTTATCTTGATGCAATCCTATTTGTTGATTTTAATTTTACTCTGAGTATCATTTTTATCCTGCCTGAGGAATCTCCACAAGTGCCCATATCAAAAACCATTTTTGGTGCTTCCCATGGAGGCTCTGTAATGTCTTTGTCCCTCCTCTAGCTCTTCCCATTTATGGTCCACCTCACATCAGTCTTTGTGGGGTGTGCAGTAAGGGCTATGGCTCCTCTTCCCTCCTGACATCAACTGTTGCAGCACCCTGGACAGAGACCATTTCTTTATCCCAGTGGCTATGACTGTGGGTCTTGCTGATAAGCTATGTTCTAGAGAGATGGGATCAAGTGCGGGGCACTTCTCTTTTCAGTGTTGGCTCTTAACTCAAACACAATAAAGAGACAGTTTATTCTGAACTCAGAGTTGAGTGACCATGGCACAAGGTTACCCTAATTTTCATGTTCTAATATGACAACAGTCTTGGGTTGTTTTTTTTTTTCAATAGTAAAGGAACCTAATTAAAATAGGTGTAGTGGTGCATGCCTTTAATCCCAGCACCTGGAAAGTAGAGACTGGCAGATCTTTGTGAGTTCCAGGCCAGTCAGGAATACATAGTGAGACCCTATTTCAGAAAAAGAAAGGAAAGAAGAAAAATAAAGACATAAATCAAGGCGGCTTTTAACAACAGTGGCATTAATGTCAGCCAAGCTGGGAAATGTCAGCCATTAGACCTCAGATGTTTCCTAGTGGCACTCTCAGCCTTTTGATTGGTGGAGAACAGGGCTTTGTTCATTGTTAAGTTAATACAGTCCAAAACGTTTCTCTGTTTGTCGGTCACAGCATGGTAGGTCACACACAGAGGTGGACAAGGGATGGCTATTCAGGGGGCTAAGGATAGCCTAAGATAAATTTTGATTAGGTTCTGGACCAGCAACATTCTAACCTCTTTGTAATCACTGCAGTGATAACCAGTTAGCTTTGCAGAAAGTTTATTTGGAAATCAGTATGGCAGTTTCTCAGAAAATTGGGAATCAATCTACATCAAGACCCAGAAATACCACTCCTGGGCATGTACCCAAAGAATGCATGCTCATACCACAAGGACACTTGCTCAACAATGCTCATAACAGCATTATTTGTAATAACCAGAACCTGAAAACAACCTAGATGCCCCTCAACTAAAGAATGGCGATAAAAAAAATGTGGTACATTTACACAATGGAATATTACTCCGCTGTTAAAAAAAAAATGACATCATGAAATTTGCAGGCAAATGGGTGGAACTAGAAAAAAATATCCTGAGTGAGGTAGCCCAGATTCAGAAAGACAAACATGACATGTGCTCATTCATAAGTGAATATTATATGTAAAGCAAAGGATAACCAGTCTATAGTCCCATGATCCCAGAGAAGCTAGGTAACAAGGAAGACCCTAAGAGGGACACATGGATTGAAAGAGAAATTAGGTTATATCTCCTGGGTAAATTGGGGATGAGGGGGCCAAAGGGGGGATGGAAAATTAAAACATGAGGGAATGGGATGTTCATGGGGGGGGCAACTGGAATAGGAGAGCAATAAAAGAGATATCTTGATAGAGAGAGCCACTACAGGGTTAGGGAGAAGCCTGGTGCTAGGGAAATTCCCAAGAATCCTTAAGGATGACCTTGGCTAAGACTCCTGGAGCAATAGTGGAGAAGGAGTTCATTTCCTCTGTAATCAGATTGGTGAATACCCCAACTCTCATAATAGAGCCTTCATCCAGTAACTGATTGAACCAGGTACAGAAATTCACAACCAAGCACCTGGCTGGGCTCTGGGAATCCAATCTAAGAGAGAGACAAGGGAATATATGAGCAAGGGAGATCAGGATCATGATGGAGACATCCACAGAAATAGCTAAACCAAGCTCGTGGAAACTCATGAACTCTAGACCGACAGCTGTGGAGTTTCCATGGGACTGAACTGGGTCCCCCATATGTGGGAGACGGTGAAGCCTGGACTATCTGAGAGGCTCCTGGCAGTAGGACCAGGCTCTATCCCTGGTGCATGAGCTAACTTGTTGGAGCCCATTCCCTATGGTGAAATGCCTTGCTCAGACTTAAGGTGGGGGGGAAGGGGCTTGGTCCTGCCCCAACTTTAATGTGCCAGACTTTGTTCACTCCCATGAGTGGTCTTACCTGCTGGGAGGAGAGGATAGGGAGTGGGCAAGGGGGAAGTAAGGGGGGCAGGAGGAGGTTGGAATGTAAAATTAAATTAAAAAAATAAAAAAGAAAGTTCACTGGAAACTACAGTTTCTTTCTTGGAAATTCTGTTCACATCATTTGGCTTTTTTTTTTTTTAAATCACGAACAGAATGGATAATTTTAAATGTTTTCTTTCCCTATCTATTGATAGGTCATATGATATTTTTTCCTCCTTTATTTTGGTGTTTGGTGATGATGTATCATCTTTACTATGTGTGCGGCTCTCAGAGGGGTTTCCATGCCAGTTCTGTGAGGAGTTCTGGCCTGGGGGTTGTGCCATCAGGTGAGCAACATGCTTGTCCCATCCGTTTTCTGGCTGCACACATATAGAAGGTATTTGTTCTTCCTTAAAGGTGACAGTTATCAGCCAGGCAGTGGTGGCGCACACCTTTAATCCCAGCACTCGGGAGGCAGAGGCAGGCGGATCTCTGTGAATTCGAGACCAGCCTGGTCTACAAGAGCTAGTTCCAGGACAGGCTCCAAAACCACAGAGAAACCCTGTCTCGAAAAACCAAAAAAAAAAAAAAAAAGGTGACAGTTATCAAGTTATTAAGCCACCAATCAGGCTAGACACGAAGATTCTATATCTAAAATACACACAGGAACTTTCAAGGTTCGGGTATCTGCCAGTGGTCTTAGTGAATGGGTCTGTTTCATCTGGCACCAAACTTCTTTGTATGCAACTGATGACCAAAGACCCATTAGGGATGTTTAACTCTCAGGGCTGACAGCTGTAATAACTGTGTTTCCTTTACTTGTTTCTTCCTCTGCCGATCTCATTAATCATTTAGGAGGTCCCAGCTTGGATTTGGTTGATTCTCCAGCCCTTTCCACGCATGTTGGCCCCTGTTATTTCTTTCTGTTCCCTCTTAGCTGAATGTTTTAAGGCCATTGAGATAGTTCCCCTAGTTCTCTTCATCTTTCTGTCTTGCTGTAGAGGTTCTTGTGCCAATTTGGGGGTAGAAGAAGCCAGAGAAGCAAGAAGCCTCCGGATGGACTTACGGGTATAGCACTGCTTCTTGCCGTGTGACCCACTGATGTCAGAAGCAGGTGTAGAAACATTGCCATGGAGGATGGGGTGGAGTCATTCACAGTGGCTGCAGCTGCTGCTTCGGATAATGAGGAAAATCCATTGTCTGTGCAGGCTAGGTGATTCCACAGCTATCCTGAGCTAGTTATTAGCCACGGTTATGTCCCACAGAGAGCATCAAGCTGTAAATGCAGTGGTAACTCTCAATTACCTCAGCTTGACAGGTCTCACTTCCCAAGACCTATTAAGGTGAAGCAGGAGACTTATATCACCAGTCTTTGAGACACTTCTTTTTCTTGTAGACAGGGTTTCTCAATGCAGCCTTGGCTGTCATGGGACTCACTATGTAGACCTGCCCTCGAACTCACAGAGATCCACCTGCCTCTGCCTCCCAGGTACTGGAATTAAAGGTGAGTGCTACCAAGCTCGGCTAAAACACCAATGCTTCTGGGGACTGGCCACATGACAGCACTTTCGGAGCAAGCAATGGGTTGCTCACGTTCCCGTGAGTTTCTCCAAGTATACTGGACAGGAGCAGAGAGAGTCTTCCTTCCTTCTCCTGGGTACCATTTGATGCTAGTGTGAGATCCACCTCTGCAGGGGTGGGAGGCTAAAGGTCCACTCTTGAGCACGTGTGAGGGGGTGTGGCCCCCAGATGTAGACACAGCAGATAGAGTTTTTTTCTGTAAGTATCCTTCTGTCCGAGGAAGTAGTCTGCCCATGCAGGTTCCATATGCAGACCAGAGGGCAACAGGGCCTCAAGCACAGAGCTGCCCTGCCTGTAGAGGCAATTGGGACCCCACAATATCAAGGTCTGGGCACACTCTCATTCCAGTAGCAGCAATCTATCTGGGGTCTTGCCGGGGCATTCATGAAGCAGTCACCTCCCGTTCTCTTCCTACATGTTGTTCCCATGATGAACAAGCACCGTCAGAAAGCGAAGAGGGGTATAGCGGGTGGAAGATGGAACTAAAAGGAGAACAAGAGCAGGGAGCAAGCTGGACCCTCCCCTTGCCCGGAGGAGCACAATAGGGGAGTCCTATGGCTGGGATCCTTCTCTACTGAGTCATTTGGCTTGACCCAGGGATATTGTGTATGACCTTTGGATGCTGAGTATTAACCGGCAATTTGACAGAAGCTACAGCCACCTTGGAGACAGGTTTCTGGGCATGCCTGTGTGGCTTAAATGAGTTAACTGGGGTGGGAAAACCCACCCAGCTGTGGGTGGGCCATTCCCTGACTGCCATTCCAGACTGTATGAGAGGAGAAAGGGAGCTGAGCCATAGTGTGCATTCATTAATTCACTAGATGTGACCAGCTGCCTCAAGCCCCTGTAGCTTTGTCTCCTCCACTCTGCCACGGTGGACTGTGTACTTGGACTGTGCAGAGGAATAACTCCTCCCTCTTCGAGTTGCTTTCGTTGCGGTGTCTTATCACAGCAGCGGAAGGTGTGTGTCGTCTCAAGGCCCACCTCGTAGAAAATCAGGCATTGGCATGAAGCAGGTGGTATCTGGGCCTGGGGTCATCCGCTGCCTGCACCTATGAGTGTTTCATGCTTTAGCTCCTCACACATGCAGGTCACTTGGAAGGGTACCAGTTTTCCATGACTTTGGAAATAAATATCTTCACTTTGTAAAACCTCTCTTGGGACAAAGTATGTGCCGGGCAGCTTAAAGGGGGTAAAAATAAGCTTAAGCCAAATACTTGGGTTTCAAGTGACAGACAGCAAGAAGGGCAGTGTTTTCTGTTTCCAGGATTGAGGGCTTTAATCCAAAGCCCTACTCATGCCGAGACACAAACTCCCAGGAGGGATCAGCCACGTCATCCCCATCAAACTCAGTCACAGATTTTTCTCCCCTTGAACATTTTTAATTCCGGTTTTGTCCTGAGATGAGTGTCATCTGTTATCACTCGTAACACACAGGGTGGTGGCTTCTCAGGCTCTCGTGACTGAGCCACTTGAAGGCCCGTCCTGCAATGAGGTCACAGACGTCCCAGGATTCATGCTGCTATGGTTCTGAGCGGCTAATCCCAGGCTTATGGGGACCTGTCCCAGCTTTGGGCTGATTAAGATTCTCCTGCTTTTCCCATGCGTTAAAGGGGCAGGGACATAGTGTCGCTTTCATTGCTGCTGCTGCTTTTGCTTTTAAGTAAAATGTAACTCGATATCTACCTCATGGCCATGTGCTGGACAACTCTCTTGGCAATCACCAGCTTACCTTGAAGCCAGCGAAGGTCCTTGTGAGAGGCAAGGAGAGGGCATAGCCCAGCCGTCTCCATTTAGAAATTAAGGTGGCTTTTCTAGAGTCATTTATTTGTTGCTGTGATAAAAAAAAACAAAAAACAAAAAAAAAAAAAAACCACTCTGACTAAAACCAACGTGGGAAACGAAAGGTTTATTTCATCTTTGTCCTTCAGGTTCCATTTTGTCTCTGAGGGAAGCCAGGCATGAAAACTCAAGGTAGGAACCTGGAGGCAGGAACCACGGAAGAATGTTGCTTACTGGCCTGCTCTACCTCCACAAGGCCTTGCCAACATGGCGGTGCAGATTAGTATTTCGCACAGTGGTTCAGACCCCAGAGAGCCCAGAAGAGACAGAGTGGCAAGTACTGTCCTTTCTAGTCTGACTCAGGGTCTGGTTGGTCACCTTTGACATGCTTTGTGTGGGACCAGTCATGAGAGTCCAGGGGAACTGTTTCAGTCTTGTGTCTTCAAGAGCGACTAGCAACTTTGGAGGAATATATGGCAGAAACATGGCCCCTGCATTTGTATAACATAAATTGTTACACCAGCGCCTCTAGGCTTCCTTTTGTCGCCTCCACCGCTTAGGGTGAAGGGCCGATTGCAGGTGGATGCGGTTCTTCCCTGGGCATTCAAGCAGTTCCCCGGTAAGAGCAGAGCATGCAGATATGGCAGCTACTATGTGCCAAGTGCTGGTGACTCAGGGATGTTCATCTGACTCTCCTGCCAGCCCTGAAACCAGACTTTTCTCACTCCTGTTTTACGGGTAGGGGTTCAAGGCGAGGGTTTGTTTCACAGACTTGTCAAGAGAAGAAACAAATGTCGTCATCTATAACTCCAGTCAGCTGAACTTGTTCTAGATGTCTCCAATTTCCCTTTTGGTTGACTGTAGTTTTTTTTTTTTTTTTT
>NC_022028.1:46969083-46992104 GCF_000317375.1 Microtus ochrogaster | reverse complement strand
CACACACACATTCACACACTCACACACATTCACACACTCATACACTCACACTTATACTCTCACACACTCATGCTTACACTCACACACGTTCACACACACAAGAATGCACAAACATGTATGCAAGTTAAATTTTTTAGTATGATGCTCTTTAAATTTTTTTGGTTAGTCAAGCTATCACATGAATTGATTTCCTCAAATATATGTGATTAATTTAACTTGAAATACTAAGCACAGTATAAAATATACCCAAACTCAAAAGGGTTGAGATAAAATGAGTAGTTAAAAAAACTTTTACTATTCTACAAAAAAAAAAACACCCTGCACTGTGCATGCAATTTAACACAATTACTAATTTAAAGTTACTAATTTAAAATGAGTAATTATGGCACTATTTTAGGAGGCTAGTGTGAATGAATATGCTCTATTATTTTAAACACCTCGGTTTAGTGTCTTGTGAAACTGGGATTCCAAGGGTCTCATCTGAGACTCTTGCTTCAATAGCTGGCTGTCAGAGCTAAAAAAAAAATCTTGGAAAAAATATGCAAATTGAAATGTAAAAAGTGTGTTTCTGGCTGTACTTACAAAAATCACGGTATTCTTTGCTCAGGCCGTCCATCAATTATGCAAAGGCTTTTGGTGAAATTCGGCTGGTAAATTTCCATTTTCCCCAGCATCACTGTCCTAGCATGCTAACTGGAAAGTACACCGTTGGCACATTTTTTAAAAAACTAACACAAAACTCACGGACATCTTTCATCTGGAAGAGGTTTGTTTACTTGTTTATCTTGGCATATTAGAAAGCTGTCCCCTCATCTTAAAATGAACACGCATGACCACTGTTCGTCATAGGACACAGGTTTAACAGATTTTAGAAACAAAGATACTTGGCCTTAAAACCCAGTTCTGGATGTCTGTTTTCACAATAACATCGTGTCTCTCACTTCTCCAAAGGACAATTCTTTTTCACTGGTTGTTGAAAACCTCATTTTTATCTAGAAGGGACAGATTCTTTATAAGATCGCCAAAGTTCTGGTGGTAAGGAGGAATGGTAGCCTCAGTGTGTGTTACGGTCCAGGGTCTGTGTGCACCCACGTTCAAGTGCCTGTGTAGTGAGAGTCTTCACTTTGTGAGGGACAGTTGACTTTCATCATCTAACGTCCATACCTAGGACAATTGTTCCTGGGTCCATGGGAGTCCTCTCAGGCTCGTCTGTCCCCACCCTGTCTTTCCCTTACATCTCAAGACAGTAGGGCCAAACCAATATGTCTACGGAGATCTCATAAGTTCCTTTCTTAGAGTTCCCTGCCAACTTTGCTAGCATACTATCCAAAGATGGGGTAGCTCCTCCCCCAGCCAGTGGCTGTTTCCAGGGAGTGATAGAGAGACTTGGCTGGGCAGGTCATCCCCTTAGGAAAAGGACAGTGTTGTGTGATGTTTTACTCTTTTTCTCTTTAGGCTTTTGAGGGAGCACTACTCAGCTCCCAAATAAATCACATGCAAAGGCGGCTTACTTTTAGTTATGAATGCCCGACCTTAGCTTGGCTTGTTTCTTGTCAGCTTTTCTTAAATTATCCTGACTACCTTTGCCTTTGGACTTTTTCCTTTTCTTACGTCTGTAATCTTACTTTCACTCTTTCTCCGTGGCTGGCTACTGACATCCTCCTCCCCTCCCTCGTGTCTCCTAGTTCTACTCAGCCTGTCAGCCCCACCCCCATCCTTGCTCCTGCTGCGCCATTGGCCGTTCAGCTCTCAATCAGGTGTCTTCCACAGGCGAAGAGTCACAGCTTCACAGAGTTAAACAAATGCAGCATGAACAAAAGCAACACATCTTTACATCATTAAACAAATGTTCTGTGGAATAAATAAAAGTAACACACCTTCAGATAATATTCCCCAACAGGATAGGGTTGGCATGTGAAGTGGGGAGATCTGTATCACCTGCAGGAGGGATACTCCTAAGAGAGTGGACACTGGCTCACTTCTCCACAGTAAAGAAGTCTGGTGTGGGATGCCCCTCTGGATGCTGTGACTATGCTTTATTACCATTGGTTAATAAAGAAGTTGATTTGGCCAGTAACCAGGTGGAATAGAGCCAGGCAGGAAATCCAAACAGAAATAGAGGGAGAAAGAAGGCAGAGTCAGGGAGACGCCAGCAGCAGCTGGAGAAGCAAGACATGAGGTGACAAGCCATGAGCCTTGTGGTAAAATATAGAATAATAGAAATGGGTTAATTTAAGTCGTAAGAGCTAGTTAATAATAAGCCTGAGCTAATAGGCCAAACAGTTTGTAATTAATATTAAGCCTCAGAGTGGTTATTCGGAAACTGGTGGATGGGAGAGAAACCTCCAGTTACAGAAGTCTGGTTAGTTAGCATCATTGGGCTGTCAGGTAGAGGCTGAAGATAAGTGCACTGAAAAGTCCCAGGGATTCCTCCTGCAGCCCAGCCTTGGTGATCACACTTCTGCTTCCCTTTTAGATTCTCTGCACCAGTCACTTCCTTCTTGGCTGCCCTTGGCTGTTCATAGCACACAATCTGAAGTGATTTATACAGGGAATCCATCCACGACCCTTTGTGTTTGGTGTCAACTTTCCATAACTCTGACAAATGCGACCAATTTGAGGAATGTTGGGGTTAGGGTGATGATGGTAAAACCTGCAAGAGCGAGGACCTGAGTTCAAATCCCCAGTGCCTATGCAAAATTCTTGTCATGACATGCCTGTGATCCCATTGTTTGGGAAATGGACATAAGAGGAACCCTGGACCTCAGTGGCCAGCCAGCAAGCCAGCAGCCAGCCAGCCAACCAGCTAGCCATCCACCCAGCCAGCCAGTCACCCAGCCAGCCAGCCTATCTACATTGGTGACTACCCAGGTCCAGTGAGAGACCTGTTGCAAAAGTAAGGTTGAGAGTGACTGGAGAGATGTCCTATTGGTTCAGAGCACAGCTGTTCTTTTGGAAGAGTCCCAGGTTCCAGTCCCAACACCCACATGGAAGCTCACAACTGTCTTTAACTCCAGCTCCACGGAATTTGACTCTCTCTTCTGGCCTTGCTTGTGATGTAGGTTAAAAACCCATTACACATAAAAAAGCAAAATAAAAATTAGGAAAGAAATAAGGTGGAGTGCTGGTGAGATGGTTCAAAGGGGAAAGGCATTGGCTGTGCAAGTCTGGCAATCTGAATTAGATCCTCAGAACCAACATAATGGTGGAAGGAGAGGCCTGGTCCCACAAACTTGTTCTTGGACTTCCACAGGCACACTGTGGCCCAGGTGCCCTATATATCATGCCTATATACACAATAAATTAGTTAAAAAATAATAAGACAATGAGGGATTGACAAAGTTAGCTGATGTCAACTTCTGCTGCCCCCATGTGTCTACACACTTGTGCACAGACCCTTGATCATGTATGTATATCACATCTGAGTAAAAAAGCTCACTTACGGCTGCTTCTGGAACTCCTTCTCCTGGCCTAACTCCTCCTGCTTGGGTTGCACCTTTCAGGAGTCTCTTCAGAGATGGTCTGTGACACTCCCTCAACCTTTGTATTCGAATGATGGGTTAACTGGGCATGTGGCAGGAGTCGATACTCTTTCAGCTGTCCAGCTACTGGGTGCCTTGCTCCTTCCACAGCTTCGCTTGTTGACTTGATCACCACTGCCTCTGCTATTCTGGAGTTTCCCCTGTTCTCTTCTGCTTCTTTATATTCCTGGCTCAGGCCACATTTCTGAGAGGAGACAGGGAGAAGAACTTGAGGAAGCTTTTTCTTGGGCCTAAAGCAGTGGTGTCAAGGGGGCAGCCTAGAAAATGTTTCCTAGGGCTCACTCAGTGAACTTGAGGAGCCTGCTTCTTACACAGACTGGGATATTTGGATCCATCACAGTTGTTTGCTTTGAACCAATTCCAACCTTGTTTCCCAGTGCTAATCATAGGTTTGTGTTTGAACCAATCATCATCTTGCTTTTTGACCCGGTCATGGTTATGGATGCTGTTTTGGTTTTGGCCAATCACAGCCTGGCCTTTAGCAGCTGCAGCAGTCCCTCTGCCAGACCATCAGAGGGAAGCTCTCCCATTTGTTAAGGAAGAAATTTCGCAGAATTATGTGGGGCTGTGATAGCAAAGAGTTTGGTATCCATTGTTTCGGACAGCCCTGGGGGAGTTCATGCCTTCAGCTGTGGGCCAATCAGCTGTGACTGTTGTCTAGTTACACCAAGCCATCTGCGGAGTTTAAAATGACTGGTACTGGGCTATGGGTGGTTTGACTGGCTCTTAGACAGCTCATTGCTTTGCTCAAGGGAATAAGAGAGAGGCCAGTAGCTGCTAATTATGGAGTCAAATTGCCCATCTCCATTGTCTTTGCTTACTTACAGGAAAATGAACATCAGAAGGAGTGTTTATGACAGAAATATTAAAAGTGACTTCTCCCCTCCCCCCCAGACATGGTCTCACTATGTAGCTTTGACAGGCCAGGAACTTGCTATGTAGATCAAGCTGGTCTTGAACTCACAGAGTTCACCTGGCTTTGCCTCCCAAGTGCTTAGGTTAAAAGTGTGTGCCGCCATGACTACAAATCTTAATAGATTTTAACAGTGTTTTAACAATGCTTCGCACCTGCTCAGTGCCCCAGGGAGAGGCAGCACCCTTACTTTATAGCAGAGGAGCTAGTGTCACTGCTTTTTCTGGGACCTTTCAGCCGAGGCAGAGAGGGTTGGAGTTTCAGAGGAGTAGAAGTTGCTTTGAGGATACAGACTGTCCTGAGCTCTGTGTGTGTGTGCGCGTGCGAGCATGTACGTGTGTGTGCGTGCGTGTGCAGGTGCGGGCTATTAGCATCAGCACCTGGTGGGACTTTCCTCCAGGGAGTCATCCTCTGGGAGGAGGGCCTCTGCATCCCAGGCTCTTAGTAGTTGCTGGCACTGAGACCTGGAAATGCAAAAATGGAGAAGATGCTTCCTCCTCTGCTACTTGTCCCTTTAGGAACTGAGCAGGGACCAAGAGCAGAGTGGACAAGAGAGGCTATCAGACATGTCCTTAAGGTCTAGTGCTGCCCGGGTCTTGTTGGCATAGTACAAAGGTAATAAGCAGGGACACTGCCTGTATGAGGGACCAGGGGTGGCGGCATCACATGGTCTCCACCTCAGATAGGGAGGAGGGAACCTACTCTGGTCACCTGTGTGATCTTCAAAGTCTGTCCTTGAGATATAGTGAGGGACCCTTGAGACATCTATCCAGGAAGGGAGCCAGGGTGGGACCCTGTAAACCTCATGTTGATTTGCTTTGTTGGCCAGCCTTGTTGATGGGTTTCAAACAAGTTCCTATTGGCTAGCCAGGATTATAAAGACACGGACTTGACAGATCCAGGATCACTGTGGTGGGAACTGTGATCGGGAGAAAAAGGACTCAAAGAATCTTCCATGAGAGAGGGAAGGCCCCTAGGCTCCCAGCGTGTGTTTCTTCCAAAGTCGAGAGTTCTCCCTGCTCTTAGCTTACCCTTTAATGGCATATTTTCCATCATCCACATTGTTGAATTTTCACCGTAAAACATTTTCCAGAGCTCTTTAATTACAAGGGAGTAGAATGCACATCTATTTACTCTACCGAGAAAATTGGTGAAGTCTCGGTAGGGTTGGACGCCTTCCCTACCAGCTTCTGTTACAGGAATTGTCTAAATAGTGCCACTGTCTTAAATCCTCTGTGGATATCAGAGACGATTATGTCAATGGAAGTTTAAGGCAGCTCTAGTTTTAAAAGGCAGCAGGTGAAAGTGAAAGTCAATTCTAAACCCTAATGGTTGGCAGGTAGACCGAGGTCAGGGCACTTGCCCTCGTCAGTCTGCTCAGCCTCTCCCCAGGATCTGGAGTCTGAAAGCATTGCATCTCCTTCCTAGTATCTTTCTAATTACCTAGCGGAGATTTGGAGGGAGGATGGTGGGTGCCACGGGGCTCATGACTAAAACAAAGAGTGGTTCTAATTTTAGTCTTAATGGCGCCAGTAGAGGCACAGAGAAGGGGAGGGGTGGTTGGCCGCCATTGCACTGAAAGTCTTCCTGAAATAAAACCCCGCTGACCCCAGTGCTCTGTTGCCGTGTGTCATGAACAAAGATGCAGTTTTTTTTTGTTTACACAAACACATTAGAAACCTTGTAAAAGCGATGAAGCTGGAGCTGCTTGACTGCAAGTAGGGCGGGGCCCAAAGCTCTTAGGATACAGAAGTAGCTAGAGTCCACCCCCCCCCCCCCCGCCATTTCCAGCAATGTAGGCTCCAGGGTGAAGAAGCCTCGGTTTCAGAGGTACCTTCTTCAAAGCAGGCTGCTGACTCACTTGCCTTTTGATAAGAGTCCTCAGAGCCGGAAAACTACATCAGCTCTAGTCTACTGGGGACAGTGGGTTGTAGGACCCGAGTCCTTTCCCACAGTCAGATGTTGGAAACCCCACAGCCATCACCAATGGGCTGGTACACACAATCCTCCTGCATATGTCCAGTTTCCCCCCCCCCCTCTTTTTAGGGTTCCCTGCTTGGCTGAACCCAGGTTACTGACTCTGAGATGCTTTCCTTGTCTGTAGAAGAAACACCCATCAATGCTGACATTACTCACTGTACAGCCACCCACAGGCAGCAAAACAGGGCTCGTCTGTCTCTGGTCCTTGTGCTCACCCTGGTCTTTGAGGATTGGGGCCAGAGGACTACGGGGAGGTGTACCCAGGTGAAAGGTGACCATAGCCTTCTCAGGATGCCGAAACCGTGGACTCCCACAGAACATGGTTCTGGGGGAAGGTCTAGGAGGCAGGGAGGCTGGAGATGCAAGTTATATCAGCTGCGAGAGAAGACTGCGTACATATGATAACTGGAGGCCCGCTGCCCGTTTCCAGGAGGTCTCTGGGTAAATATGGTGCCCATTCATGCTGCTGTCCACAGCTCTGCCCCCACAGTTGGGGGCCCTCAGTGGGGCTGTCCATAGCTTTGCTATCTCTGCAGCACTCTGTCCCTAGTGACAAAGGACAGGAGCCTGTCAAGTGAGGCAGCATATGGCTGCCGCATGTGACCGTTGCCTCTTACACAGGGCCTTGAGGCAAGTTAGGAGCCCTTTAATGGCCCCACCCAGAAGCAATCAGTTTCAAGATCAACCAGGTACACTAGGTGAGATGTATTTATTATGTTAGGATTCTACTGTCTAGAAGGAACCAGCCTTGAAGAGGAAGATGATGATGATTGCAGTTCCCTAACAGAGGGTATTCAGTGCAGCCCTGGCTTCTTGCCTTTTGCTTTTTCCTACACTGCCCTGGCTCCCAGAGTTTCCTAAGAGCAACCTGCTTAGCTCAGGCAGCTTTTCCTGAGGGAGCACAGCAGCTGTCCTGGTGCATGGAAGGAGTTAGCAGTAGAAACAGCTAGAGATATGGCCTGCAGCAAGAGGGGCACAGCCTCTCCAGTTTTCCACTAGGGAAAGTGTATGCTCCTGTTCCCTGCCTAGTGCAAAGGGCCTTTCTTATGGTCAGGTGGGTCCTGGCTCCAGGAAGGCTCAGCAAGGAAATGGAGCCCAGCTGAAGGTCAACAGAGGCACTGGGGGGCCTGCCCCATACTCTGCCCCTCTGCTCTCTGCCCACCTGAAGGAGAGGGGCTGCAGCTGTAGAAGTGGTGTGGGTTTGGGCTGCGCTCCACTGGGGGCAGGGGGGAGGGGAAGGCCTGCACGCCTCAGGGGATTTGACATTAATTACCTCGTGACTGCTTCCCATGTGTAACTATTTTACTGGCACTTTGAGCCTTCTAAGGTAGAGCTAAAGGGGCCTCCACCACCCCCACCTCTCCAGATGTCCCAGCCTTTGGAAGCTGCGGCCTCCCAGCTCTCGGGTGGCAGGGATGAGCGCAACAATCTGGAGGGCCAAGTGTGCAGAGACTTCCTAGGGCTTGGTCTGACATCACAGTAAGCAGATGATAATTACAAGGTTCCTTCGCTCCCCACTCTCCACACCCCAACAAGACACCATGGAGTTATTTATAAACGCGAGCCCCCGGGTGCACTTCTCCAGGGAAGGACCACGCTGACAGCGCACTAGCGGTGCTAATGGAAGACAGGAAGGCTGCCTTTGGAGGGATGTAAGGATCTGTGGAGGGGAGGGCAACGGGTCAGCAGCTGCCACAGCCAGGGGCGGGGCTGCCTGCCCTGGCTCTCAAAGATCTGCTGGGAAACTGAACTGAGAGCCTTAGATTGTCTTTCATGTCAAGGGTGGGACCCTGAATTGAACTGCTTTTTCTCTTCCCAGGGTTGACAGGAACTGGAAATAATTGAAAGTTGTTAGGGTCCAACATGCTGCCTTGAAAACACTATCATTAGTTTCCTAATGACTAAGTGTGTCTTCCAGGAGATGTAGGCAGCTGAGGCCCCCCGGCTCCTGGAGAGCAGAGTAGGAGGCTGGCAACCTGTAATCTGGAGAAGGGGGGGGGGTTTGCTTTGGCAGAGCTTGCTTCAGTTCTAGCCTCTGGAGCCTCTGTGCAGAGCCTAGGGAGCTGATGGCCTGCGCACGCTGCTCCTGGAGGCTTTGGATCTTAGTCGAAGCCCTTGCTCAGGTCTGGGTTCTGCTGGTGGGCTGGCCTCAAGCCTTCGTGTTCATCCCCCCCCCACACACACACCAGGAGATCCTTGCCTCAGTGACTCCCAGCATGCTGCCCTAGGCATCCTCCTCCAAACCACTGTCTTCTTCTTGACCACAGAGTACCCTTCCCTCTGTCAAGCACAGGATTAATGTACAGTAATGTGCACAAATGCTTGCCCACATGGTCACTCGCTTCTCCAGGTGGGAGCCTGTAGCCCTGCCCTGAATCCCTTCTTTGGAAAAAGTCACGGTTTGCTGCAACTGGACTTAGCCTCTGAGTAGGGCTCTCCACACCCCCCTCTTGCCCACACCCAGGCCCTTTCTTCTAAAAGGTTGAATCACACAGGTGATAGTTAAAGACAAGAATGCACCACTTTCTGACCCACGTACCCCAAATGACTACTGTGTATGTCTGATGTGGGGTTCAGAATCCCTCAGAGTGGATTCCAGAACATCATCCCCACATGGCTCTGGGAATTCCCAAAGGCCACATGGTTACTGTGACAGGCTCCAGCCCTACAAGGGTCTTCCTGACTCTACAAAGAGGTCATAATTGTAACAAGTGGAGAGTTGAGAGCTATGTATAAATCCTTTTGTATGTATAATATATCATCATTGCCACCAAAGTGAATTATTGGTGGGCTTGAGGCTTTGGGGTAGGACGAAAGTTTTGTCATCTGTGCTAGAATCCCACTGTCACCTGCTTCTCTTCTCACCCACCTGTGCATCTAACAACAAAGAAGTCATCACATTTCCCAGAGATGCTTCCTGCATGTCTGGTGGGAAATCGGAGAATTGGATCACTCTCCCAACCCGTGAAAGGCCAAACTTGGTCCCTTCTCTGATTGGTCCAGGCCAGGCTGTTGAAGAAAGATCTTAGGAAACCTGGATGTCTAGGCACTGGTGGAAGGCAGGGTCCCAGTACTCTCAGCTTGTTCCATTGATGGGATGACAATATGGCTTGGTTCCTTCCCTTCATGTTGTGCAGAAAGGATTAAGTCTAAGCTGATAGGGTGCAATCAGATGAAAGTTTATTTAGTGTGATGAAAACCATAGTTAATAGAAACAAAACAGCAAGACACCTCTCTAGAAAGGTGCACAAAATATATTAATAATAACAGTAACAATAATAATAGTAATAATAATTAATTGACATATTGTCCAATAACTGCCACAGCCGCCTTCAGCCTTGAGTCATTTGTGGATAGGTGTGCAGGCCCAGCAGATGAGAGTACCTGGACGCAAGTTCTGCAGTCTGGGTTGCACGGGCTAGTAAAGGCTCCCGTCAAGAGGAGCAACCCACGAAGGGCTGCTGGTCAACGGATCAGGCCCTCATGATCGCTAAGGGCCGTGGGTCCAACTGACCGCCCCAGAATACCAGAGCGCGAGACTGGGTGTCTTCAGTCTCCCGCTAGCCGCGTGTGCGAAACACACGCGGGCACCTGCAGGCAATCGCACCGGAGAGGCAGGCCGCGCAGCCATCTCACGTCCACGTAGCACTCCCAACCCGCTAGCCCTCTGGAGGCCCCGCCCCAGCCCCGCCCTCATGCTGCCCCCGCCCCCACCAGTTTACTTAGCCTACCCAGAGGCCCCGCCTCCTTCCAGCCCCAGCGTGGGGCTCCGCCCAACCCTAACCGCCCTTCGACGCTAAACGGCTTCTAGCCGGAGAGCTTCCCGCGCTCGGATTGGCCGTGCTGGTCACCGTCCTGCCGTTTCATAGGATCCCGGCGCCCGCTTTCTCAGGCCCTGCCCTTGGGCGGGGGCGGGGCCAGAGCCGGCGGGCTGCGCGGGAGTGGTTGGCTGCGCGGAGAGGGCGGGTCCTCGCCGCGCGCAGTGCTCGGGCCAGTGCTCGAGGCGCTGCTTACCGTCGCCTGAGCTAGGAGACGCCGCGGCCGCCGCTTGGTCGCCTCGGGCTTCGTGTCGCGCCGAGTCTGCCTCTTCTGCCTCCTCTGCCCCACCCGATCGGCAGCGTCGGCTCCGCCTGGCCCGCGGCCTCGCTGTCCGTGGCGGGGCAGGTGAGTGAGTGGCGGCCGGTTGAAGTGGAGGGGGGGAGTCCAGCGCGGGTGTGTGTGTGGGGGGGGTGGTTAGGTCTCTCGCCGCGTCCCAGGTCAACTGAGACCCCGCGAAAGGCCGGAGGACTGGACAGTTCGTGGTCACAAAACTTCATTCGAGCTGGGGTGTTAGGGATCCTGGCGGTGGGTTGAAGTTGGCAATGTCAGGGCTAGGGCCGGAACCCCAGGTTGAGGCGAGGGTCCCAGGCTAAGGGCGGAGGTCCCAGGAGAGAGGATAGGGGTACCAGACAGAGGGCGAGGGTCCCAGGCTGAGACGGAAGTCCTAGGTTGAGGGTGGGGATCTTAGGACTGAGGGCAGGGAATCTCCCCGGCTAAAGGCTGAGGTTCTAGGGCTGAGTGCGGGGTTCCAGGCTTAAGGGAGGGGACTCCAGGCTTGAGGAGAGGGTACCAGGCAAAGCAAGGGGATGAGGTTCCCAGGCAGAGAAAAAGATAGGGGAGGGGAGGGAGAGAGAGAGATTGAGATTGATTGAGTAGAGTGGTTTCTGGTGGCCCTTGGGCGTGGAGCTGGGGCCAAAGAAGGGTCCTAGAGGGAAGTTTCCAGCGATGGGCTCAGTCTCCAGCCCTGCATGGTCGTGCCAGAGGGTTCAGTCAAGGCCCAGGGTCCTTGTGAAAGTCTGATGGTAACTGGCCCTTGCCCATGTCAGGGAGCCACTCAGGAGAACGCAGGCCTCTCCACTGCCTCCCCAAATTCAGAAGTTGTCAGTGGGCACATAACTCAGCAGGCTTTCGGGTCAGCTTACAATAGCTGCGAGCTCACTGGGACTTGCAAGGCTTGGATGGGTGTCTTGTGATTGAGATGAACAGGGGAAAAGAAGGAAACTCAGAGGATAGATGTGGGGCGAGGGTGGGGCGCGGCCTCTTCTCCTCTCCCCTCCACTGCGGTCTCCTTTCTCTCTCTTTTCTCTTGGCTCTCCTTCTGTTTTCTGCGCCATCCATTAGAGCCAGAACAGGTAGACCAGATAGAAGCTGGTTCCTCTTTTTGATCACTGCATTTTCTTTTTTGGGAAAGAGGTGTGCTTAGACCTGTTTCTTATTGTTCCCCTAAGAGTTTTGTTTAATTTGAAAGGGTTTAGCTGTCTAGCTTACTTCCTTACTCTGCATTATATTGTTTGTATAGGAAATTCGTGAGTTAATGAAGTTGGGTCCCAGGATTGGTGATTTTCCTTGTACTTTTCTTTTCGGCACCATGGGCCTTCAAGTCTCATTAGCTTTGTATGTGAGCCAATGGTTGAGGAGGCTTTTTAGTGGGTGCTGCACCAAAGGAATCCTGGGTGCTGGGGCCTTGGAGGCCAGGCTGAAGAGCTAGCATGCCAACCCTCCCTCTCAACACATTTCTGTGACACAGCCTTCTCGAAACTTAGTTTTCTGAGGCAAGCTTGTGCCCCATTTCTCTTCTTTGGATTGAATTGTGATTTGGGTTCCAGAGGAACTGCAGGGTGTGTCTATCTGGAGAACTGACCCTCAGTCCCCACAACAAGGGCAGTTTATTATCTAACATCCGAGATGCCCATTTTGTGTGTACAGAGTAGTGCTCGCTGGAGATGGCTGGAGCAGCTCTGCACGATGGCTCGAGATGTGGATGCTGTAGCAAGCTGGGCTTCTAGCTGGGAGTTCAGATGTTGTTCACCTGAGGCCTTCCGTTTCCAGCCACGCTGCTTTCACGTGTGTGTAGGTGCCATTGTTAATGCAGCGCACCTGCTTTGGAGTTCATATCACTGCATGCACATAGTTAGACCTTAATATTATAAAGTTTTGGAAAAAATGTTTCCAGGCTGGTGAGGTGGCTTAGAATGGGCCTTGCAAGCCAGATGATCTGAGTTCAGTCCCTGGAAACCATGGTGGAAGGAGTTGTCCTCTGACCGCTGCAGGAACTCTGTGGCATGCATGTTTGCACATGCATGGGCACACACACACAATAGTAAAATGAATTTGTTAGAAATAGGGTCTTTATAGCTGAGAAGATTGGACACTGTATCTGGAATTCAGAGCTGGTGTTGCCACCATGATGCTCATTTGTAGGTAGAAGAAAATTCACACAGATTTATGATTTTTCTACAACTTTTTATAAGAAAAAAAGCACGCAACATACAATATACAAGACATGATTACATCTTATCATTTTTTTAGTCAGGATCTTGTTCTGCAGCCCAGTTCCAAGCATGTCACTGTGAGACAATATTATCATCTACAAAGTTTGCATGCAAAACTGAGTTACAAAATAATCGCTGAAAATATTATAATGTTTTTAAGTTTATAATATTGTGTTAGCTACATTCATGTAGCTACATTCATGGCTATTCTTGGCCTCATGTGGCTTCTGGGACACAGGTTAGACATGTCTGAAACTTGAGATCTCCCTGTATCAGCATTCCAAACGATGAGCTTAGGCGTGTGTCACCGTGCCAGACCTTGTTAGCTGTCTTGAAGAGGCTGTCCTTTTGGTCTTGTTGGATACCAGAGAGCATGCTGCATGTGTAAATTGTAAAAGCCCCATGAGGTCCTTGAAACAGTCCCGACAGTTGAAGGTGGATTCTGTGTAAGTTTCAGTGAGATTTGGCACTGTACTGATGTGTCAGGGGCAAAGACATTTCTGTTTGCACAGAAACCTCAGGGCTTTATTGTGCAGGAGATAAGTGGAGCAGATTGGTATAGATGTATGTTGTATTTCCCCTTAGTGGAGGAGGGCGGTGTTTTGGAATATAATAAAATTAACCTGCTCACACGTTGAAATTGTCTCCCCTTAGGTTTTTGCTGAAATGCTGAAATCTTGGGGCAGCTCTGAGCCTGTGACTGGCAAGTTGCGGGTCCACTGTCCATGGTACTGAATCAGTATTTTTCCTTCACCGCCCCGGCTTTCCTTCAAACTTTCATTTCAGTGAGAGTGGGATTGGGAATTATGTTAGAAATAATTTCGGGATTCATATTACTAAAGATAAAAATGGAAAGGCTAGCTTTGTTGAACTTGGATGAGAGATGCCTTTAAAACAAATTAATTTCTTCTTTGAAAAATATAGTTATTTTTCTTTTTCTCTCCTGTTGGGGAGTTTTATGGCTGTGGACATCAAGTAATGAGCACTGAAATTAAACAAGTGTCTGTTTTCTTAATAACTACCATCAAACGAAAAGAACCCTTGATTGCAGTGTGCACAGGTATCTGCTTGCAGGGCAGCTTGTTCCTAAACAGGGTGGGCCACTTGGTACACCCTCACACTTCTTAGCCTCTTTCCAGGGAAGGTGATTGTCAGGCATTCATTTTATGTTGAAGCAGTGTCTACGTTTATGTGTATAATTTTGAGGAATGTAAACAATAAAGTCTTTATTTCTCCTGTGGTTAATTTTGTTGGTTACTTTAGAGTTGTTCCATAGGTTAGCAATAAAAAATGGTATGTGTCACTTGCATAAGTTCCTTCGCATGACGGGAAGTTGTACATCAAGCTGAGTGGATAGTTCTGTTAGTGGAATAAGTACCTGAACTAGAGGTCTGGCCTATGTTTCTTACGGCATTTCTTTTGTGGCGGAAACTTCAGAGATGTCCCCTCCTTTTTCATCCGTGTTCCAGGAGTACTGTGAGATACTTAAAACAAGGTCCCATTTCTTGCTGAATCCTGTGCTGTGATGTGGGAGTCCCTTGGGGGAGGGAAACAGAGTTCTTGTCCTAGAAGTGTTCACCATTTGGCCCGAGGAAGAGCATGTAAACAGATGGCTGCAAGTGCCTACACCATGATGCGGTTGGGATGCATAGCCTGCTGAGTGTGCTGCGGGATGATGAGCTGGGAGCATCAGAAAGCATCAGGGAGGAAGCAGCCTTTGGGGTAAGCCCTAAAGGACGAGTTGTAAGTCTGGCACAGATGGATTAGAAAAAGGTGAGAAGGTCAGTGTAATTGGAAAACAGAGTGTTGATACTGAAGCGGGAGGACATGTGTATGGGTATTACCAAGAAGTTGGGATTCCGGTGGGATGTAGGGGGTAAGTTGGAGAGGGGTTGCGTGGTGTGTAGAATGATGGGATGGCTTCCTGAAACTGTGCCCTCATCCCCAGAGCCTGGATGTGTTATGGTGCTTGGCAGGAAAATTAGGATCACAGATAGAAAAAGGTTGATCATCAATTGGTTTCAAAATAGGGAGGTGATGCTGGGTTGTCCGGACAGGCTCACAATGATCACAAGCCTCCTTAAAGATGGAAGAGGAGGGCAGAAGAACCAGTGTGAGAGTGACGGGAGGCGAGGGTTTTAGACGCCAGCGCTGGCTTTGATGACAAAACAGGACATGCCAAGGGTTTAGCAGCCTCTGAAAAGGGCAAGAAAGGGGTCTCGGAAAGGATCTTTGCCCCTAATTTTAGCCCAGTAGGACCCATATTTGTCTGCTGACCTCTAACTGTTGGGTAGCAAAGGGTGATATTTTTTTTAAGCTAATACGTTTGTGGGAATCCATGGTAGCAGCATTAGGAAACCAATGCAGCTTGGGTCTCGGCTTTCAGCCTTCTTAGCTGAAATGTTTCGGGGAAGTCACATAGTCAGGTTGGCCCTAGAAGATAAGGTGATCCTTACTGTTTGGGAGTTTGTTCCAAGTAAACAAGATTTCGATGCATTTCCAGACAAGACGAGTATCTGACGCCGCCGTATCTGACCCAAATTTCACTTTCTTTCTCCCCCTAGCAGCTTACTCAGCCTCTGTTCTGCTGGTCTTCATGCTCCGCCGGCTCTCCTTTGCTCTGCTCTGGGCCCCGGGGAGCGTGCCTGTAAACACCGCACAGACTGGGGCTCACAGCCTCCTTGTTGTCAATTACTTCCAAAAACTTGGTTCCAGCCACGGGAATTCTTCAGTCTTTAGGTATTTTGTTGCCAATCAGGTAGGTAGGCAATATCTTACTGTTCTAATTTGCATTTCCTTGATCCAGTGAGTCTGAGGACCTTTACTACCCCTCCTCCATCTTTCACTGCATGGATTGTCTTTCCTATCAGTTGTAATCTTACCTTGCTCATCTACTTATGTCTGGTTTATGTCCTTCTTGTACCTTTCCTGAAGTTCTTTATAATATTTTTGATTCTACTTTTGTCCCATTCCTTATTCTTTAAAAAGATATTGATTTGATGAATAGATATTTAATTCTAATGCAGTTGAATTCATCAATCTTTTCTTTACGACTTGTAGTTATTGGCTCTTATTTGAGAAATCTGTGTAACTTCAAGACCATAAGACAGTCTTTTAAAATGTTGAAATATTTGGCTTTTATAGTTTACTTGGAATTCATTTTTGTATGGATTGTGAGATATAGATTTGCTTTTAGAATTTTATTTCAAATGCCTAACTAATAGTGCTATTACCATTTATTACCACCCATCCCCAGTAGTGATCTGCAATGCTGCTTTTGAAACGCTGAGTTTCTCACATGATGTGGGTGAATTTCTGGTTTGTTTTTCTTTTTGTTTTTGCTTAAGACAGGATTTCTCTGTGTGGCCCTGGCTGTCCTGGAACTCACTCTGTAGACCAGACTGGTCTTGAACTCAGAGATCCATCTGCCTCTCCCTCTGAGTGCTGGGATTAAAGGCGTGCACCACTATGCATAATCTTTTTTTTTTTTTTTGGTGTGTGTGTTATGTTTCAACATAATGATAATCTCTTTCTTTATAGTCCTTAAATAGTTTATTTTTTGTTTTATTTACTTTATATGGAATACTAGGCGAAGCTCCTAGAAATTGGGTAAGATTATCCTTGTATTGATTTTCACTTTGAGAATAATCCTGTTAGAGCTTTAGTTATGAACTTTGCTTTTGTATTTTAGTAGATTCCTTTTATTAGGTTATGGATTGTCTCATCTACTAAAAGTTCAGTGAAAACTTTTTTTAAAAAGTCAACTCAGCATCATGACAGATGCGTGTAATCCTAACCCTCAGGAGACTGAGATAAGAAGGAGTTTGAGACCAACCTGGACTACACAGTGAGACCCTGTGCCAGAAACAAGAAATACATTTTATTAAATGTTTTAAATATACTTATTTAGATAATTTTGTGGTTTCTCTTTGTTACACTTACATTGAAATAACTTTGAAGTTATTGTTAATTTTCCTGGGATACATTTTCTTTGTCCTGATGTACCACACTAAACCGTATTATTGAAGTCATACTAATATTTCATTTAGCGTCATCACACATGTTCAGAGGGGGTACTGGCCAGTGATGAGCTTCTCCTGCATTGCCCACTTCAGGTTTAGTGTCAGGGTGGCTGGTGCTTCGCCCTCTCTGGAAGAGTTTTTGAAGGGGAACATACTTTATACTTCAGAAGTTGATAAAATTACCTTTCTTTGATGTCTTGCTATGTAGTTGAGGTTGAACTTAAACTTATACTTTCTCTGCCTCAGCCTCCCACATGCTGGGTAGGCGTGCATTCGCACACCTGTGTCAAAGTTCCTTGGATGCTCTAGGTCTGTTCCTTGGAGAACCTGGAACTTTTGGCTGGACAGTCAACTGGAAGGGCTGCTAGTGAGTGGAATAGTTCATGTCAAGTTTAGGAAGTCTGAACCCTGGGAAATATTAGCAATAGTCACCATGCTGAAAAGACTAAAGGATGTTGGTGTTGTGGAGGGCACCCAAACCCTTAATGTGTTGCTCTCAAGGTATTAGGTCTCTCAGATTTTTGGTTATAAGAGACCAATGAATGTGAAGCTGAACCTCCTCTGTGATTTGTGGTTTTATGCACAACCTCGTGAGTCAGTCAGCTTGGCATCTCTATGCCGAGTGTGATAACTCCGTATGCAGCAGAGAGAGATTTATTTTGATTCATGATTTTGGAGGTTTAATCCCAAGAAATCCCTTGGGTTTGGGCCTGTGATAGGTAAGTATATAATGGTGTTAGCATTTGCCACATCAAGCCAGTGCCATGTTTTCCAATTGAGAACCAGAAACCCTGGTCTCACAATGCAATGTGTGGGCTCACCACCACATCACCTCCTGGTACCATTACCTGGGGACTAAACCCAGGGTTTACATTTGGACCTTCAGGGAACACCATTCTTTCTCTTTCTAAAACTTGTCCTGGGCATGTTGCATTTCTATAGAGAGAGTGCCCCTTTCTCTTTCCCTATATCTTAATCTTCTTTCAAGGTGAGTACCCCTTCTGGACTTCTTGTTGGTATTCTCCGTGTTTACTCTGACCCTTAGTGAGCTCTTGCGTTTCCTCTTACAGCGCTGTCCTGCCTTTGCAATGCACAGAGCAGGGCTCTTTTCTTTGTGGTCAGCTGAGCGGAGAGCTTCAGATGCAAGCACATACTTCCCTCCTTTGCCTGAGCTCTTTACAAAAAGCTGGATGTAGTTAAGGTGGGCCACTCATCCCCAAAAGGAAAAAAAAATCCCTTTTGGTGAATGTGGGTAGAGCCTGTGACTTTCTTCTAGACCACAGAATATGGCCAAGGTGACAGTGTCCCTTTTGTGTTGTATTATAGAATACTATCTTGTTGGGGATTTGATTTGTAGGCTCTTTTTTTTTTTTTTTTTTTTGACTTGATGAAGTAGGTAGGAAAGCTAGGGATGCATTAGAGCCTCCCAAGTCCACCTCCTGGTGGACTCAGAACCAATAGTCAGAAGCAGGGAATACTTAGTTCAGGGAAACAAAAACTGTTAATTACTTAAACAGACCCCCAGCCCAGCACACACGTGGGTTCCATCTTCAGGTGAGAGAGCAGCCTGACCAGCAACCTTGCGAGTCCCTACATGAGGATCAGTTAAGCCTGCATAGGCTCGTGACTCACAAAGGTGGTGAGATGATACGGGTATATTGTTTGAGCTTCTAAGTTTGTCACAGCCTATACAGCTATAGAAAACAAATGTGCAGACGTCTTCTGCCACCCGCCCCTAGTTAAACCCACTACAAATATATTTGGGTTGCTGGAGTCGATCTGTTTGAGGTAGTTTATATTTAAGAAACATTTTCCTACCTATAAAGTAATACGGATGCTTTGTACAGAAAAACTAAACAAGAAGAAAAGTAGATAATCATCAAAAGATACCCAACACTTCTCACCCTCTCCCTTTCTCCCTCTCCCTCTCTGTGGTGTATGATATGCCAGGCATTCTTAAAGTAGTTGTGATTCATTCCATAACATAGTCCATGGATAATTTTTTCCCTTTAGGCCTGGGATTGTAGCTTCAGTGGTATAATGTATGTTTAGCATTTGTGAGATCATGTGTTCTTTCTGCCACTCCAAAAAAACAAACAAACAAATGAGTAAATTTTCTTCTAAATCATAACTTCTACCCTATCATGGGTAACCTTCTGAAATATGGTTATAAATGGCTACATGCTATTCCAGTAGATATTCCAGTTTATTGAACAACTTTCTTATAACTGAAAATTTAATTTACTTTCTGCAGTATTTAGGCTTTGATAAATATTCTATACAGAATTATCATGTATTGAGGCCAAAGTTTTTTAAACCTTTTGATACCTTTCTATCTAGCTTGCAACATTTCCAAACAATACCGTCTAATTTAAATGTCTGTTCTATAACGTGCCAGGTTGGAATAGGAGAAAAACATTGATTTTTGAGCATTTAGGTTCCTGTTTTCTTAACCCTGTTTGCAAAGTACTTTTAAATTATTCATTAAAGTACAATATAGATTCTATTTATAGATGTGTGTATATGAGACACTCCCTTAATATTTGGGAAAAAGCTGTCCATTTTCATCACTTCCTGTCTTTGTAAATCTTTTTATATACCTATCTGTCAATTGTTTCCGGGCATTTGAATAGAGACAAAAAGACATATAAGGTGTCGTGGGTTTGTATTACTCAGACAAAATGGCAGTTCAGAGCCTGCCTCATTCTTGCCATTTATTAACTGGTTGATCTCATGAAGAGGGAGATCAGTAGAATATTAATTACTAAAAATATTTTCATAATTTTAAAGTATTATGAATAAAGAACAGCATTAAAAGCAGAATGAAAAATCTGAATAATCTTGCCACTGTGGACCATAACCGTGGTGTCACCTTGTTCTTGTGATGTATGGTTGGATTCTGATGACTCGAATTTTCTTTTGGAGACTTGTGCATCCACGCTGTGAGTGAAGCTAGATTCCAGTTCTTCTTCCTTTCGTCTTCTAATCCGAGATGTATACTTAAGTAATCCATAGTTTTCCTTTTTTCTAATATATGTGTATACGGTGATATATTTCCTAGTGGATAATACTTCCACTGTATCTTACAGAGTTCGATTTGTTTTTATATGTTTTATAATTTCCATTATTTTTTTTTCTTTCACTGACAGGTAATTCATAACACTATTGAGACATTCCTGACACAATATTTTCTTATTTTGTTTTCCAGATAGTTAATTGTTCACTTTCAGTCAGATACGGTGGCGGGTACCTTTAATCCCAACACCCAGGAGGCAGAGGCAGACAGACATCTGTGAGTTCAAGGTCAGCGTGGTCTACAGAGTGAGTTTTAGGACAGCCAGGGCTACATCAAAATCCTGTCTTGAAAAAACCAAACCAAAACAAAACAAAACAAAATCTTACTTTCTATGAGTTTTATCCTTTGAAATTTGTTGATATATTTTTGAAAGACATTCCTGTATATTTGAAAAAATTAAGTTCAAAGTGTTACACATTATATTTAACTAAGTTGTAAACATATTAATCATAGCTGTTTTCTTATTAGTTTAAGTCTGGTTATAACTGTTACTAAGATGATCTCATTATTATTATGGATGGCCCTATTTCTCCATGTAGAGGTATTACATATACATACATACATACATACATACATACATACATACATATATTTGAGGCCATATTATTAGGAAAAAGCAGATTTAAAATTGTTTTTTTTTTTTTTTCACTTTTGAGGCCGAATCTTATGAAGTATAGGCTGGCCTTAGCCCATCCTGACCTGCTGCTCTACCGCCCATGAGCTGAGATCGGCAGCACACTTAGCTCACTTGTTCTTCTTAATGATCTGCTTTTTTGGTCTGGCTCATCCCTAGTCCAGTGTTTGCCGTTATGGTGGGCGTGTATTGTGTTCATATAGCCAGACATGATCATTTTAGTCTCATAGCTACAAAATATCTTTGTTGATGCTCTGAGATTTTAAATATCTCCCTTGGAAGGAAGGAGTTGGTTAGATTTTTTTTTTCATCTAATTTGACAATTTTTGTCTTTTTCTTGGAACATTCAGTTTATTTACATTAAATGTAATTACTGATATATTTGAATTTAATTTCATAGTCCTGTGTATTTATCTTACATTACATTTTCAGTGTTGATTTTTCTCCCATTTAGAATTGATATTGTGATTTTGAAAAACATCATTTGGTTTTCCCCAGCCTCTCCCATATACTGGGAGCTCTGTTCTAGTTTTCTTCCTTTTCGTAGTTATCGTGGTCAGATAGTGTGTTACAGGCCTTCAGATAATGTGACACCCTTTACCCCTTTACCTCGTTTAAACTTTTTTTTGTTTTAATTTTATTTCGAGACAGGGTTTCTCTGTAGCTTTGGAGCCTGTCCTGGAACTAGCTCTTGTAGACCATGCTGGTCTAGAACTCAGAGATCTGCCTGCCTCTGCCTCCTGGGATTAAAGTGCTGGGATTAAAGGTGTGCGCCACCACCCCCAGCTCTCCCTAAAGCTTTGATTCACCTTGGTGTCGCCTTGCTCTTCCCTGTCCTCTGGTGTCTCAATTCCTTCTCGGACTGTTCCCCTGTGTGGAGTCTTCTGTAGATGCTCTCAGTTCAGCTCAGCTGCTGTTTACTACTTTAGATTTTCCCTAAAAATATTTTTATTTCACTGTTTTCCAGTTAATCAAAACGTTTTTGGTATAACTGACAGAATTCATCCTTTTAACTTTTACAGTTCTGTAGCTTTGGCGTATTTATAGTGTATTCAACCATCATCACTCCATAATTCTGGAATCTTTTCATCATCTCTAGGAAAACTGGGTGTGGTGGCAAAGACCTTTAATGTAGCACTCCAGAGGCAGAGCCAGCTGGGTCTACAGGACAGCCAGGGCTGCACAGAGAAACCCTGTCTCAAACAACAACAACAACAACAACAACAACAACAAATAAACAACAACAACCCCCCCCAAACTTCTTGCACATTAATAGTAACTTCTTGTTCTTTTTCCCTCCCATCATTGGCTCCTTTTAGCTTATTTTATGTCTCGAAAGATGTGACCACTAGAGACATTTTGCCTGAATGGAATCGTATGACATGTGGCCTTGTGCTCCCATTTTCTTTTATTTAGTGCAGTATTTTAAAACTTCTTTCATGCTGTAGTGTATTGTAGTGTTTCATTCCTTGGTTTATAGCCAAGGTATTTTATGTGTCCAGTTACCCCTAGGTGGACATTTGGATTATTTTCTCTTTTGCTTTTGTTTTTTTTTAATATTCTGAGACTTATGAGTCTATTATGACTGACCATGTACACGTTTTTTTTTTCTTAGTTTTTTGGTTTAACATCTAGGAGTAAGGTTTCTGGGTCAGATCTTTGTTTAGTTGTTTTTGATGAGCTTCTAAAGTGTTTTTCAGAAATTCTACACCATTTTACATCCCCATCAGCAGTGTATGAGGTTCCAGGTTCTCCAGAGCCACTTGAACCTTTTTTATTTTCCAGTTTTTTAAATCATAATATCTGAGAGGGTAGGAGGCCGTATCTCACTGTATGGCATGAATTAGCATTCTATGATGACTAATGGTAGTGAATACCCTTCCATGTACTTTTTAACCATTTGTACATTTTCTCTGGAGAACTGGCTGTCCAATGCTTGACCTGTTGGGGTGCTCTGTGTTGTGTGGGTCAGTTGAAGAAAGAGGTCACTCCGAGATGAAATGTTAAGGCCTGTGTGGCAGCAGGCAAGTCAACTCATGAGAACTGAACCCCGAACAGCTGTACAAAGGCATATTTATTAATTTTTATACAAAGTTGTTTTTTGGGTATTTTCTCATATCAAAGTCCCTAATTTAATCTGTATGTCTCTCCAAGGAAAGCATCTCATGCCCTCATGACATCAGGCCTTTACTGTGTATCCTTGTAATGCCCGGTAATCCAAGAGCCTCAGGTGTGCCAGAGGCGTCTGTGACCAAGGTCATGCCAAGGCTGTAACGCCCATTCAGAAAAATAATTCTACACAGCATGGAAAGCAATCAGTGCTTTCCACAAAGATTCTTTACTGCTTTCCATAATGATTCTTCAAGGTCAGAGTCCTACTAGAAAGTAGCTCTCACTCTCGCCCTTGCGACAGACACACTGGGAACTGTTCACTCTAATGTCTACCCCGACCCAGAGACTCTGCTCAACTCCTGTCACCCACTCTAAAATTGGAGTCTTTGTCCTCTTACTGCGGCCTCACAGGGGCCCTCTCCACTAGCCCC
>NC_022028.1:46967731-46968913 GCF_000317375.1 Microtus ochrogaster | reverse complement strand
CTTTCCCACCCTTGCCAGCACTTGTCAGTTGTTTTGCCGATCTTAGCCATTATGACTGGGATAAGGCAAAATCTCAAAGTTTTAATTTACATTTCCCTAATTGCTAAGAATGACGAACACTTTTTCAGGTGTTTCTTAGCCATTTTTTTTTTAAATTCTTCTGTTGAGAGCTCTCTATTCAGACCCCTAGCCCATTATAAAAAGTTATACAATATATTCTGTTACATTCCCCCTCTTCAACTTGTCCTAGCCCATTTTGATTGATTGTTTTTTTTTTAAATTTTCTTTTTGTTTATTCTTTGTGTTTTTCACATCATTCATCTCCATCCCATTCATTTCTCCGTCCCTTCGTATCCACCCTCTACCCTTGCAGGCTCCCTGATCCCCTAAATAAAATTAAATAAAATTTAAGAGAAAAATAAAAGGAGAAAAGAAACAAAAACAAACAAACAGAAAATGAAAAGGAAAAAGCAGTCTCATCACGGAAGCTGTAGTGTGACACAGTGAGTCTTGCCGTAAATCCTTTTATCCACATAGCTTGACGTGCAAGTGTTCACTGCAAAGGGTCATTGGTCACATTCGAGGCCTCTGGCTTCTGCTACACTATGCTGGGACCTTACTGGAACTCCTCTTGGTTTTCCTATTGCCCTGTGTTGTGGAGATCCTGCAACTTTGGATCTGCAGGCAGGACCGGCTCCAGCAGATCACAGATGGGCTGGATATCCCTGGTGCTGGGCCTGGGTAGTTGCAAGGTTGATCAGCCAGTCAGCTCTCCCTTGTCCTCACCACCAGGATGAGCTCTCCAGTATTGCCCTGGCTACTTCATCCTTTGCAGCTGTGAGCTAGGGGCGGGGCCAGTCTCCTGCTTTCACAGCCTCTGGGTCAGCTCTCCCAAACTTACACCTTCAGGCCATCTCTACTGTGTTACCCAGGCATGGTGTAGGGGCTACAGGGCTGCTGCTGGGGAAGGACAGGGCCAGCTACAGCTCTTAATGACCTCAGGGCATGATCTCCCAACTGCTTAGGCATCAATGGGGCGGAGTTTGGGATTAGGGAAGGCCTCCCCCACTCCCTCGCCCATGCCATCACATGACAGATGAGCTCTTCCATGCTCACAATTTCAGGGCTGGCTCACCCACACCTCCGCCAACAGGATTGGCTCTGTTGTGCTGCCCAGGTGCA
>NC_022028.1:46965235-46966506 GCF_000317375.1 Microtus ochrogaster | reverse complement strand
ACACCTGCCTCTGCCTCCCAAGGGCTGGGATCAAGGGCTTGAGCCACCACTGCCTAACTTTCAGTTACTTTTTTGTACTCGATGTGTAGAGTTGAAGTTCTTTGTTCTGCCTGCGTTATCTAGTTGAATACAGTGTCTAATACTAGTTGTTGAAGAGACCACTCCCTACTGAATGCTCTGAGTGCTGCTATAAAAATAAGTCAGTTGACTCTAACATTGAGTTTATTTCTGGACTTTTAATTCTGTTGCTCTATATGCCCATATAGCTTATATTTATACAGCTCACACATGGATCAAACACCCCAGTTTAAAACATGGACAAACTGTTAGAAGGAAAACATAGGCAGTGTTCTATAAAATTAGTTATAGGGAACACAGGAGTGTTCTATAAGATTAGTTATAGGGAACACAGGAGTGTTCTATAAGATTAGTTATAGGGAACACAGGAGTGTTCTATGAGATTAGTTATAGGGAACACAGGCAGTGTTCTGTAAGATTAGTTATAGGGAACACAGGAGTGTTCTATAAGATTAGTTATAGGGAACGCAGGAGTGTTCTATAAGATTAGTTATAGGGAACACAGGCAGTGTTCTATAAGATTGGTTATAGGAAAGGACTTCCCTGGATTTTGTGTGTGTTTGTGTGGTCCTATGGATTAAACTTAGGGCCTTCAGCATTCTAATAAGCAATTATATTCCTCATTTTCTTTTTAGTTTTTTTGTTTGTTTGTTTTGAGACATTTGTCCACTAGGTTGCCCAGGTTTACCTTGAACTTACTTATTGATCATGAGGGTCTTGAACTTGTAAACCTCCTGCTTCAGCTTCTTAAGTAGCTGGGATTCAAAGTCTTTCCTACCGAGCCTGGCTCACACAGCCTTGATTACTATAGTTCACGGGAACATGTGAGTTCTCTGCCTGTGTGTTCTTAAGATCGTCTGGGGGCCTGGGGACTCAGTGCAGATGGTAGAGTGCTTGCCTACAGTTCATGGAGCTTTGGGTTTGGTTCTCACCATGTAAAGCAAGATGGCAGTGTCCACCTATAATTCCAGTACTTGGGAAGTGGAGGCAGGAGGTCAGGAGTTCAAGGTCATGTTCATCTGTACAGCAAGTCTGAAGCCAGTCCCTAGTGTGGTGGTGACGTTGCTGCTGTGCTGCAGGCTGGTGGACTCTAAGACTTAGGGACCAGCAGCAGGTAATTAGGTCCGCAGTGGGGTTAATACTTTTATCTAGGACCACTTTCTCAGAGGAAGTGCTGAAAAGGCAGGTTGTTA
>NC_022028.1:46957143-46964508 GCF_000317375.1 Microtus ochrogaster | reverse complement strand
ACTAAAACATGAACTATTGCCATCTTAACAGTTTTTTTCTATTAACACGTATGAGGGATTTCTCAGTTACAATAACTTTTGGTGGATTTCTGATGGCTTTCTATCCTTAATGTGATTCTTTTGTTATTTAAACATATTTAGGATAAATTATTTAAGATTTTTTATCTTGTAAATCCAATATAGAAGCAGTTCTTGTGAGTGCTTCCCCCATAAATGAGCTATGCTTTCTTGTGTCATAATTCGTTGAAAATTCTCTCTCTCTCTTTGTCTCTCTCAGGATTTCATGTAGCCTAGCCTAGGCTGGCCCTCAAACTTGATTTTTTTACCAGAGGATGATCTTGAATTCCTAATCCCCCTTTCCACCTCTCAAATGAGATTATAGGCATGTGCCGTTATGCCTGGCTGAAAACTCTACTTTTAAGTACTATAATGTGGCACCTCCAAAAATTGGATTCTTTTTCTCTCCCAAATGTGTTGCTGTTGCAAGCACTTACTGCTTTCGTTTTTGATTTGCTTACTGACTTTTCTGCTGTGCAGCCGGCAGTTTTGTCGCATGTCTCAGCCTTTAACCTGCCAGTTTGTAACCTAGCCTTAGCCCTCACTTCTTCCCACTTGTATTTCATCTCCGAGTCAACTCTTTGAGTGCTCAGGACCGACCAGGCGTCCGTAGAATCTTGAACTCTGATGGATATGGCCCCTTAGCTTTCTAGGAATGTGTCAGGGTTCTTCAAACCCATTCCTCAGCTTTCCTTGTAAGCTTTAGGGGATATTTTTAGGTTATTATTTGCTCAAACTGCTGTCCAGTGTCTTAGGTAGTCACAAAACCAAACAGTGGAGGCCAGCAGTTTGATAACAACGTGTGAAGAAGGTTCTTTGTGTGCTGGGTGAGTTCTGAGTTGGGTCAAATGAAGGTAGCCTTATAAGTGTGTTCTACGAGCTGGGTCAGCTGGCGCTCTTCTGGGGTGGGGCTTTGCAGCTGTCCTCTCTGTAGTGGCTTTGAGGCTGTTGGCTTTTGAGATTGCTGTGATAGAGGGATGGAGATAATAGGAAAGGGGAAAGACATAACACTGTAGATATTTGTGAACATTCAGCTGTTTCTCTTTACCAAATGCTTCTCAGTTTATGACAAACTTCTAGTCAAATTTGAGAATCCTGAAATTTGGTTGCTCCGGTTTTTGCCATTTTTCACTGCTCACATGTGAGGGATTTTGGATGGGTTTCTTTTTCTGTTTTCACTGACACCCCTCTTACATTTGTTCTCAATGTTTCCCCTATATATCGAATTTAACGTTGACATTGTTGTCTTCCGGCCATTGGAGGTAATTGTCCAAAGTACTTTTCTTGTTCCTGGTCAGCCATCAGCTGTCAGTATAACTTCTCTGCTTGTAACCCATGTGTCTCCACTGCCATTAAAGGGTTTTCTCCCCACCTTTATGTTTCTGTAATTTCACTTAGTTCAACACACATCAGCCTGCGATGTGCCATGCTGGTATACTGGGCGTGGTAGTCCTCATAAATCTGGAAATTTTGCTGCCACAATTATTGGATGTTAGATCCTTGCTATCTTCTTTTCTTCTGGGACTCCAGTTAAATGCCATATCATACTGCATGGGTGTCTATCTCCAGGGGCGCCCTCTTTGTAAAACAGTTAAACAATAACTTTCCTGTTTCAACTCCGAACATCACTATTCTACTTTATATCTCTGAATTTGACTATTCTAGGTGTCTCACACGAGTGGAATAATAATAATAATAATAATAGTACTGTCCTTTTGTGACTATCTTACTCACTTGTTGATCCATGTTGTAGTATGTGTCAAAATTTCATCTTTGTTAAAGGCTAGATACTATTCTAGTCTGTAGTGTCTGAGGGCTTCTATTGCTGTGATAAAATACCATGATCATAAACAACTTGGAAAAGGGAAAGGTTTATTTTAGTTATAATTCTCAGGTCATACTCCATTGCTAAGGGAAATCAGGGCAGGTGCTCAAACAGGGCAGGAAACTGGAGGCAGGAGCTGATGCAGAGGTCCTGGAGGGGAGCTGCTTACTGGCTTGCTCAACCTACTGCCTTAATAGCACCAACCTCTAGGTGGTACCACCCACCATGGGCCATGCCCTCCCACATCAATCACTAATTAAGAAAATGTCCTACAATTTTGCCCACGGGACAAGCCGGTGGGAGCATTTTCTCAATGAGGTTTCCTCTTCCAAAACTGTAGCTTGTACTAAGTTGACATAAAACTAGCCGTCATATGATTTTGCTTATTACATTTTCTATGCCCATTTGCCCCTTGACACATGTGAGTTGTGTTTATCTTCTGACTATAGTGAATAATGCCATCCACACAGATCTATGAAAATCTGACTCTGTACATTATTTGTCCATAAGCTTACCAACGTTTGTTATTTCTGTTTTTTTCCCTTTGTATTAGCCATTATTATGAGTGAAGGTAGTTTCTGAGATTTGATTTGCATTTCTATAATTAGTAGTGCTGACCAACTTTCCACGCGCATGTTACCCATTAGTGTATCTTCTGAAATGTTTATTCAGATATTTTATTTGCATTTTTATTATTGAGGACCTATTGGATACTTCTAACTTCTGTGTCTTTACGGCTCTGCTTGAGAGTGTATATTGGGATATTGTTTTTCCTTCATTGTGTCTAATTTCTTTATGTGTGCTAGACATATTTGTAGAGTTACTTGGAGGAATAGTTGAGATCCTTGGTAACTGTTGTACCTGTTTTCATTGGGTACTCCATATTTCTTTAGTCTTTTTAAAAATTGTTTTTTTAATTTCATGTGCATTGGTGTTTTGCCTGTATGTATGTCTGTGTGAGGGTGTTGGGTCCCCTGGAACTGGAGTTACAGACAGTTGTGAGCAGCCATGTGGGTGCTGGGAGTTGAGCCCGGATGTTCTGGAAGAGCAGTCAGTGCTCTTAAATACTGAGCCATTTCTCCAGCCCCCAGTTCTTAAGGCACTGTAATTCAGTCCTGTGGCCATACAGATAACCAGAATAAAGCTGTTGTACCTGGGAGGGCTAGCTTGCTTCTCAGGACTTCTCTAGCTTTAGGTTTTAGCCCTTTGTGGATCCAAAACAAAATGGGAAGTGCTTTGTCAGTATATGATCCATAGTAGGCAGGGGGGTATGGATGGGAGAAAACCTTTTGTGAGCTCATCTGTGTGGCCAGCTGAGCTGTTTCATTAGCTAAGTATTTGCCATGGGCCTTGCTGTTTAGAATACAGTCTTGCATCTTTTGGTGCAGGGGTGGCTTTTGCCAATCGGCGAGGCTGTATTTAAATGCTTTTTTGCCTTTCTCAGATTGGCATGCTTTTGTCTAAGCTTGACTCTATGTGATGGCTCAATTGAACCATTTCTGTCTGTCCCAGACCTGAGGGTTGGGTTTGTATGTGGATTGCCTTCGGGTGGTTGGGGTAATACTGCCTCCAATACTTTGTGATATATAAAGCAGTTCTTCTTCATTCTTGACATTCTGACAGTGGGCTTTGTTCTGGTACCACTTCTCTTCAAGGAATCCTTTTCTGTCTTAATTTGTGTCTCTTGTAATATGTATTTAATGATAGGAAAGTTTTAAGAGAGGGAAATTTCTGATTTAGCTGTTTCTTTGGAAATTATTTGACCCATTTTCTACTTTGTTGTGTTTCTCCACTGCCTGGAAATGAAGCGGTACATTTTTGGCAGTTTTCTGGGCAGATATTACAAAGGCATGGTAGTCTGTCTTTTTTATTTTTAACTGTATCCACATGGGAAAAAAATCAAGCCTTTTCTGCTATTACGAGAAAAAGATCCCAGTATGCTCCACTTTTTTTTTTTTGAATAAGGCAAAAGGTAAATACAGTAAATGAAGTTGATGAAGAAAGCAGTTTTGAATACAGTCTGTAGTAGTGTAGACACTTTGGAGTAGATATTTCTTCTTGTTCAAGGGAGCTGGTTCCTGGGCCCATTCCCTGAGTATGTTTCTGTTCTGAGGAAAGGCAGATGGAATTGCCTGGCCTGTGCTTCTCCTGGGGCCATTATGGACGCAACGTGAGATGCCTGATGTGCAAACATGTTCAATAGTAAAAGCTTTCTGGGTAGAGGAGCCATTATTATTTTATCCTGAAGTACTTTTAGGGGATTAATAATTTATTTAGCTCACTCAGTTTGTCCTCTGAGGCCGACTGTTCCTATTGTCTGGTGCCTGAGCCAGTCCTAGGGACTGGCAGTGTTGCTGAGGGAGGGAGTCTTACGAGTTAGCCCGCCTGGAGTATACTGAATCGTGCTATGTTCGTCAGCTTTGCATTGGTAAAATACCTGTGACATTTCAGTTATAAGCTGGAAATAGATTTTTCTTGTTGATAGTGTTGGAGGCCCAGCCCCAAATCTGGTTGCGTCATAGCTTTAGTTTTGTGATGAGGCTGCACGGCATGGTGGGAGCTCATGGTAAAGTGAATCCCTTCAGTGTGACGCACACCTTTAATCCCAGCACTTGGGAGGTAGAGGCAGGCGAACCTCTGTGAGTTTGAGACTAGCAGCTACAGAGACAGTTCCATGACAGCCAGGGCTACACAGAGGAACCCTGTCTTGAAAACCCAAGAAAAAACCAAATCACTTTAATTGGGGTCAGGAAGGAGAGCCAAATGGGGAGAACCAGGTGAGGGTGTGCCCTAATGACCTAAAGATGCTCCACCTCCTTTTGGGACTTGTCCTGGGGACTACGTTTTCAGTGGTATAGGCACAGAGACCATATTTAGATTATAGTAGTCATCTTTTCTCTTTCTTCTCTCTTTTTATTTTTTCTCCTTTTTTGTTTTTTAAAGAGACATGGTCTCATTCTGTAGCTGAGGCTGGCTTAGAACTCATGGTAAATCTGCATCAGCCTCCTGAGTGTTGGGATTATAGGTATGAGTCATCATGTTCAGGGCAACCTCATTTCTTATTCTTATTAATGCCTTCCATAATCCCTTTTGATTAAACGGTTGCTAAATTATCTGCTTTTCTTTTTTTAAATAATGTCTTCCTTTATAGCCCAGGTTGGCCTTAGACTCCTGAGCCTCTGCCTCAGTCTCCTGAGTGCTGGAATTTTAGGTGTGTATCACCTTTCACATAGCTACCTTAACAAGCACCTCATTAATCAAGCCAATAATAACCCACTGAGAAACTGTTCATCTTAAGGTTCATATTTCTGTAGGTCTCTTTAGGAAGCTTAAAGTTTTGGGTTAATGGGGTTTTCAAAAATAGACCATGTGCTCTTGTCACCAGGATGGAGGCTTACACTGAAGAAGATGTACTCACCTGTCTAATCTGAGGGTGTTACAACGGATTTGTCCCTTGATTCTCCAGTAGCCTGTAGCCCATCTTGCACTGCTTTTCCCCCTAATCCTTTATCATAGCTAAGGTATGCACGCCCCTTAAGGTAAGCAGTTGGGTACCATCAAGGGAACTCACAGAGAAAGTTTTGGAACTCTTCTGGGCAGTACCCATTATATGAGATCTAGACAGGAATATTGAGTTTGACGTTCCTGGAGCTCACTAGTCACTACTGAACAAAGGACTAAATGCAACTCAGAGAGGGCAGTAATTCCAGATGTTTCAGTAGGATGCCTCTGGATTATGAATGCTTACTGCAGATTGGGCTCTGAGCTGGGCATGCTGGAGATGTTGAGGAGCCAGTGACGTCAGAGCTAGGACTTGCCTGTCTTCTATCTGTTGTAGACATGGCCATCTGGCTTGCGACTTCTTGCCGGCAGGATGCTTGGAAATTTTTCAGGTTTAAACCTTATTCAGTGGGACTTTTCCCCTGTTGGTATTTATGTTCATGGTTTAAAGTTGGTGGTAGGAGCTTCAGCACAGATCAAGACCATAGGAATAAACTCTGTGGCAGTCAAAGCATTCTCTACCTGATGAACACATCCGAAGAGATTGTACTATTTAAGAATGCCTTTGATAAATTTGAAATTAAGAACTTATTTAAATTTAAACACAAGAACACAACCTATGGTTTTAATGTAGTTTTTTTCTTCCAGAGGTTCATATGTTGGAGACTTGATCCTTAGTTTGGCAGTGTAGAAGTGGTGGGACTTTTAAGAGGTGGAGCCTAGTGACAGGCCCTTAGGTTGTTGAGGACATGCCCTTGGAAGAAATTTACAAGATAGCCCCCTTGGAAGAAATTTACAAGATAGCCCCTGTGGACTCTGAGTCTGTTGTTGTTTGAGTGGGTTATGAAGAAAGTCTGAGGCTGGCCCATGAGCTGCCCTTGGCTCTCTATTTGGTGCTGGGATCTCTCTTAAACGTGCTCCTGATGACATGTTACCATTGTTGTTAGGTAGTCCAGACTTGTCCAAATGGGCCACCTGATTTTGAACTTCCAGCTTTCAAAACTGGGAATCAAGCAAACCTCTTTCATTATGAAGCTATCCAACTTTAGGTGCTTTATTGTCATAATGAAAATAGATTAATGAAAGTACATACTTAAATTATTATTAATTCTTTAGAATCTCATACAATGTTTTTGATCATGTTTACCCTTTAGTTCTTGTGGTTTGAAAGAAAATGGACCGCAAAGGGAATGGCACTATTAGGAGGTGTGATCTTGTTGGAGTAGGTGTGGTTTGGTCTTGTTGGAGGAAATGTGTCACTGTGGGGGCAGGCTTTAAAGTCTCTTTTCTCAAGCTTCATCAGTGTGACAGTTAGCTGACTCTTGTTACCGGCATGGTGCAGGTCTCTCAGATACTCTGGTACCACATCTGCCTGCCTGCTGTCATACTCCCTGTGATGATGATAATGAACTGAACCTCTGAACTGAAAGAGAGCCACCACAATTAAATATTTTCTTTGTAAGAGTGCCATGGTCGTAGTGTCTCTTCACAGCAATAGAAACTAAGATAGTTCTTCCTCATGTCTACTCCCACCTTCCATCTTCCACAACTTCGTATTTTTAAAAATTTTAAAATAACCTGTTGATCCATTTGTGCTGTCAATGTACTCCTGGTCAATGGGCCATGCACTGGAGTGTGGTCGACCCACTAGGGGCCATGCCCTTAAGGAAAACTGACTCTCCCCCTCCCAGAAGTTAACTTTTAATAGGCCCTTAGTTAGGGGATGGGGGCTTGTGAAACACTTCCTTTGCCATGCTGCAAAACTGACTGGATTGATGGTGTGCGGACGACCACAGCTGTTCTGAATTCATAAATGCATCAGGCCTAACATATCTAGATGACCTTATGTTGGTCCTTGCTCTGGTCCTCCTAGGCCCCTGGCTCTTTATTATCCTTCCCCCTCTTTCCTACCATGGTCCCTGATTGTGTGTGTGTGTGTGTGTGTGTGTGTGTGTGTGTGTGTGTGTGTGTGTGTGTGTGTG
>NC_022028.1:46941030-46957043 GCF_000317375.1 Microtus ochrogaster | reverse complement strand
GAGAGAGAGAGAGAGAGAGAGAGAGAGAGAGAGAGAGAGAGAGAGAGAGAGAGCGCAATGTCTCATCTGTGGCTGAGCACTCCACAGATACTTTGTGCTTGGGCCAGTTGTGATATTTTCATTAACTATCATCTTCTGTAAAAGGGAACTTCTTGGATAAGATCTGAAAGCTTCACTGATCTATGGGTAGAGAGAAACAAATTTGGAGGGTAGTGTGATACTGTGTCCATTTAGCAGAATGATAGTAGATTCATCTTTGTGAACTCCCCAACTGTGGGTTCTTGGCCAGTTTTACAGCAACTAGCTATTTTCTTCTGTGGAGTGGGCCTTAAATGCAACTTGGAAGTGGGTGGTTATACCCATAACATATGTGCCACTATTGCACCCATGGGAATGCTATTGTGCTGTGTCTATCATTATTATAGTCCACATGATTCACAAATGCCAGCATTTGTGACTGTTGATGAATTTTTCTTCCTAGAAGCCTACATAGCACCTTCATAGTGTGAGAGTTAGCCAGCAGGGAGGAAGCTTCTGGTTAGTACCAACTTGATTTCTCTATGTCCTGCGATCAATCTGTGTGGTGTTTTTCCACCAAGTGCTGGTGGGAAAAGCAATGACAATAGCCTGTATTTCTTTTTGAAGGGATGGTCTCTAGGACACCTCTGACTAACAACTTGAAGGGAGGTATTCAATACCTACCTGGTACTGGGCTTTTTGTCTCTAGCTTCTGTGTAACGTAACTCCAGTTAGTCTCCTTTATAATGTGTGTGTGTATGTGTTTGTGTGTGTGTATGTTTGTATGTATGTACACATACATATTTAGTATATATATACATACACATACATGTACATATCTTTTGAAGTAGTATGCTTCTGTGTTTGGTTATTTTTATGTCACCTTGACCCAAACTAGAGTCAGCTGGGAAGAGGCACTCTAAATTAAGAAAAATGCCTTCATAAGATTGGCCTGTAAGCAAGCCTGAGGGCATTTTTGTAATTAGTAGTTGATGTGCCAGCACTCAGCCCACTGAGGCTGTGCCTCTCCTGGGCTGGTGGTCTCCACTTGTGTAGTAAAGCAGGCTGAGCAAGTCATGTGGAGCAAGCCAGTAAGCAGCGCTCCTCCGTGGCCTCTGCATCAGCGCCTGTCTCCAGACTCTCCAGATTTCTGCCTTGAGTTCCTGCCCTGACTTCCCTTGATGATGGACTGTGATGTGGAACTGTGAGATGAAATAAACCCTTTCCTTTCTGAGTTGCTTTTGCTCATGGTGTTTATCACAGAAACCAAAACCCTAACTAAGACAGCTTTCCATATGGCTCTTTCAAACATCCTTGGTGTTATATATATTTTTAATATTGTTGTCTTATCATGGAATTGGAATTTGCATAATGTGCATCTGTAGGTGGAAGCACAAAGGCTCTTGGGAGGGAAAATGTTTATGCCTTTGTTGGATTGGAAATTAAGCCATGTCCTCCCATGCAGAACTGTTTTTTCTTTGGGGGTGGGGGAACCAAAGCAAAAACACAAAAACTACTGGTAAATTGTGGTTACTCAAACTTGTGATTTCGGCAGACAGTCTGGAAATTAGATACATGAATCTGCTACTTCAGGAAAACTGCCTGTATTTCTTGCAAATGATACAATTTGTGGCTTCAGGCAAAAGTTAGAGTTTTGGTGAACTTGTATCTACCATGGTTGGTTTGAACTCAGGTGTGACTAACAACTATGAATTTGGGATGTTGTGTGATGAACTATTTTCTTAGGGGACATATGTCATTCAGTGAGGTCATATTTGTCATTAAAAGACTATACAGAGGCAAAATACCCATTGTAGGACAAGGCTAGTAGGTGGTACTACGTAGTAGTCTTCATAATTGATTGGTAGTGTTTCAGGCTCCGCGGTGCAGCTAACTTGTAAGAAAACTATTGGTCCAGTTTTAATGTTCTATCAAACAAGAATGATTTGTTATGCTGCTTGAATTCTCTGTGTGTGTCCCACCACAAGTCTGTGTGAGGCTGGATTTTCTTCCCATATTTTAGCCCAAACAATATAGCATTTCAGACTGAACATGTATAAGTACATGTGCCAACGAGGCTGCTTTCTGTTGATCTTGGTTTTAAAGCTTCTTCTAAAAAATTTGCTTTTGCTGTTAATTTTATTATTTTATTATTTATTATGTAATGAGTTTATGATTGATTATAAATGAATTACTAAATCAATAATTTAAAAATCTCTTTGTTAATTTCTGGTAATGTAAATTTCAGTAGATAGATCCTTCCTCAGGCAGTTAGAGGTCTGGCAGTGTAGTGGATAAAGGTGCTTGCTGGATTAGCCTGGTGATCTGAGCTCAGTCCCCAGGACAAATATGGTGGGGGGAGAGAACTGAGTTCCGCAAACTGTCCTTTGACTTTCACTGTGGTGTGCATGTTCACTGTGGTGTGTGTGTGCACTGTGGCACACGTGTGCACCAATCCTCACTGTGCTTGCTGGTTTTTTTCATTTGCTTTTGTTTTTTTATCGTGATACAGGGTAGAGTCATCCAAGAGAAGGGAACCTCAGCTGAGAGAATGCCTCTAGAAGATTGAGCTGTATGCAAACCTGTTGGGCATTTTCTTAATTAGTAGTTGACGTGCGAGGGTCCAACCCATTGTGGGTGATGCCATCCCTGGGCTGGTGGTCCTGGGATCTGTAAGAAAGCAGGCTGAGCAAGCCATGGGGAACAAGCTAGCAATCAGTCAGAAATGACCTCCCTGTTGTTGTTCTAGGGCCTAGGATATTATGGCACCTGAGGAGAGAGTACTGTCGCCAAGCTGTCCACCCGACCTGATTCTGGGTGCAGTGAAGACTTGTTTGTGTTTTTAGGTGATTTTTGTGGAATGACAATTGTCTGAGGGATTCATTTTAAGTATAACTACTGTAAATACTTGCAGAAACTGACGTCAGAATTTTGTTTATTTATTTGATTTTTTTCAAGACAGGGTTTCTCAGTGTAACAGCTGTGGCTGTCGAAACTTGCTTTGCAGACCAGGCTGGCATCAAACTCATAGAGATCCACCTGCCTCTGCCTACTGAGTGCTGGGATTAAAGACATGAGCCACCACCGCCCAGCTCAGAATTTATTTTGGAGACAGTCAGCCCTACGAATGACCCCATTCTGTGGTAGAGGTCTGACTCAAATGATTTTGTTATCCAGCCACATTTATTAGCGCTTGGGCTGTAGATGCTTCTGCCAGGTGTGGAGGAGAGGAGCTTGGGTGCTGTGGGGGAGGGGAGCACAGGTAACTGTGGAGGAGCACGGGTTCTGGGGGGAGGAGCACGGGTGCTGTGAATGGCCTTTCTACTCATATGAGAATTTGTTGAGTTCTTTAGGAAACAAAGGAAATTGCTAGGGCTCGCTTCATTAAACTGAGAAGCTGCAGAAAAAGAGCAAAGATGAGGAAGGGATAGGAGTGTTGGTGCTGCACTCTGTGGCTGCTCCTACAAGGACTCTGAGTAGGAGGGAATAGCTGGCTGTCCACAATGACCGGAGCAATGTGGCAGCGAGACCCGCTGGACAGGAGTCACCTTTCACTGCCTGTTGTTAGGAAGCATAGCCAAATACCTTGCATTTCCTGGGGCATGTAGGCATTGTGCAGTGGAGAATCAGCAGTGAAGGAACCACATCTTGGTACCAAGGAGCTTGTCACTGGGTGCCTCGGATAATCTCAATTGTCTTCTTGATCTAGAATCATTTGCGAGATGGCCCTGGGCATGCCTGCTGGGGTTATCTTGATTAGAAGGTTTTGAGTCTCACAAACCGTCCTTTGTGACAATGGTGCCACTTTGGGTGACACCATTCCCCTGGCAGGAACCCTAGACTGAACAAAATGAAAAGGGAGCTGAGCGTAAACAGTTAGCACTTGTTTCTTGATTGTGGATATATATACACATATACACATATGGCTAGCTGCCTTGGGCTTTTGATGTCATGCCTGCCCTGTGGTGGCTGACATAACCTTGACCTGTGAGGTCGTCTAGTGTTTTATCTCAACAGGAAAGGAAATGAAGATACTGGGGAAACTACTTGTGAAAGCAGTTGTCCTAGAGGAAATGGGGACAAGGCTGGTGCTGGCGTACTGTGTGTTCATCCTTAACACACAAGGATGGGCAGCCCCAGTGTTGCTTGTGAATCTACAGTGAGCCTCTTCCTGTGGGGACCTAGGAGTAAGGAATCCTGACTGATCGCATTTCCTTTTGACCATCATTAGACTAGTTCTTAATCTGTATGGCTGTTTCTGACTTATTCTTACAACACGTTAGACTTGAGCGGATCTTTCTAAGAGTCGGGATTTTGGAGAACAGCATCCACGGAGAACTTTTCCTGCTGTGACCGCACCTCCTGCTAGATTGCAGTGAACTGTGGCTAGTGTCGAGTGGGTCCTGTCTCTGAGCTCCCTGAACGTACACATGAAGTCAGGAAGTCTGAGTAGGGGACAAGAGCCCCATGACAAGTGCCACATGTCTTTGAACTCCCTGCCTACTGTAGGGTGTCACCTGGAGAAGTGTGTGGCTGAGGTCCCTGCTGAGTGCAGTGGAAGGAGGGCAGATTGAATTTGACATATTTGTTAAGTTCCATCCCCTCTTGTTTAAGAGGAGCCAAAGCCTTCCATGCAGGATCCTCAGCATGGAAGAGCACCAGGAAGGCCGGCAGTGATGTGGGACAGTTTCTCTTTGCTCCCACTCAGAAGCCCTGGGTTGCTTCTGCCCAAGGACTTACTTTCTGATCCCTTCAGTAGTACAGGTTAAATGATCCATGCCTGTTTGATTTTTAAAAAAAAAAATTTCTCCTTTATTAGTGAATGAAACCTTTTCTCTATTTGTGGACCATGTTTGAGTTACTACTTGAGGTGCAGGACTTTGGCAGGTGATGTTAGTGGGCTGGCTGGGCCTTATGCAGCATAGCTCCTGCAGAGGGAACCACTGCTTCATGGCCTGGTTGTGAGGAAGCGTGTTCTGAGGTGATCCAAATGGCTGGCATAGCATTTGAAAGTCACTAAAATGCTCGGGCTCCTTCCCTGCGAAGGATGGCTGGGAATGGCGCCCCACAGTAGAGAAGCTTCCGTGAGTGTAGACCGGAATCATTAGTCATGATGCATTAGGCTTAGGTTGAATCCAAATGAAGAATGGCCATGGCAAAGTCTTGATTATCGGAAAGTTAGTCATTTGTTCTCTGAGTCAGCTTAATGGTGTATAATGTTCACATCACTTTCTCTTGGGGCTGGGCCAAGAGGCTGGCATGACTGCCAGTGTTTTAGCAATGAGCTAATCAGCCCTTGGCTTCCATAGTCCTGGCCAAGAGTTGCTCTGGAATTAGTGATGTCACTGCATTAGACCCAATCTCTCATGGAGATTTTCTTTTTCTTTTCTTTCTTTTTAAAAGTTTTTCATCTTAAAAATACTTCTTTTAATGGGTGTGATGTTTTGCCACCATGTATGTGCATCACGTGCGTGTCTAGTGCCCGAGGAGACCAGAAGACAGTATTAGATCCTCTGGAACTGGAGTGAGACGCTTGTGAGCTAGCATGTGGGTGCTGGAAACCCAACCCAGGTCTTCTGCAAGAGTAGCAAATGCTCTTAAGTGCTGAGCCGTCTCTCTAGCACTTTCCTTCCTTCCTTTCCTCCTTCCTTCCTTTCCTCTCTCCTTCCTTTCCTCTCTTCATCCCCTCCCTCCCTCCACCCCTCTCTCCTTCCTTTTTTCCTTCCTTCCTAAAATAGTATTTTATTGTTTAGCACTTTCATATCTCTATCTCTCTATCTCTCTATCTGTCTGTCTGTCTATCTCACATTCACCCTCTTACCCCATCCACTGTCTCTGGAATCCTTATTTCCCTTCTTTTTCTCAAATTCTCCTCCTCCTTTGATAATTTAAAACAACAAAACAAAACCCACTGAATTTAGTTAGGGTTGGTTGCATGTGCATGGGTGTGGAACTGGTTACTGTGATATGGGGAGCTTAATACAATATACCCCTGAAAGAAAGGATTACCCGTTCCCCAGCATCCACCTCTTTCTTTCCCCTGTCTCCCCACCCTTTCTTATACCTTTCTACCGCCCAGGATCCCACTCCCCCATTACATGTGTTCTACCATCCCCTTTCCACCTTAAGCCTCTCCCACTTCCCACTCTAGCTTCCTGATCTCTGCAGATACTCCAGATTAAACACACGTGGAAGCTAGGATCCTCACATCAGACAAACAAACAGTACAATTCTATTGTGACTGAAAAGGTGATGCCTCCAGTTGTATTTTGTTTTTCCTTTTCACCTTTAGAATTGTTTTGTCAATCCTGGGTCTCTTGTGTTTCCAAATGAATTTTATGATTGCTTTATATATTTTTGTGAAGAGTGGTACTGGGATATTGATTGAGATTACATTGAATCTGCAGGTTACTTTTGGTAGGATGGTCATTTTGACACTGTTCATTTTTTTTCTGATCCATGTGAATGGGAAGTCTTTCCATCCAGTGTTTTTCTCAATTTCTTTCTTCATTGTCTTAACAGTTTTCATTAGAGAGGTTTTCCACTTCCCTGGTTAGGCTTATCCAAAAGCTTTTAGGTTTTGAGGCTATTGTGAATGAGATTTTCCCCAGTTTCTTTCTCAGTGTGTTTGTCTTTGGCAAGTAAGAAGGCTGCTGATCTTATCCTGACACTTTGATGAAGTTGTTTATCAATTATAAGAGCCTTTTCTGTGTCTAGTGAGATGACCATGATTTTTGCTATCGAGTCCATTTATGTAGCTTATTATACTTATTGATTTACATATATTAAATGGTCCTTGTATCTCTGGAATAAACTCAATTTGATCATGGTGAATTATCTTTTTGATGTGTTATTGTATTTGGCTTGTAAATACTTTGTTGAGAAAATTTCATCTCTGTTCTTCAGGGAAATTACTCTCTCTCTCTCCCTCTCCCTTTCCTTCATTTCTTATCTCCCTCTCCCTCCCCTGTCTCTGTGTTTATCAGTGTTTGGTATCAACTTCATAAAAATAGAGTATGGTCTTAAATTACTGCTTCATTATCAGTGTTTGTTATCCAACTGTTCAACTTGTTTATCTCATCTTGACTTAATTTTGGTAGGTCATATGCATCTAGAAATTTACATGTTTAGACTTTCCAATTTAGTAGAAGTAAGACATAGTAATTTTCAGAATATTATTGGTCTCTGTTGTGAGGGCTACTTTTTCATCTCTAGTTCTATTAAATTGAGTGTTCACTCTCTTTTGGTTGGTTTGGCTACAGTTTTGTCAATTTGTTTATCTTCAAAGAGTCAGCTCTTTGTTTCATTGATTCCTTTTTTCTTCTCCCATCCTATTAATTTCTGTTTTATCTTACTGATTTCTTTCTGTTTACTGATTTGGGATTTGGCTTGTTCTTCCCAGGCTCCTAAGGCGTGTCAATAAGGTTATTTATTTGGGATCTCTCTGATTCCTTAATGTAGTCACTCAGTCATAAATAACTCTCTTGTGACTGGTTTAATTGTGTCCCGTAGGTTTTAGTATGCCGTGTTTCCATTTTTGCTTGATGCCTGAATTTGTGTTGTATTGCTGTTGGTTTGTAGTTTTATTTCATTGTACTGTGAAAGGACATCGGGGTCATTTTTGTATTTGATGAGACTTACTTTGTGTCCTGTATATGATCTCTTAGAGAAAATTCCATAGGCTGCTCAGAACTTGTATTCTGTCATGTTTGGATGTGATGTTCTGTAGATGTCTATTGAATCCATTTGCTCTGTGGTGTCATTTAATTTAAATATTTCTATTTTTTGTCAGAATGACCTGCCAGTCGGTGAGAATGAAGTATTGAAGTCTCCTACTATTGTGCAGGGGTTAGTCAGTGACTTTACATCTAGTAGAATTTGTTTTCGCTTGTTTGTTTTTGAGACAGGGCTTCTCTGTGTAACAGCCCTAGCTGTCCTGGAACTAGCTCTTGTAGACCACTCTGGCCTTGAACTCACAGAGATCCTCCTGCCTCTGTTTCCTGAGTGTTGGGATTAAAAGCGTGCACCACCACTGCCCAGCGTAGAGTTTTATGAAATTGAATGGACCTGTGTTTGGAGCATGCATGTTCAGAATTATAATATCCTCTTGATGGACTGTTTCCTTAATCAGTAGGAAGTGACCTCCTCAGCAGGTTTGGTTTGAAATCTGTTTTGTCAGATGTTAGAACACACACACTCGGTTGTTTCCCAGGTTCATTTGCTTGGAGCACTTATTTCTGTTCACCCTAATAAAGTGTGCTGTTCAGTTTTTTTCTTTCTTTCAACTTAACGGAAGATAGAGTTATCTGGGAAGAGGAATCTTAATTGAGAAAATGCCTCCATAAGATTAGCTTGTAGGCAAGTTGAGGGGCATTTTCTTAGTTAGTAATTGGTGTTGAGGGGCAGCACATTGTGGGTGGTGCCACCCCTGGGGTGGTGCTCCTGAGTTGTCCTAAAGCAGCCTGAGTAAGCCATGGGGAGCAAGCCAGTGAGCAGCACCCCTTTGTGGCCTCTGCTCCAGTTCTTGCTGAGTGCCTGTGCTTACTTGGCATCATGATGGACTTGAAGCTGCAAGGAGAAACAAACCTACATTGGTTTTGGTCAGTATTTTTATTACAGTATTAGAGTGCAAGCTAAGACAGATAGTGTCTGTCTTTTCATGTGAGGTATGTTTCTTGGTCCCATACCTCTGTTTGGTCCCATCTATTAGTCTGTGTCTTTTAACTGGGGGACTGAGAGCATTAGTATTCAGAGTTACTACTGAAAGGTGTGTGGTGATTCCCTTTCAGGGCATAAAGTAATATCACTGTAGACTTCTGTTCTTACCTCCCATCCATATTGTAATTCACATCCATATTGTAATTCACATCTATATTCCCCTTCTAGTTCTGTAGGTCTCATTGACCTTAGATTGTCTACCTGTGCTCTATCTAACATTACGTCCTTAGTGACGATTACCTAAGGAACAAAGGCCATCAGCATTCTCAATATAGGTGAGTGTAAAGACCAAGATTCATATCTGTAGTTGCTGTTCCTAATCATTTCTGTTCATTATTGAGCCCACTGCAAGTGCACTTTGCTGCATTATTCCACCATGCAACCTTTCAGGATCTCCAAAGGCATGCTTGACTGGTGCATCCAGCTGCCCTGTCATAGCATCTGGATCCAGTCAGAGCTTCTTAACTGAAAAACAAAAACAAATTTTAAACAAGATTTCTTGTTATTTCCATGTGTAAAAGTGTTTTGGCTTCATGTACATATGTGCATGGGGGGGGTCAGAAGAGGGTATCTGATCCTGGGTGGTTGTGGGTAAAGTGTTTGCATGAAGACCTAAGTTTGGATCCCAGGACCCATTTGTATCTGGACAGAATAGCAATGCCTGTTATCTGTTATAACAATGCTTTTCGATTATTTATGATGTCTTGTGGTACGTTCATCCAAACCAAAATTATTAAACAATGTCCATATTTTACTAATAGGAAAAGAAATGGACAGTGTCGTAATGACTCTGACTAGATTGCCATTTTCCTTTCCATTAAGATTAAAGAATAATAATATTTGCTTATATCTACCAGGCTTCTAAAATTATGATTTCTAGTGAGTCTAACCTTTTGTTTCCATCACTATTATTAAAATATTTGGTACGTGGAATAAAGATAATTTTGTTTAATAGGAATTCAAACTAACATATTGACATCTGATTTCTTCTGTAATATAAATATAATTGCCTATTTACTTCTCCAAGCTGAAATCTGATATAATATTAGTATTAAGGTACTAGAAGATACCAAGTTATCATTCACAAGTAAGAATTGTAATGGTTTAGATATTAAAGACAAATCTCTAAGAATTAGGGCCAGTGATTCCATATGAATTTAGAGCTATAAAATCAACTTGACTAAAATATTGCTAAAATGAAAAGATTATGAATTATGTTAAACACCCAAATGTAAAATATTTCACAGAGTTCAAATAAATGTAGGGGAAAATAATCAATCTAGTTTTAATATTATATATAATTTTATTTGGTTAAATTACCTCTCGTTTTATACCTTCACCATATTAAGGTGGACAGTATTTTTGATTATTTTAATTTTCAACATAAGACTATTTTTATATGTTACATATAAGTGTTTTATTTATGTCACATATAAATGTTAGATGTTATATCACATATAAATAGTATTTAAACCACCCCCCCATACCCGGATAATAATGATGATGATCTGACCCAGCAGTTTATTCTTTGATCGACTTAGAGGTTTTCCTATCTCCTGAGAAGGCCTTCCTATCTATTTAGCATCAAGTATCATCTGTATCAGATCCTAAGATGATGACTCTTCAAACAGGGCAGGACCCTGGAGGCAGGAGCTGACCCAGAGGCTGTAGAGGGAGCTGCTTACTGGCTTGCTCCTCATGGCTCGCTCAGCTTGCTTTCTTATCGAACCCAGGACCACCAGGCCAAGGTTAGCACCACTCACAATGGGCTGCCCACCCGCATCAGTCACTAACTAAGAAAATGACCAGTAGGTTTTCCTACAGCCACCTCTTATGGAGGTGTGTTCTCAGTTGATACTCCCTCTTTTCATGTGACTGTAGCTTGTGTCAAATTGACAGAAAAACCAGCCAGCACACATGCATATATTCCTCAATAGACCCTGATCAGTCTGTATGATATTATTTGTATGTATCTTTTTAAGAATGACCATTTGGTGTTGGATTTGGTGTTTGTTATTCCTTAGGGAAGACTCTTTTTCCTTTTCTCAGCATTCCTTAATTGCCTGTAGTTTCTGTGTAGGCTTAGGTTCTTATGGTCTTCCCTTGTCTACTTTGCCTGTCTGTTGTTGTTGTCCTTGTTCAGTTCACGTTTAGGTGATCATGTTGGTGGGACTTTCTGGGTGTAACTTCAGACATTAGTAGGAGACAGTCTTAGATAGATAAAGTCCTTGATACTCTGGTTCTTAAGTCCTAACTACTCTTCTGAAATGTTCCCTGAGCCTTAGTTGTAGTTGCTTTGTAGATATATTGATTGGCACTGGCTCCACACCTCTGTGTTTTGATTGTTTTTTTTTTTTGTGTGTGTGTGTGTGTGTGTGTGTGTGTTTTGTAATAGTTTCCCCGTTTTAAAGAGATGTATCCTTGAGGAAGGGTGAGGACTACACTTATCTGCGGGTATAAAGATGGGTATTTAGAAGGTGGGTGGAAATTATTTACTCTGGTTTTAGAAAGTGGTGGTTGTAGCTTCTCTTCCAAGATCCATGATCCATAACTTCAATAGCCTTAGGTAGTGGTTAGATTTCTAAGACCAGGCATGGTTTCCCACTTGTTGAGTTGGTTTTAAAATCCATTTAGAGAGCTGTTGGTGACTGACAAGGTATATGTGCCACTATTGCGCGCTTAGGGTTATCATACTGTTCTGGTTGTGGTTCACAGGTGCCATATGAGTATGGCTGTCGATTGCTTTCCTTCCGTTGGAAGCTTGCATGGTGCCTATTTCTACTATGAAAGCTATTCCTGAGAGAGAAATTTTTTTCCAGATCATTGCTTCTCAGGGTTCTCTGGGCTCTGTGTCTGAAGTGTGTTGTGTCTTCATCAGTATGAACTTATCTTCCACTCCTGGGGGCAACCAAAGGCAGTAACAATAGTCTTAAATGCTTTGGGAGTCTTTTGGAAAACCCTGACCATAAGAGAACTTCTCACGCTGGGTGTTGGGGTTTTATTGGGTGGTCTTCGGCTCTTGAGGGGAGCATTGTCAACTCAGACAAGAAAACTTCATGTAAACTATTTATGTATATTTATATATAGATGTCTGTGTATTATAATTTTTAAGGTGGACAATAATATGATTCATGACCTTTTCAGATGTTCTTGGTGTTATTTTACTCATTTCCCTTCATCTTGTGTTTACTTCCCTCCCCTCCTTCATTAGAACCCCTTCCCTCTTTCCCACTGATTTGATTAGATCGCATGTACCCTACTGTTCCCCTCTGTATTGCTCCCCAGTCCCACCCACCCCAACAATGGCTTCTTTTTCCTTTCCTGCTTTCTGCAGTTGCTGCAGAAAGAAGACTCGATCTATGAGCTGCGATGAGAGGCCATTTGCAACACTTGTCCTTCTGGGCCCGGGTCAATATGATCTTTTCTACTTTCATGCATTCACCTACAAAGCCCATCATTTCATTTTTCTTCACACCACTGAATAGTGTTCTGAAGTGTACATGTGCCATAATCTCATTATCCATTCCGCAGTTAGTGTATATGTACCATATTCCATAAATATTCCACAGTTAGTGTATATGTACCATATTCTCATCATCCATTCCGCAGTTAGTATATTTGTACCATATTCTCATCATCCATTCTGCAGTTAGTGTATTTGTACCATATTCCATTATCGATTTGCAGTTGAAAAGCATCTAGGTTGTTTCCATTTCCAAGCTGTTGTTCCTGAAACAAGAGCGAGCATGGTTGAGCGAGTGTCTGTGAAGTAGGTGTTGAGTCCTGTGGGCACAGGAGTTGTAGAGTTGGGTCATATGGTAGATTTATTTTTAGCTTTTTGAAAATTCTCTGTGCTGTTTTCCATAGTGGCTGCACCAGTTTGCAATTTCACCAGCAGTGAATGAGGGTTCTCTTTCTCCTGCAATGCCCTCCCCCAGGATGGTTGTTGCTTGTTTTGTTGATCTTTGCCATTCTGATTGGGGCAAGATGAAATCTCAAATTGTTTTGATTTGGATTTCCCTAGGGATTATTAACATTTTTTTGGAGATATTTCCTATCTATTTTTTCTTTCTTTGAGAACTTTGCTTGGTTTCCAGGCCCATTTTTTGAATAGGTCATTAGTTTTTCGTTTTTCTTTTTTTTGGGGAGAGGGGTTCTTTCTGTAGTCTAGGTGTTAGATTTCTGTCAGATGTATAACTGACAAAGATCCCCTCCCTTTCTGTGGGGTTCCTCTCCACCCTGTTGTTTCTTTGGCTGTGCAGAAGCTTTCTAGTTTTATGAAGTCCCACTTGTCAGTTGTTGGCTGTAATTCTTGGGCGAATGGAGTCTTCTTCAAAATGTCCTTTGCTGCACCATGTCATGTAGGGCACTTCTCATGTTTTCTTCTAGCAGTTCCACTGTTTCAGGTTTTATGTTTAGGTCTTTGATTTATTCGAAGTTATTTTTGTACAAAGTAATAGAGGTCTAATTTCATTCTTCTGCACGTGGACATGTACTTTCCCAGCACCAGTTTTTGAATATGCTTTCTTTTATACAGTATTTCACACCTTTGTTTAATATTAATTTGACAAAGTTATGTGTCCTCATGATTGGCTGTTCGGTATTGTTCTGTTGGTCTCCAAGTCTGTTCTCGTGCCAGAACCATATTGTTTTTATTGCTATGGCTCTGTAATGTTCCTTAAGATCTGCAATGGTAATCCTTTCAGCATTGTTCTTTTTGCTCAACATTGTTTGGTTATCCAGGGTCTTTTGTGATTCCATATGAATTTTTGGATAGTTTTTTCTGTTTCTGTGAGGAATGAGATGGTGGTTGTCATTGTGTTGCACTGGATATGTAAGTAGCTTTTGGTAAAATGGCCGTTTTCACAATGTTATTCTACCAACCCATGTGCAAAGGATGTCGTTATAGTTTCTAGTGTATTTATCTCTTTATTTAGGGTTTTACAGTTGTCATTATAGGGATCCCTCACTTCCTTGGTTAGGTTATTGCTAGAATTTTATCCTTTAAGGCTCTTGTAAGTGGGAGTGTGTCTGATCTCTTTCCCTGTATGTTTGTTGTGTAGAAACACTATTGGTTTGTGCTAGTCTATTCTGCAACCTGCTACATTGTTTTCTGGTAGAATTTTTGCGATCCTTGATGTATCGCATCATCCCGTGGCAAATAGGGATAGTTTGACTTCTTTTCCTATTTTATTAGTATCCCCTTCATCTCTTGCTTTATTGCTACATCTTTCTTGTTGTTTGTCTTCAGTGGCGCTTTGTGCTTTAGTAGTTATGGCTTTGTCTTCATTTCCACACTGTCTCTGCTATGCTCACTCCTCTCTTCAACCTGAAATATTGCTTCCGGTATTTTCTTTAGGCTTGGTTTGCTGGATATAAATTTTTTAGGCTGTCTGTATTGCAAAAAAGTTTCTCTTTTCTCTTTCTCCTTTAATTATGAATAATTTCATTGAGTTATTAGTCTAGGCTGACATCATAGTCTTTTAGGACTTGGCATGCATCACTCCAGGCCCTTCTGACTTTCAAAGTTTTCATTGAGAAATCAGCTGTTATTCTGATGGGTTTTCCTTTATATGTGACTTGTGTTTTTCCTCCTGAAGCTTTCATTACCCTTTCTTTGTTATGTATACTTAGTGTTTTAATTATGATATGCTGTGGCGACTTTCTTTATGGTCTTGTTTATTTGGCATCCTTGTGCTGCTTATGTCTCTGTATGGCCGTGTCTTTCCTTGGTTTGGGGAAGATCTTGTTGAAGATCTGGTCCATGCCATTGATGTGGGAGTCTATCCCCTCATATACCTATAAATCATACGTTTGGTTTTTTTCATGATTCACATTTCCTGTATGCTCCTTTCTCATAGATTTGTTGTTAAATTGTAGTATTCTTCAAAAGGCTTGAGTCCTCTTCAGCCTTTCTATCTCCTTATTAAATTCTCTTCCTGTCCTGGAATGTCTCCATCATTTCCTTCAGCCTTACGTTTGTGTTTTCTTGGGCACCTCTTAAGGTATTTCTTTTTAGCTTTGCAGAAACTGGTTACAAGTACCTGACAGAGTCCTTCCCTTCAGGCTGAACGGAGTCTTGGCTGCTACATCTCTTCACAATTGATGAAACCATCAAGGTGTTTTTTGTTTCCCAGGGGCTCACTGTGCAACCAGTTCTGAATTTTTAGTCTTAACATTTAAAAGTCACTCATAATAGTGTATGACTTCCTTTAACAGAGATAGATAACATAGTTTTTCATTTTTAAAATAGGATTCACAGTGCATATTTAATAGACCCTATTTTATAAATAGGTTCAAGTACTTGGGAGTATGGTCTTCCCAAGGGAAAGTGGCCTTTACAAATGGGACTTCAAATATAGCATGGGATCTCTTTTGTTGTAGTTTTAGAAAAGTTTAATATGATCTAATTTTTTATTTTATGTGTATGGGCATTCTGCTTGTCTGTCTGTATATACATCACATATGTGGCTGGTACCTGCTGAAGCCAGAATAGAGTGTCAGATCCCTGGAACTGGAGGTTCCAGATGGCTGTGAGCCATCATCTGGTGCTGGGAATCAAACCCAGGTCCTCCGGAAGAGCAGTCGTGATCGTAACTGCAGATGCATCTCTCCAGCTCCCTCTTCTAGCTTTTATCTTAAAATAGACCATATCCTATATGGGGAGATACCAGTAAAAGTCTCATATAGTAACATATTTACTGTATGACAGTTTTACTGTTGTCTGATTCATCAAGCCAGTGAGTTTATTGAAATTATAGGAATGTAGGTGAGGGGTCAGTAACCGAAGAGTGAACAGCTCAAAGCTGTCCATCAACAAAAAGCCCACTTAAGCATGAGTGATAACAGAAGGTACAACCGTGGAGCTCCCTGTATGAAACTCAGGCAGCTCAGTAGGTTGGGGTGTCCTCCCAACAGCTTGCTTGCTCGGAGCGGGTCCTCTTCCAACAGCTGTTTACTGCTTCCATCACCATGTGGAGGGAGTCTTCTAAACCCTATTCTAGTAACTTCTTGATGCTTGTGAGTTGTTTACCTCTTGAGTTTCATCTGGAGGGAATGTTCTAGTCTAGAACTTTGTGAGCCTTAGGGAATCGCCCTCCAAGATAGATCCACCAATATGGAAGATATTGTTATACAACACTTCTTGCTCCCTCTTGCCCATCATTTACTCAGTATATACCCTACTGGCCTCCATGGTTTATGTAGCCATGCTGGTCTCAAACTCACAACGATTCTCCTGTCTCTGCCTTCTGAGTGCTGAGATTACAGGTGTGGAC
>NC_022028.1:46931103-46940316 GCF_000317375.1 Microtus ochrogaster | reverse complement strand
TTCCCCCTTCTGAGTGCTGAGATTACAGGTGTGGACACCACGTCAGCTTCCCCCTTCTGAGTGCTGAGGTTGCAGGTGTGGACACCACGCTCAGCTTCCCTCTTTTGCTCTTTCTGTCGTCTTCCCATGGCGTTTCTTGAGCTTTGTAGGGTTGGTATAGACACTAAGGATAAACGTTGGGTGCTGTGCCACAGCATCAGTCAGCCACTTGTTTCGTCACACCATCTCTTGCAGAAGGTAGCTTCATTCCTCAACCAGTTGCTGCTGACAATAACAGCAATCTCTGGGTATAAGCGTAAATATAGAAGGCAATTTAATGGGCACATCAAATCCATTTAGCAAGACAATAGTAGTGGCCTTTATCCTGGGATCTCCTGACCATATGTTTTGTCCTGGCTAGCACCTGATGTATCTCCTGTGAAGTGTCCTTAAAGCCAATTAGAAAACTGTTTGTTAGCTCATGATAGTTCTGCCACAGTTGCTCTAGAAGGTGTGTGTTGCCTGGTATTTTGGTACCATGGCCTTTAGCATTCATGGCATAATGGGCATCTTGATGACAGTGTCCTAGCAGCCTGCACAGCACCTTCTGGCACAATGGAAGCCAGCAGTAAGGAGGGAGTTTCCAGGTCAGTTGCTATATAACACTGTAACAACTTCTATATTTTATATAGAATTTTGCTCTCTTAAGAGGCAAAGATGGACAAGGCAAGGCACAGAAGGCTAGATGAGATTTAAGAATAGAGTTTTCCAGATCTACAAAGAGGAACTCTGCCTCGAAAAAAATGAAAAACCAAAAAAAAGCAGTTTTAAATTTTATCTTTAGTTCTGACATAACCTCTAAACTATAAAAAACTAATTTCCTGTTTATTTTTAAACACCTTTTAATTTATGTTTTAACTTAGATGTACTTTCTAGAGTTTTTAAAAAATTTGTAAGCTGCCAAATTTATTGTTTGTTGTCTTTAGATGTTTTAAAATTCTAGTTAAATAGAGTGCTCATTATGCTTTTTTAAAGTCTTTTGCCCAGGATGTTTAGCTGAGCATTCAGAAACAGCTTAGAGATACTAAATAACGCTCCCTGTCGAGTGAACCAAACTGTAAAGCCCAGTTCTCTTGACTTAGATCCTGTATTAGTTACGTTTCCGTTGCTATGATGAAACACTATGACGAAAAGCTAGAGAAGGAAGGGTTCATTTGGACTTTGAGTCCATCTCACTGGGGATCAAGGCAGCTAGTGGCAGGCGAGGTGGCAGTAGCAGGATGTCGAGAGCTCACATCTCAGTCTTGAGCATAAAGCAGAGAGGAAACTGGAAGTGGTGTGGGTCTTTAAACTCTCAATGCTGGCCTTCAGTGATGTACTTCCTCCATCAAAGCTGCACTTCCTAAAACCCCCAAACAGTGGCACCAGTTAGGGACCAAGTGAACCAATGGAGGACCATTCAAACCATTACAGATCAGACTTCCCTCACCCTCGATTGCAACCACCTTTCAAAAAATACTTGCAAGGTGAATTGATACAGTTATCAAACATAAAATCAATGGGAATATTGAATACCTGTTTTTCTCCACACATCCCTTCTCTTGCACTAAGATATGGAGGAGGGGCCAGAGAAAAGGACCGAATGTTAGCAGTTTAACAAAGTAAAAGGTCAGATACTAAAACGCTTTCAAAGCAAACAGGAAACACTGATGCTTCAAACAAAATGCTTTGAAAGTGAACCAAAGGCACCTAATAAATAGGATGCAAAAAAAAGCCAGCATGGAATAAACAAATAGACCATCACCCAAACAAAGAGAGGTCCAGGACCCTGGAAAGAACTCACCAGCATCCACCCAAGGAAGCAACCTTTGATGGCTGGGAACAAGGGGCCCATGATGGTATTTGGCTCTGGCTCTGATCCCAGTGACTTTTTTTTGGGGGGGGAAAAGTTGATTCTGGGTCCTATATTCAGGACCTAAAGAAGACAAACACACACAGCTGTAATCACAAAGGAGGCCAAGGAGAGTATATTCCCAAGTCAAATATGAGTGATCATGGCTTGGTAACACAGATTTAGTTTACTTCATATTCCATGTTCCGGTGTGGTTAGCAATTAATGAATTCTGTATAGTAGCAGAACAAATACGGTTGTAAAGACACTTTTAAAATATGGTGGGTTATCAGATACAGGGGACTAGCAAAGCGGGGAAGCCTTGGATGCTGTTGTGGTGATGGTCTTGCTTTTGAGTCAGTGGGAATGAGGGGTCTATTTATTAATGTTAAAAGATTTCTCTAATTAATAATCACAAGGATGTCAGATCATACAGTAGTGAGCCACGAATGGTTATCTGCATATTCATGATGATGTGGAAAATCCATGGGATTTACAACAAAACCTACTATAATTAGTGAGCCATCGATTTTTACAGTAAAAGATAAACTCAAACATTAACTTGATTCTTGTATATTATCAACATTTGCTCACCAGAATTTAACAGTGTACAGTCACTGACAAATGAGCACATAGTTAGCAGAGATCTAACATAAAAGCATAGAACTGTGATGCTGGAAGCTAAAATGCTGCTAAATCTTATGACTAAATGGAGAGACATACAATGGTCATGGAGTGGGAAATTTAACAGTAAAGTATTTCTTCCAAATTACTATATATAAAAGGCAGAGGATCAAGAATAGCTGTAACAAAAAAAGAACAGGTAAATCTGCCTTAAAGATTTACTTTCTTTGCTAGACAGAGTCTCACTATGTATTTCCATATGGGCTGGAACTCACAAGAGCTCCACCTGCCTCTGCTTCCCAAGGGCTGGGATTAAAGGCTTCTGTCATAGCTACGTGATGAAGGTTACGAGCTGCTCTTCAAAAGATCAGCACACACATCTGTGGTGCAGAATCGGAGACCCCATGTGCACTGCAGGAGTCCTCCTGAATCATTTATATGTTTCTCAAATCCAAAAGCCAGGAAGTGGAGGCAGGATGACCTTCCCAGCAAATGGTGTCAGAGCAATCCTTCGCAGGCTGCAACCTTCTCCCACAGCGTGTTTCTTACCTCATTATAGTTAACTCAACATGGACGCCAAGCTCAAATCTAACATTGTAAAACTCAGGGAAAAGAATAAGCACATTCTATACTCAACATCAAACTTTATCTGTAAGAAAAAGATAAATTGAACCTCATCAGAATTAAAAAGGTCATGTTGGGAGGATGCAAAGATAATTTTAGACGGGAAATACTTAAAAATCATAGACCCGAGGAAAGAGTGGTCCTATACTATATGAAGAGCTCTCAGAACTTATCAGTAGCAAAATAAAGGGTTAAACAGAAAGAGTACAGGACAAGACATCTTATCTAAAGGGGTATACAGATGGCCCATAGCATATGAGAACATCTTCCATATTAATGACTCTTTAGGGAATGAATGAGAAAAGATTACAACAGCAGCAAATGATAGCACATGGAAGAAGTGGATCCCTCATACTTTGTCGGGTTTGTAGCATGGTACAACTCTCTGGAAAACAGTTTGGTGGATGCTTAAGATCCTAAGTAGCTGTTACCAAGCAAACTAACTATATCAAGTCTTGGGTATTTATCCCAGAGAAATGAAAATTATGTTTATTGAAAACCTATTCACACATTATCTACAGTAAGTCCATTGAAGTAACCAGAAGCTGGGAAAGGCCTGGGTAGATGTTCTTCCGTGGATGGACAAACAAGTAAACAGATAAACCTATCTGTGACATAAGCTCACCCAGTAATGAATAGGACTGATCTCAAAATAGAGTGCCATAGTGATTCAGTCCCCAGAAACGTAAACTGAGGAAGCATTGATCCCCGAGGACTTTATACTATGCAATCCCGATTTCAGCGTCACTATTGAAACTGAGATTACGAACCCAGAGAGCAAATGAGAGGTTGTGAAGGACTAAGAAGTGGTCTTTGGAGGGATGTGTTTATGGCTATGCGAGAATCATAGCACTGTCTTAAGAGGAAGCTGGGTAAAGGGTGTGTGAAGCGTCTCTGCTGTTTCTGTAGTTGCATGTGGATTTATGCTTACCTCAGAATCAAAAGCATAGTTATAAAATGGCAGCCGCCCCACACTGATGCTCTTTCCAAAGACAGGTACATCCCTCCCAGTAAATGGGAAATGGGAAGAGGAGGAAGGGCGGGTATTGAGAGGTCATGGCATCTGAGGACAGGGCACAGGTTGCAAAGGCCCTTAAAGGCCAATGGGAGAATTCAGCTTTTCTTTGGCTGGACTAGGAAACCATTGCAGGAATATTAACAGATGATGAATGACCTGGACCCTCACAGGGTGACTTTACTTGCTATTCCAGAAAACCTGTTAGGCGGCTCTTCCATTAACTTGGGGGAAAGCATGCTGGTGCTTCTAGTAGAGATGTGAGCCAAGTGGGTTCTAGGTATGATTTGAAGCAGGGTTTTCAGTGCTTGTTTAAAAATGTGGATATGTAGAGCCATAGGATGAAGCGGCAGTAGACCCACGGTTGCAGTTTGGATGCCTCAGATTGGAGACAGCAGTATGTTCTGCATGAGTTTGCTTTTAGGAGAGAGATGTGGTTTTGAAGTTTAGGGCTGATTTACCCTTGGTGGATGGACAGGGAGCACAGGAACCAGTACCCAGGACAAGGACAACTCTGGAGGTAGCTCCAGGAGGCATTGGTTTTTGGAAGTGTGGAGTTTCTGGAGGCCTGGGAAGGGCAGGCGTGGTCCACCGTGAAGCGAAATCTGACTCGAAGGAGGGCAGCTGATGACAGCAGTGATTGTTTTGTTGTTGTTTGTTTTGAGACAGGGTTTCTCTGTGTCACCCTAGCTGTCCTGGAACTCACTCTGTAGACCAGTCTGACCTCGAACTCGAGATCCATCTGCCTCTGCCTCCCAAGAGCTAGGATTAAAGGCATGTGCTGTCAGAAGTGATCATTAATGTAGCCTATGGTTGGATTCTTGTAGAGAAGAGTCAGGAGAGCCCAGGAAGTGGCTCTCTGGGTAAAGTTGATTGTTATGCAAGTATGAGACCTAAGTTCAATTCTCCAGCACCCACACGAAAGCCAGGAGGGACAGCATGCCCATGTAATCCCACCACTGTGGGGAGGAGGCGGGAGGATTCCGGAGGCTCTCTGGACAACCAGTCTAGCCCAAACAGGTTAGGTGAGAGACCCTGTTTCAAAAAATAAGGTGGAGGAGCACTTGAGAAAGACATTCCCACACTAACCTTTGACCTCCACATGTTCACACTGGTAAGCATGCAACAACATGAAACTGGTAAGAAACTGGGTGGTGCTTAGCAGAGAAAACAGGACCAAGCAGGATTTTTTCCCATCAAGGTAATTTTGTATTAATTTTTAGAGCCAGCATACATAATAATGGGTGTCTTAATGATTTTTAATATATGTTTATTATTGTACTTTGCCCATATTTAACCTGCCACTGCCTTTTCTTGTCTCCATTACTGCTCCTGCTGGTCTTATTCTTTTACTCACATAGTTCTATTTTGTCTGTCTGTCTGTCTCTTCTGCATCTGTCTCTCTATGTGAGTCTCCAAAGGAGTAATTTTATTTAAATTAAAAAATCCTTGCCGGGCGGTGGTGGCGCACAACTTTAATCCCAGTACTCGGGAGGCAGCGGTAGGTGGATCTCTGTGAGTTCGAGGCCAGCCTGGTCTACAAGAGCTAGTTCCAGGACAGGTTCCAAAGCCACAGAGAAACCCTGTCTCAAAAAACCAAAAAAAAAAAAATCCTTTTAAACATTTATTTATGGTGTGTATTGTATGCGTGCATGTGTGTATCATGTGTGTATATATGTGTGTGTATGCCCACACTCAGTGTGTGTCCATACCATGGCACATGTGATATTTAAATTGGGTACTAAAAGGCCTCCTCATGCCACTCAGAATTTGTGCCCACTGGGCCAGTATTTGCTGTGTGGTCAGAGGACAGCTTGTGGGAACGATGTCTCTCCATCCATCTTGTGGGCTTAAGGGGATTGAACTCCGATTGTCAGGCTTATGGAGTGCTTTTTATTGCCAAGTCATCTTGCTGGCCCCTTCGAAGCAGAAATTTTTTAAAGTGCAGGATATATGAGCTTTTGTTTAGTGTGCTCAAGGAGCTGGCTGCAGATGAGAGGCTGCCGGAAATGCCCCTCCTACCGCTGCCGCTGCTGAGATCTGAGGGAGTGCTGGGTGCCATGGAGGAGGTAATGGGATAGGGGGATGCAGGCAGACATGGAGACATAAAACACCGTCTAAGTGAAGGGCAATCGTATTTGAAGTAATTTGAAGATTGACAGGAAATTCATAAAAGGAATATGGAGTTCCATTTACAATGGTAAGGGATCGCCTCGTCCATGACTTTCTGACCTCTGGGAGAACCATAGTTGCTGCTGGCATGGTTCCAAAACATGAAATGTAAAATGGAATTGGATAATCTCTCCTAAATCAATTTTGTGAGCCAAATGACCTACAGAGCGGTGTGATAAAGTGCAGGTGTACAGTGTGGAGAGCCGTCTGCTGAATACATCACAACAATTGGGTTTCAAGATCGCCAAATGCTAACTTCTTTGGTTTCTGGAACCCAGTCTCTAGGTAACTGCCCCCGAGCTGTCCGTGCCTGTGTCTTTTTTGCTTTGGAGCACTGAGTTGAGGGTTGCTTCACTGGGGGGAGGAGTTCTCTGGCAAGTCTCCTATGAGCACTCAGCTTGTATGCACAGGGTGTGGATGACCTCGGGCTGCTTCCTGAAGGCGTGGCTCCTTCCTGGGTTTCCTATAATGTTGCTTTTTATACTTATCCTGGGAACACCATTGAGTTCAGGGCTTCCTCCTTTGAGTAGAGGCTTCCTTGTGAAGTCACTGAGCTAGCCACAGTGTCACTAACCAAATCCACCCAGGTTGGATTTGTGGGTACAGTGGGCGACTTTGAGGGTGAAATATAGTCAATACTCCTTACTAGCTGAGATACTGGACTGATGAGGGATTCCTATGCTGTTTTGGGGCCTCACTTGGTTGGACCATCCTCGGTGAGCATAGAGACAAAGGCCTCTCTAGCTGTTTCTTAGTGACCGACCATCAGTTAATCGCTGGGTTTCCTTTCCTTGAGATTTTTGGGATAATGATAATGATAGCCCACTTCAACCTAACTTCACTTTTTAAGATATTTCAGGGTTCTCTAGTATTGGTTTGTAAGGGAAAATGGCTGCCAAAGTGACCTGCACTGGTGATATCAGTTATTTGGGGCACCAAGAACCAGGGATTTGCATCTGCTTTTGTGTGGTTACATGTAGGTAGGTTCATCTATCTTTTGTGTGGTTACATGTAGGTAGGTTCATCTATCTTTTGTGTGGTTACATGTAGGTAGGTTCATCTATCATTTTTCCCCCTCCAACTCTTTTAAAAACCTAGAAACCATTCTTAACTATAGGCCACATAATAACTTGTAACCCACACTTTACTATCCTTTGCCGTAAGTCCAGGAAGCAGAAGTAAGTTACTGAGCTGGTCACTGTGTCACTAACCACATCCACCCAGGGCCAAAGCAGAAAGCATGCCCAGGGAACACTGTGCCGGTGTGAAATTTGGTCTTGGAAAGAACCCTTACTTGTCTGTATTATAGACTTCCACCATGAGTTGCCAACACTGTCTTGTAGTTAGAGATTCATTCACTTTCCCTGTGGCTGTAAGAACACCAGGCGCATTAAACCTAAGCAAGTCTTTTCTTTCCTGAAGCAGAAAAGCCACCAGGAGTGGGGAGTTCCACCATGCCCTCTAGCCTGGAAAGGCAGAATCTCTGGGGAAATCACAGTTGGTCAGTTTTTTGTGTGTGTGTGTGTGTGTGTGTTTTTTTTTTTCCAGAGCCACTGATATGACGCTATATCCTTAGCACCTGGCAGCGTTGACTGACTCTGTCTGCCCCACCTGTGTCTTCAGGCCACGGATCTCTAGGGCAGAGTCTTGAACATGGTCACTCTCCTGATGGTATCGGCTTTCCTTTCCCTGCGTCTCTGGGCTCCACTCTTCCTCACCAGTACTTTCTGTTTCTCTCTCCTCCCAATAACCCCTCTTTACATTTCCTTCTGTCCTTCCTCCAAATCCTGTAAATGCTGTACAATGAGGTTTTTACTTCATCAGCAAATACTGGTCCAGTGGGCACAAATTCTGAGTGGCATGTGGAGGCCTCTTAGTACATGCCAAAGGGGCAGGTACTGTGGCTGAGGCTCTTCCAGCTGCGAGGCCAGGGCAGCTTGTTGGATCACTGAAGCTTTGGTGCTAGCTCTGAGGCTCACCCCTGCTCACTTTGGTAACTCAACGTGCACATTTCTTGCTGTAAGAAGGAAGGGGAGGGAAAGGAAGGGGAAGAAAAGGAAAGGAAAAGTGAAGGGGGGGGAGGATGGATGACTGGAGGGAGGAAAGAAAGATGGAGGAGGGCAGGAAGGAGTGGCCATCCGTCTGAAGAGCAGGCCATCGGATCTGGTAGAAGCCCCAGGAAGGATTGTGTTTTTGTCTTCAGAGGTCAGAGCTTCTCCAACTCTCAGGTGTACAAGACTACTGAGTTTTATTTTATATGTATGAGTGTTTTGTCTGCATGGATGCCTGTTCACCATATGCATGCATTGTCTGTAGAGGTCAGATGAGGGTGTTGGATCCCCTGGAACTGGAGTTACAATTGGTTGTCGGCCACTTTACGAGCACCAGGAGTCAAACTCAATTCCTCTTGTAGAGCAGTCAGTGTTTTTACTTCTGAGCCATCGCCCCAACCCCTCTCCTGAATTTTAAAACTCCAGATCTACATCCAGTAGATGTGAGGGTTGGGAGTCTACATTTTTCTCCCTGTCTTTCTTTGAGAGGCCCTGGCCCAGACACATGATCCTCTGCAGACATAATCAGATTTGCTCCAAGGGTGGCTGCCAAGTATAGGTTGTGTTATTAGGATCATGCCATCCAAGTGCAGTGGAGGCTCTGATGGAGGGGAAAGTCCTGCTTTCCTGTGTGCTGCCCGTTCATTGTTTGGCTCCTGTGAGGCGGGGAAGGATGTAGGCGGGAACGTGTCAGGAGGCTCCATGTGAGCCATCTGCTTAGGTCCTCATCCTCATCCCAGTGTCAGCCCAACAGTGCTTCTGCACCCTTGGGCGCCTAGCTGCTCACAGGTGAGCTAGACACGGAGGTTTAGAGTGGCTGGGATGCGCGAATCCCTCCAGGCCTGCTCACTGGGTCA
>NC_022028.1:46917797-46929193 GCF_000317375.1 Microtus ochrogaster | reverse complement strand
ACAGAGAAACCCTGTCTCAAAAAACCAAAAAAAAAAAAATCCTTTTAAACATTTATTTATGGTGTGTATTGTATGCGTGCATGTGTGTATCATGTGTGTATATATGTGTGTGTATGCCCACACTCAGTGTGTGTCCATACCATGGCACATGTGATATTTAAATTGGGTACTAAAAGGCCTCCTCATGCCACTCAGAATTTGTGCCCACTGGGCCAGTATTTGCTGTGTGGTCAGAGGACAGCTTGTGGGAACGATGTCTCTCCATCCATCTTGTGGGCTTAAGGGGATTGAACTCCGATTGTCAGGCTTATGGAGTGCTTTTTATTGCCAAGTCATCTTGCTGGCCCCTTCGAAGCAGAAATTTTTTAAAGTGCAGGATATATGAGCTTTTGTTTAGTGTGCTCAAGGAGCTGGCTGCAGATGAGAGGCTGCCGGAAATGCCCCTCCTACCGCTGCCGCTGCTGAGATCTGAGGGAGTGCTGGGTGCCATGGAGGAGGTAATGGGATAGGGGGATGCAGGCAGACATGGAGACATAAAACACCGTCTAAGTGAAGGGCAATCGTATTTGAAGTAATTTGAAGATTGACAGGAAATTCATAAAAGGAATATGGAGTTCCATTTACAATGGTAAGGGATCGCCTCGTCCATGGCTTTCTGACCTCTGGGAGAACCATAGTTGCTGCTGGCATGGTTCCAAAACATGAAATGTAAAATGGAATTGGATAATCTCTCCTAAATCAATTTTGTGAGCCAAATGACCTACAGAGCGGTGTGATAAAGTGCAGGTGTACAGCGTGGAGAGCCATCTGCTGAATACATCACAACAATTGGGTTTCAAGATCGCCAAATGCTAACTTCTTTGGTTTCTGGAACCCAGTCTCTAGGTAACTGCCCCCGAGCTGTCCGTGCCTGTGTCTTTTTTGCTTTGGAGCACTGAGTTGAGGGTTGCTTCACTGGGGGGAGGAGTTCTCTGGCAAGTCTCCTATGAGCACTCAGCTTGTATGCACAGAGTGTGGATGACCTCGGGCTGCTTCCTGAAGGCGTGGCTCCTTCCTGGGTTTCCTATAATGTTGCTTTTTATACTTATCCTGGGAACACCGTTGAGCTCAGGGCTTACTCACCCTTGGGCGCCTAGCTGCTCACAGGTGAGCTAGACACGGAGGTTTAGAGTGGCTGGGATGAGCGTATCCCTCCAGGCCTGCTCACTGGGTCATGATTTAGCTCAGGCTGCTCTGACTTCAAAGCCCCTGTTTACTGGGAATGGCAGTTCTGAGAAGGTGAGAAGGGAGGCCTGACTGCTCATTCTCTGTGCTTCCTCCTGTGCGCACGAGCAATGCTGTCTAAAGGACTGGTGTTGGAGAGAGCCGACTGGTCCTGTGGGAAAGCATATTTAGGATCACCATGTGGGTGCTGTGTGTGTGGCAGGGTGGATTGCAGCATCTTGCCTCACCTCGGAGGTGAGTCATGTTCTGGTTACCCTGAAAGTGTCCTGATGCTTTTGGGACCACCTGATGGGGGGGAGGTATGCCTGGAGGGGTGCAGCGGGAATCGGATGGCTTTTAAAAGTCTTGTCCACATTAAGTGGGATGGACTTGGGATGTAGTGTTAACCAAGAAGTCAGAGAGTTTTGGACATTATAGGACTTTTGGAATCTGTTTCAGAACCTCCCATGTTCAGGAAATAAAGTGAAGGGATTATATGTAAAACAAATGTAAAACATAGCTTAACATGATATACACAGCGAAAGGAGTCAATGTCTCATTTAAGGAAGCAAGAAAAACCAGCCAGTGTAGCATGTGGAAGGGAGGATTTGGTACAGAAAAGGGTTAATCCCTTCCTGGCTCAGAACCACCCCAGAGGAGTACTGGCCAGGAGCTAATGCATATTGATGGGTGTGACTCACGTGGCTCTGGAAGCTTTTAGGCCCTGGCCCTGTTTCAAGACAGACCCAAGACGCCGCCTGATCTTTCTCTGGTAGGAAGAACCCTTTGTCCCTGTGGGGTTCTTTGACTACTCAGGGATGTGTTCATTGTTTAGAGAGCTCTGTTTGTGGAAGGGTGTGGCTGTGATACAGGTCCGGTGGACACATCTTCTTCAGTGTAGCTATAGGCAGAGGAACCCTGAGGATGAACTGTGGAACCTCAACCTGGGAACCATGACTTCAAAGACTGGCTCCCTTGCTTGCTATGAAACTTTTGGGCAAAGTATTTAGCCTTTTGGGCCTTAGTTCTCAAATCTGTGAAAAGGAAAGTGTAGTCCCACATCTGCCAAGCTGGTGCAAAGACCACAGCAGTGGACAGGGATACACCAAACGTGGCAGGTGCTCACCAACAGGGTCTTCATGAGACAGTGACTCTCTAATGTGCAGAGTTTTCATGTGTCCAAAATTATATTCCCCTTTTTTAATGAACATTCAGTGTCCTAAGTTGAATATTCAACATTGGAATTAAGGAATATTTTTGAGTTAGCAATAGTATGTTGCTTTGTGTCTCTTAGAACCATGCACACCCCATAACATATGGCAGGAATTCTGCTTCTTAAATGTACTACAAGCAGCACAGTACTTTCAACAGCAGCTTTGGGTTGTTTTACCACTTGGTTGCCCAAGTTCTAAACACATCTGTCTTTGCTCTGTCATCTGTGACAAATTTTCAGGATTTGAACTGCTGTGAAAAAATGGCATTTCCCTCTAGGAGTAGACAGTGACCTGAGTCATTTTCTTTAATGCTATTCTTCTTTTATTTAAAAATGTTTTATTCTAGAGTTTCAGGTTTCTAGAACTATTGTGCAAATTATACCCCACACTCAGCTGGTCATTTGTCATTGGCAAAACACTCTTGTCCTGGCCACCACCATCGCAGAGGCTCTGCTACTGTTGTCCAGGTTTCCTCAGTTTCCCTCTCTTGTCATTTTCTCTTCTGTAGTAGGGAGGCCACTAGTTAGTTCCTGGCTGCTCACACATACACACACTTTTTGTGGATGAGTGTTTTTGTCTGCATGTATGTCTGCACCACATGAGTGCAATGCCTACAGAGGCCTTAAGTTGGGTTCCTTGGAGCTATCGTAAGCCACCAAATGACTTCTGGGAGTAGAACCCAGGTCCCCTGGAAGAGCGGCAGCTCCCTTAGCTGCTGAGCTCTCTCTCCAGCTCTCATTCTCCTATTTTTGATGACATTGACCATTTTTCAGAATGTTCTTTACTGATACCTGCTGGGGTCCATTGTAAGTGGCCTGGGGTCCTGAGTGTTGGGAAACAAAGCCACACAGAAAAGGTCTGTATGTGCAGGGAACACCTGTAGAGAGGTGTGCCCACTTCATTCTCTACAGAGGATCTTTATGCATGCTTTGGAATTACCTTTGGAGATTTGTCTGTTCTCTCTTATTTATTGGTATGAAGTTGTCTATTTTATACTTTGGTTATACTTGTTTTATACTACTTTATTTTTCAAATTATTCCAACTTTGGACTTTTGAAGTTCTTTCAATTGACTTCTGTATCTTGTTACTATGCCCCCCCTCTCTGTTAAGAACTTTTTTCTTTCTAGGTTTTATGTTCTAGGTTCACTTTGTTTATTTCCTGCCCCTGTCCTGGGATCATCCACATTTCTAAGGATTTCTTATTTCTTTTTACCAGCAAACAGTATAAGAAATCAATACCAGGGTGTTGGATCTCCTTGCTCTACTGGGTTCTGTTGCTTTTGGTCCCTCTTACTTGACGGTTCCATGGAGGTATACATGTCTACCAGCTTCTAACTCTTGCCCTTTGTTGTGGATCATTGTGGCCTCCTTCTCTTGCTTCTGAGTAAGCCCTGCATCCAACAGTGAAGCATCTGGCCCCCACTGTCCACCAATCTGCGTCGTTCAGCGCAGTGGACATGTAGAGCAGTGTAGGGACTGTTAACCCCTGTTCCCTGAGATACAGCCTCACCAGCCAGAACACAATGCTTAGGAGAACTTTATTTCACCTTTGGCCTAAAGACTTGTTGTCATCTCCAGAATGAGATAGATGAGCACCTTTTCCCCACCCCGTCAGTGAGAAGTTTTACTATTTCTGTGGCAGTTAAGGCTGTGTTGTCAAATTCCACATCCTGTCTTGGGGTCCTCCAATGTTCTGGATTATTCCTGTACAACTCTCATGCAGTCAGGTTTATATTTAGTGCTGTAAAATGCTGTGGATTTTTCATAATTGCTTTGTATCTTTGTAGCTGTCATTACACATCACATAGGACAGCTTTACTGCCCTCAAAATTTCTTTTGCTCCCGTTATCCATCTCGCCTCTCAGCCACTGATAACTACTGATCTGTTTTCCAGCTTACTTTGCCTTTTCTAGAATTGCTGGAGTCAAACAAAATGTATCCTTTTCAAACTGACTTCTTTCACTGTGATACACATTTATTTATGAATCATCTGTGTCTTCATCGCTTGTCAGCTCATTTCTTCTTGATTGCAGACTGGGGTTCTATGAATGAACCCACTTGCTTGCCCATTCACCTACTGAAAGATGCCTTGGTTGCTTCAGCTTTTGACAGTGTAAATCAAACCAGTCTTAACGTTTGTATGTAGGTCTTTGTGAATGTAGGTTTTCCTCTCGTTTGGGGACACTGCAGGTAGCATAGGGTGAGGAGCTGTGGTCAGAGAGTGTTTAGTTGGTGGGAACTGTCCCGCTGTCTTTGTGGGTGTGGTTCCACCATTCTGCCTCACTTCCCTCCTGCACCCACATGCTGGTGAGAGTGTCCACATCTTTGGTGTTGCCGTGCTGTGCATTTTAGTTCTAGTATGTATGAGGTTATAGCTCATTGTTTCAGTGTGCGGGTTCTTGGCTTGGCTGGGTTTTAAGTGGTGAACCAGTTTTGAAAACTGATTTTCTTGGGCCTTTCTCTTCCCCCAGGTGACTTGCTTCTGAGCCTCCTACTGACAATGTAAACAGTGATCTGTGGTCAGTTAGCTTGATCTACTTTGGAGGTCTACGTTCTTACTGTAATTGTGATTATACATTTCTAGTGAGGTTACTCCTCCTGCATAATTTATAGCATGCTATTGAGCCTTTACAGTGACGTATACATATAGGTCAGGAGACTCTGCGGAGTGACGGTGTTATCTAGACTGTCAGTAGTTCTGTGGTCCCAGATTTCTGCATGCTACTATTGCTGTGACATTGTATTTGGTCTCCTTTGATCTTTCATAGAAAAGCCCAATTGGCTAGTGCTTTACTTTCCATAACTCTGGCATTGGATTGCAGCCTGCCTCCACAGCTTGCTGACCATGTGTCCCTATAGCTTGGTCTGTGCTCCATCCAAGCTTTCCTGAGCCCCTGACCTTGCTCTTGGTTTCTGCCCTTCAGAAGACTGCATGCCTAGCTCTGTCCACATGTCAGCAGCACCTTGTCTTCTGCATAGTTCTGCATTATCTCCGGGGAGGCCATGTTTGCTTTTGTGCCTTACGAGGGTGGAGGTTTCCACCTAACCCTTTATCAAAGCCGTCTATGAATCTGTCTCTCTCCTTACACTATGTGACTCCTTGAGAATGCACCTGCACCTCTACCTTCTTCTGGCTCTGCTGCCTGTCCGGAGGGTCCAGTCTGCATGGCTTAGCTGGGATTGTGTGGTGGGTAGGACTCTTGCCAGTGGCCCCGCCTCCCCAGCAGCATCCAGAAGGATGATAGTGAGGGGTGCTCAGTGAGCTGTGGCGTGTGACTCTCAGCTTCACTGGGGTTGTCTGTGGACATCAGCTCCATCCCTTTTGTCACAAGCAGATTCGTGTGCCAGGGATTCTGTTCGTAATCCATTCCAGCAGCTCCTCTCCAGACTTTTCCTCATGAGGAACTCTGTTGTGATTTGGTAATGCTGTGCTGGTTAATTTTCTTGGTGCTAAGATAAAGTAGTCTGACAACAGGGCTGGAGAGAGAGCTCAGTGGTTAAGAGCACTGGCTGCACTTCCTGAGAACCAGGGCTGGGGTCCCAGTGCCCACTTGGCTCCCTGCAATCACCTGTAATTCTGTCCTAGGGAATCTGTTACCCTCTTCTGGCTTCCATGAGCACAAGGCACATATGAAGTGTGCAGACATACACATGACATACACATGAGTAAAACATTCATGTGCACAAGAAAATACTTGGCAAAAACAATTTAAGGAAGAAAGAATTTCACAGTTCAAGAGAACAGTCTATCATGGTAGGGACTGTGGTGGTCATGGTGGTAGGAGCTTGAGGCCTTGCGTCTGCAGCCAGGAAGCAGAGGACGATAACACTGTGCTTAGCCATCTTGCTCCTTTTTTTGGTCCTATGGAGGACCAAAGTCCAAAGAATGGTGCTGTCCATTTTTAGGGTGAGTCTTCCCACCTCAATTAGCATACTCAAGATAATCCCAAGTGGACATGGTCAGAGGCTAACCTACTCAGGGTAATCCCAAGTGGACATGGTCAGAGGCTAACCCACTCAGGATAATCTCTCATAGATGTGCCTGGAGGTTTGTCTCCTAGGTGACTGTAGATTCTGTCAAGTTGGCAAACGGCACTACCCACTACAGTTGCTGTGATAAAAACACCACGATAAAGTAACTTCCTGATAGAAAGAGTTATTCTGGTTCATGGTTCATAATTTGTGATGGCTAATCTTGGTTGTCAGTTTCACACTCCTGGGAAGAGAGACCATGAGTTGAAGAAGTTCTTCCATCAAATTGGCCCTGTGGGCACACCTTTGGGATATTTCCTCCATTGGTAATTGATGTAGGAGGACCCAGCCAAATGTGGGTGGTACCGTCCCTTGGCAGGTGGGCCTGGGCTGTGTAAGAGGGTGTCCAAGCATGAGTCTGGGAGCAAGCCAGTCAGCAGCATTTCTCTGTGGGTTCTGCTTTAGGTCCTGCTTGAGCTCCCACCCTAATGTCCCTCAGTGATGGACTGTGACCTGGAAGTGTAAGCAAAGAAATCCTATCTTCTCCAAGTTGCTTTTGCTCAGTGTTTTATTGCATTAGCAGAAAGGAAAGTAGAGCACAGCCCATCATCACAGGGGAAGACATGGCACGGGTAGCTGCCTGGTGGCAGGAATATGCTGCTGGGATACCTCATAGCTAAGCAGACCAAGAAATAGGAGTAGGGCAGTTTGACTAGTAAGGCCTTTTCCTTCCTTAGAGTTTCACTTCCCATAGGTAGGCCTCGCCTCCTGATTCTACGTTTCCTCCAAATGCTCTTAGCTGGGGACCCCGTGTTCCAGCATGTATGCCTGTAGGTGTAAGTCTATAGCTTCATATCCAGGCTATAACTAGAACCAACTAGACCCCCGCCCCTTGCTTAGGGAGTCTGCTGCCTGATGGCTGGAATGTCACATGCACAGAGATGCTTGGTCAGAAGCTGCTTGCCTTTGCTTTGGTGACCAGGGAGATGCGAGTGTTCCCTGTAATGTGGCTGTCTGTGTACATGCTCCTCTGCCTGCTTCCTTTTCAAAGGTTTTTGTTCTTCAGCAGAAACACTTTTGTTTCCCACTCAGAAAGCTTTTGGCTCCTTTGAAGAAAGTTGTTAAAACAGACCACAGGGGCAGACATTCACCATAGCCCAGGCCTTCAACACTCATGGTCATCAGCATCACTGTCATCTGCATCTTCTTCCACTGGAAGGTCTTGGAGGCAGACGATGCTCATGGAGACAGTTTCTTCTGGAATATCCCCTAAAAGGCCAATTTGAGGCTGCTTTACAATAAACTTATTTTTTCTAAGTAGAAACACATGAAAGAGAAGATAAAGATATGGTACAGTAAGCATAGTCTATGGTCATTGTGAAATGCTATATACTGTGTACAGTATTTGTGCTGTACTTTTATGACTGGCAGTACTGGTTTGTTTATACCAGCATTGTGACACATGAACAAGCTGTGCGCTGTGGCAGTACAGTGGCTGCTATGCCTGCTACGCCGCTGGGAAACAGGATTGTTTCCTAGGCTGACCTTGAAGTCCTGGGCTCAAGCAATTCTCTCTTGACTCAGCTCTGTTATAATCTGCTAGGACTTCGGTGGTCAGTCACTGGCTGAAACATTGTTAGGTGGTATCTCACTGTATTAATACCTAAATCACAGAATATATAGAATGCTCACATATATATGTAATAACTAATGCTCATACGTAATGCATGTATATGTAATAACTAGAATGCTTACATATTTATGTAATAACTTTCTGTAATATTTATGTAGAAACTTCACAGAGAAGAATTGGTGGACTTGGAAGGAAAATTGATAAATATGCAATCATGTGAGCTACACTACTATTCCTTTTTTAGTAGTTTATAGATCACATCCACACACAAAGAAGTACTGAGGTTTTAAATGACCCATACCAGTTTCACTTATGTGGTCATTATACAATAACTGCAGCCAGTAGACAATGCTATGCCATTAGCGTGTGCTGAGGATCAAGGTCAGGCTCCCCCTGGTAAAGTGCTCTATCACTGAACTATCCTGGTTATAGAGATGAGTTTTCGATTCTGTAGCCCATGATGCCCTTGAAGTTGAAATCCTCTTGCTTCTGCCTCTGCCCCCAAGTACTGGGGTTATTTGGTCACTACCACTCCTGTGACACTCTTTACGTTTTGATTGTTAAACCTTGCATCTTGGGGGCTGGAGAGATGGCTCAGTGGTTAAGGGCACTGTCTGCTCTTCCAGAGGTCCTGAGTTCAATTCCCAGCAACCACATGGTGGTTCCAAACCATCTATAAAGAGATCTGGCACCCTCCTCTGGCGTGTGGAGGCAGAAAGTTGTATACATAATAAATAAATCTTTAAAAAAAAACCTTGCATCTTGGGTAAAAGTCACTTGGTCTTGCAGACCTATGAATTTCTGGATTTAATTTGCTGGTGTTCTGTTGTGATTTGTGTTTACGAGGTGTTTGTCTCGGGTTTCTGTGAGGTTTCCTACATGGTTTTGGTGTCAACTGTCGCCGGCCTCATAAAATGTGATAGAACGGAAGAGGACAACGACATGTCCTTTTCTCCTGTGTTCTCTGGAAGAATTGGTGAAGGACTGCTACCTCAGTTAGGGTTTCTGTCACTGTCTGATGAAACACCGCGGACAAAAACCAAGCTGGGGAGGAAAGGGTTTATTTGGCTTACACTTCCAGATCATAGTCCGTCACTGGAGAAAGTCGGAAGAGGAACTCAAGCAGGGCAGGAGCCTGGAGGCAGGAGCATGGAGGGGAGTTGCTTACTGGCCTGCTTTCTTACAGAACCCAGGACCACCAACCCAGGGATGGCACCACCCACATGGGCTGGGCCCTCACTTACTGATCACTAATTGAGAAAATGCCTTACAGCTAGATCTCAAGGAAGCATTTCTTCAACTGAGGTTTCTTCCTCTCTCTGACTTTTCAAGTTCACTCTCAGAACCAGCCGGTACAACTGGTGTTCATTCTTTTGAAAACCGTTGGCAGAATTTACAGAAAACCACCTGGGGAAAGTTTTTTCCTAATTCAATCTCTTGTCTCAAGTTTATATTTTCTAGAGTTTTTGTTTTTGTTTATAGGAATTTGTTAACTTCATCTAACTTTGATACAAATTATTCACTGTGTTAACCTTATTCTTTTGTCTTTGTAAGTTTAGTAGTAATGGCCTTTATTTCTTGATTTTAGTCCTCTTTTTGTTAGTTTAGGGATAGGCTTGTCAGTGCTTTTCAAGGAACCAACTTTTGATCTTATTTTCCTGTCCTTCCATTTATTTTTAATTCTAAAATTTTCTGTTCCTTATTATTGTATTTGGTTTAATTTTCTCTCCTTTTTTTTTAGTTTCTGGAGACACACGCTTCACTTACTGATTCGCAATTTTTCTTTGTCAAATGCAGGTGTTTTCGCTGTAGTGAAACCCTGCTCTGCCCTCTTGTTGCTGCTGCTGGCTCCCGACCTGAGCTCTTGCGGAAGCTGGGACTGGGATGAGAATAGGGTAAGTCAGAAATGCCACGACTGTGCTCTGCTTACTATGATCCAGTTGTTTTTCCTCGAACAAATAACTCTTGGATTCCTCCAGCCTTTTATTTCCAGAGTTCTTAAGCAGTTAATTGGGAAGACTTGCTTTGTTTACAGGGAAGAGAGAGTTCTGAAGGTGGCTATTGCTCTTCCATCCCCACTTGTGTAGTTTATGCTTAAGAATTATTAAAAAGAATGTGATTACTATAAGGTGTTTTATGGAAGTGGATTATACTGGCTTATAAATATCACAAAGAAATGAACTGTATAAAATTTGCCAGTCAGTTTTGGGAAAGAACAGCAGTGTAGAATCACTGATTACAATGTCAAACATTCCAAGAAGCAGAGGAAATGAAAACTGTGTCACTCTAGTGCAGAGTCCCCTTCTTTCAGAGCCACTATAAAGTCTGGAGGCAAGTTCCTCAAAAGAAAGCTTGTCTACAGAGAAGATGCGCTGGGTATCCGTGTCCAGGCGGGGTGTGGAGACCAGCAGTGCTCCAGCAGTGGCTATCTGGGTATTCACAAGTCTCTGCCCTGAGCTAGGTCAGTTGTCTCTTGTGTCTGGGCCTGTATTTGATGATGAGGAGAAAGGTTGTTTCTGCAGGGGAAAGCTCCTGGGTTTCTATACCTGAGGCAGGAAGCACCTAGAGTTGCTATTGCTTGGGGAGTTGAGATAACCCAGGAACTATGTGGCAAGAAAATCTGTACTCTTGAAACAAAGTATGAACAAATTTTTCCATTGTGAGTTCCTCAATCATGACACCACATCTGGGAGCTAACAGAGGGCCAAATTTCTAAGGTAAAGTTTACCACATGTTGAAACTGAAAGGCTAATAGACAGGACTGGTGACTTGTAGTCAAGCGACCAGAAGGCTCGGCACTTACGGTTTGGCAAACTAGTGATGAGAAATGACAAAGGGGTTTAATAACCGAGAGACTTTTGTTCTGGAACACTCACTACTGTTTGTTCTTTAAGACTCAGTAGGTTTTATACTAGTCTGCAATTTGTGTCCCTGTTAGTGAATATTCTCTTGAATACATTGGCCGTGAAAACATACCAATTTAAAATTTGTGTCACTGTTAGTGAATTAATCTCTTGAATACATTGGCAATGAAAGCATGCAAGAAATGTGGTCACCACAACATTTATGGCTGAATTTAGATCTTTGAAGATGCTGGCATAATCAGGTCCTAGCTATTCTTGTAGCGCCATGGGAGCCTCACTTGCTGCCTTTTGTATATAAGGATATAAGGATAATTTCAGTGACCCTGAAGTTCTGTCTTAGATCACTAGAGAGCAGACTGTACACATTAGACCAGCCAGCTGGTGAGCTAGACCACTTAGTTGCATATTCTCAGATGGTTTAGACCTTGAGTTCTATCTGATCTATGATTCAGAGTTGAAATGAATGATTCTTATGGTCTTGCGTGCTGGGATAACTCGCTTGGCCAGAG
>NC_022028.1:46913619-46917521 GCF_000317375.1 Microtus ochrogaster | reverse complement strand
TGGTGACCCACTCCCTTGTAGTAGCATCAGACATTTGAGGGTGTCCTGTTCACTGGTGACCCACTCCCTTCAGCCAGGTGAAGAGCAGGAGTAGGGTCTAAACTCTTGGGCTCAGGCATGTCCACGAGTATTTCTGGTGAGAACTGGAGGCAGACCTCTGTATACTGAGTTCATTGTGGTTTTCATCCCTGCTTCAGTGTTAGCATGACCAGATTCATTTAAAAATAATTCTAGTTTGAAAATCCCGAGTTTCTTCTTATGTGCTCAGCTACATTTGCTGTGTCTTTGCTTTCTTTTTGTGTTCCTCCCGTGTCTCATCAGTCCCATGCATATGCTTGTCTGATGTTGAGCCCAGCCCCCAGCAAGCTCAGAGTGAGGCTGCCCTGCCATTCCTAGACAGAGTCAGTGCATGGCATCATTGTCAGCCATCTCAGAGACTCATAACTTGAGAAGATTTGGAATACTGTGTTTGGGCCATGAAGCCCCGAGCCTGGGAGTGTCATCATGTCCCAGGATGGCCTTCAAATCAGGTTTCCAGAGGGCACATTGTTCATCTGTATAAGAAACTTTGAAAACATTTATGGACTTGTGAAATTTCCACCCTTCTGAATTTACCTCTAGGATATAATCAGAGAAATACTAATTTTATGTACAGAAAACACTTATTATAGTATTAACTTAAATAATTAACAGTTGGAAGTGAGTCAAATGCCCCGAAACAATAGAGGATTAAGTAAATGAGTTATTGTATTTCTATAGCGCAGTGGAATATTAGATTGCAGTTAGTGTTTATAGAACTGATTCAGGACATAAAAAAAACATACCTAGTACACGGGTACATGTGAATAGCATGTGTAAAAAGTAGTGAATGGAACATAAAGTCAGCTATGTGTACGTGTGTATGGTGTATGTACATGAACATACGAATTTTAAAACCCTAAGAAGAACAGCTAAAGGCTTGTGATGTCTCGCTGAGAGGTGGGGTCAGTGTTGTTCAGTTTCATACATTTCTGAAATTTTCTCAATGGGCCAATGTTACTTTTATGTTCATGGGAGAAAGGACATATGCTTTTAGTTTAGAGAATAATTACGTGACTATTAACCTGCTCTTCAAGTCCTTATAGGAATGTTTTTCTAAGTAGTCTCCAGTAACAGATGTCTGGTTTTCATAGACAGATTTCTTTGAGCCACAACAAATATTAAAAGGCTGTAAAGGTGTATGTTAAAATTATAACATACATGCATATGTGGTAAATTACTCTGAGAGGACACACAGTTGATGTCATTTTGTTTTAAAACAGATGTTAATTATGATAAAATACTTAGGGAAAAACATACCACCATCAGCCCTTCTGTGGGAGAATTGGGGTACTTTTAAATGTATTTCTTGTGCTTTCCATTGTTTCCCAAGGCCTCCACACACAGTACAGGCCTACGTTTTAAATTGGCCCATGCCAATAGAGAGCAGGGTGTGGGTGTGTGGCCTGCTGTCTGTGCAGGGTCTGCTTATATGGGGAGCCAGCTGGCCTTTGAGGGTCTGGGGCAGACCTGGGCACAGCTGATGTCTCTGTCACTGATTACCATATGGTAGGTTGTCTGGAAAATCCAGCAGATATTTTTAGGTAGTGTTAGTGAGTGGGCAGATAGATTGAGTCTCGTAATGAGAATGACCCACTCTTAAGGCTAGAACTAAAAGTGAGGAAGTTTAAGATGATTCTAACCTATGTCCAGACACAATGACACCAAACCTTTCCAAACCATTGGAGGCTTATCATAAAAAAACACCCACATAATTAAAACATTGAGACATGTGTATGCGCATCTATGCCTACACTTAACCTAAAGTGTGATCCATTGTAAATAAGAAAAGAAAGTAACCACAACAAAAAAACACATCCTCTCTAGATGTGGCCAGATGCATGGGAGGAGGCGCTAAGCTTCTCCATGGGGGATTTCTCAGGCCTGAGTATCTGCATGGTGGAAAGGGCGCAGGCTGATGCCAGGCCCAGCATCAGCTAGTCCTTTGAGGTCTGCATCCTCCCACCTCCACAGATGCGTCAGGGCCACACATTGTCCTCACAGTGCTATTTTTTGAGCTGGAGGAGTAAACAAGCTCATCCCCAACTATTTCCTTCTCTGTTGCTTCGAGGCTTAGAGTGCTAATTATTTAGAAATGGTAATTGTACCAGTGAATCTGTGATGGGAATTGAGCTGGAGCATCCTTGCCTGTCCTCCCCCAGTAGAAACCCTTGGAAGCCCAGCTCTTCCTCCTCCTGAATCTTGTCAGCACTGCAGCACTCTCATCCTAGTCTGCAGTTGGAGATAGGGTAATGGATCCTCTGTCCCCTAGATCTGCAGAAAGAGTCAAGGTCGGCCCCTTCCTGAAGTCAGATCCTCACCGTGTCTGCTTAGTTTGGGAGTTTCTTTATCCATGGACCTCAGCGCCTACAGACACGTTTAGCAAAAATGCCACCCGTGAGTGCCTAAGCACCCCATTTCCAGATGTATCCATCCATAGTACACCTCGCCCAGTCCCAAGGCATCAATGCAGCCTGTGGAGTGGTTGGGTAGAAGTGCCCACAGGGCAGTCCACAGTGCTGCCCTCTCTGGGCTGGTCTTTCCCCGTGTGCCCCTTGTTTATCCCCTCCTAATGGGGAAGCTCCAGAAGCCCACTCCGTGTCTGGAGGAGCCTCAGTCCTACCCTGGCATGGCATGGACACAAAAGCCCATGGAAGATGCTAGCTGTGCACTGAGGATGTGCAGGGAACCAGGCACATTAGGTATTTGCTTGTTGCTATGGCAGAGTGTGATGCCAGGGACCAGAGCAGGGGAAATCTGGTGTTATCTTGGAACTTCAAAGGGTTTAGAAGAAAACCCCTTCCTTAGCAGGTTGCTGTCTGTTTTTGGCTGGTGTGATATAGAGGATACAGCCATATCCAGAAGGAAGTCTACTCTTGCAACATGCTCTGGCTAGAATACTGCACTATGCCACAGAACTGTGTGCCCAAAGTAGGAAAATTCCAGCTAAGAACTCAATGAGGAGAGCATGATTGTCTGTGCCATTCTCAAGTTTCCCAAAGGCATAGCACTTTACTTTTACTTTTGCCTTATCTGTAGTCTCTGCTTTAGAAATAGTATCCTGATGAAAAAGTTCTGTTGTGGATAAGCAGTTTCACCTAAGTGCTGAGGTCTCCATGGAAACCTATGCCAGTGTGGGAGCCTGGCTCAGCTTGTGCCACCTGGATGCCCTTAGGACCAAGTGCATGCGGGAACTTGCAGAGACCGGAAAAGGGGATCCGATTCCCCAAAACTGGAGTTCCAGATGGTTGCTAGTTGTCAGCTGGGTGCTGGGAACTGAACTGGGGTCCTCTGCAAGTGCAGCCATCATCCTCTCTAGTCTCCTTCTTACATTTTCTTAAAGGTCTCACTTGCATGTTGTGCTAGTGTCTTGCTGGCTCCTTGTGTCTGGCTTCATGTCAGGGTACATGAAGCACCTGTAACTGGGTCCAGATCCAATGGGAGTGTGAGTTACGGCCTTTCCTTCTCTCTGCAGAGCTGCGGTTTAACCCAGGCAGTGCCCTCCTTTTCTGTTACCATCTCCAAAGCCAGCTGACCTGATGGATGGTTCAGCAGGGGCCTTACAGGTACCACATAGGAGCCAGTGAGCAATGGGAGTGGAGAGGACCCTGACCCACAGCAGCATGCATTCAGCCTGGGTTCTGAATTGTGATCCTGATTCCAGCGTGCAAACTACTCTGAGATGATTCAAAAATTTTAGTTTTTTTAATTTTTGAAATTAAAATATGATTACATTGTTCCCTCTTTCCCTTTTTACCCTCTAACTCTTCTTATGTTATCCTCCTTTCTTGTTCTCTCAAGCTCATGGTCCTCTGAGCTTTTTT
>NC_022028.1:46907471-46913519 GCF_000317375.1 Microtus ochrogaster | reverse complement strand
CACACACACACACACACACACACTGTTTAGTCCATATACCATTACTTGTATGTATATAATCTCAGGGCTGACCACCTGGTATTGGATAACCAAGCAGCAGGTGGGGGCATTTTCCTGGGGACCACCGTTTCTCTTGCCCTTAGCTTTTCTTAGTTGCTCTATTTAGATACCCTTTTCCTAAGCTTATAAAGAAAGCTATTTTTCAAAGTTTTTAGCAGGAGACTTATTTTTAAGCAGTCTTTCGGAGGAAATCTATGTAACTGTAAAAGCTGCTAATATTAACAAAGCCCCTGATTTGCACTGACTATCTTGACTCAAATGTCTCCATTAGTGCTTAGCTCAGTCCCCTGTCGTGCTCCTCGAGATGGGTATTGCTGTTTCACTCCCCTCCTGAGGCTTAGAGGGTGAAAGAACTCTTGTATTATCTGGGTCGCAAGCAGTAGGCCAAATCTGACTCCATGGTGGTGAGACAGGAGCTCCCAGAGCTTACCTCCCCCTGGACCTGACAGTAGACTGTGAGACTGGGGAGAGCCCAGCAGTCACAAACCACTGCCCTCCCCAAGCTGCCACAACAGAAGAGTGGTCACTTATCCATAAGCCTCCCATGAGAGGTAATATGAAAGGCTGGGGACCTGCGACAAACGTAGTCCTGGACTCCTGACTGTTATGCACAGATATTTTTATTAGCAAATTGCTGGAGCAATGACTCCCTTTGTTCTTTCGTTCACTTGTGGGCCGGATGTTCCTGGGAAAGGCTGGGCACTCCTCCAGCATATTGACATCCTTGTGGAGGACACAAAACTTGGCTGCAATCAGCTAATGCATTATATTGTATGTCCGGTGGTAAAGACTGCCATAAAGGAAACAAAGAAGGGGCAATGTAATGTTGGTTCCATGCCGATCGGCTGGTTAGGGCAGCCTCTGGAATGGGTATTCGAGGAAGGCCTTGCAGGAGGTCCTGGAGTGAGTCTGATGGTGCTGGTAGACGAAGGGTTCCATGCCCGTGGGAACTGGCACAGAGGCTGTTGGGGACATGCCCAATGTGTTCCCTGGGCTGCAAGGAGATATTATGGCAGGAGCAGTATGCATGGGGGGGGGCATGAAGCAGAAGTGAGGTCAAGGTGGTATCGGGGCACTTTGTCAGGTGTTTTGCAGGTCATCCTGAGACTAGCTCTTAGTCTGCATAGAGCAGGAACTAAGAATAGAACATGTGGGGCGAATGTGGAATGGGGTGCTGCGAGCCTGTCTTCTCGCTCTGTGCTGTAGGTGAGGGCCCATCTGCTTTGTAAATGGGTGCTGTTAATGATACTTGTTTCTTAGGGAACACACAAACAAGTCCCTGTTGCCCGAAGACCACCTTTATAACTGCCAGTCGCATCTAATTTTCACAGAAATCTCCAGGGAATGCCTCTGGATCCCCAGCATATAAACACCTTCTATTTGCCAGGCCTTTCCCGTCGCATATTTATGCCAGTTCATACTCCTGGCAGATGGAGGCCTTGAGTTTTGATCTAGCGTCCCATGTTGGAAATAAAGCAGGATGCTGGGCCGGAATCCATCATAGTTACCTCAGCTGTCTGCTCTGCACAGTGGGCTCAAAGCTAGCAACAAAGCAGCCAGGCTGAGAGGCTGGGTGAGCTGCACAGTATGAGCCATCAGGGCTGTGAGTAAATGGGTTCTGGCGGGCTGCTGCAGGCAGATTCTGGGAGCTCCCAAAGGCCTTAGTCAAGTGGAGGCAGGAGCATTTTAGTGGGCACCCGTGGCCTCTACTGCGAGTCAGGCGGGAGCTGTTGGGGGTACTGAGCTGCTAGGAACAGAATGGCCCTCCTGCCGTGGGAGATGTTGATTGGGCACTATAGTTGCTTCCGGTGGGATTCCTGGCTGGTGTGCCAAACCAGAGCAGAGCTAATCTGCAGCGATGCTTCCTAGGAGAAGTGGTAGCTTTGGAAACACTCCATTTCAACATCCCCCAGAACTTCCCAATTTCCCTAGAGCCAGATGGGTGCCTCCCTCCATGGAGAAGCCAGAGGTCCTTCCTGGGTTATGTGCCTGCAGTCCGCTGTATGATCCCCGCTTCTCCTCAGCCACTCCTGGTCCCGTCTCAGAGTTCTTTTATCTTCACCTATACTAAAGTCAGAGAACTGAGAAAATAACAAGTCCTTTGTTAAATGTTTTAGATGTCCTTTGCTCTTTTAATGTTAAATGGTTTGTGTGCTTTTTTTTCTGTTTATTCAGATTACTTTGAGAACTTACAGAATTGGAAAAACTTGAAATTAAGCAAAAGTTTCAACTCATCTCATTATTGCAGATGTAGTTTTTGGCTACGGAGCCTTCTTGTCCTGACCCGGTGGTGACTTGCCCCAGCTCCTCAACTTACAGTCATCCACGCTCTTCATTTCGCTGTGTGTGCTGAAGGCCATTTAGACTGAGGGACAGGGCTATGGGGAGGCTGCACAGCCATTCACGCTGGCTTTGTATGTAGTCTTCTGGGCCAGGGTTTGGGTATGCCCTGGACCTGGCCAGTCCCTGCAGCACTCCTGGCAGACTGAGCTGCCTCGGTCACTCCTGTTTATCTTTCTCACGTTCCCATTGAATCAAATGTCAGGCTTTGCTCAGGGCTACACTGTGCTTACGGGGAAGGACAGAAGCATTTCTCTGTCCTCTCCCCAGCCCCAAGGGCTCAAATCACTTCTCAGACTTTGTTTGTTTCTCTACTGTAGAGCTATCTGCTCTAGCCGTGGGTAAGGTCATCGCTCCTGTTTTCTTAGGAATATGTTCCTGTGACCCTGGTGCTGTTTCCTATGCCCCGCCTACTAGCAGACCACTTCCACTTGCTCCCAGGATGGCTCACGCTCTGCCCTCCCCCACCCTGTTTTGGACTCTCACTCTCTCACATTTATTGGCCTCAGGCTCCCCCCCTCCCCCCAGTCTAAGTACTGGGGGACAGATGTGCAGCAGCGCTCCAGGCTTGACTCCTCTCTGAAAATAAAAAGTTGACTCCCTTGACTTAAAAAAAGAAAAGAAAGGAACAAATAAAATCAAATGGCAGATAAAATTTATAATGAGTCCTGTCACTGTCACTGCCTTCTTTATATTTGAAAACCAACCAGCTAAAACGGGACTAAAGATACAGCTCAGTGGTAGAGCTCTCGCCTGGCATGTATGATGCCCTAAACTCAATTTCTAGCATCCATAAACACACAAAAACGATCAACCAGCCAACCAACCAACCACCAATCAACCAAATCAACCAACCAACCAACCAATCAACCAGCTAACTAAACAACCAGATTCCTCAGCAGTTAAGAGCACTTGCTGCTCTTTCAGGGGTTCCAAGCACCTATATCAGACACGTCACAGCACCTGTAACTCCAACCCCAAGAGACCAGGCACTCTCTTCTGTCCTCTTTGTGTAACACACACGTGCACATACAGGCAGAGACACACAAATAAATAATAAAAATCAACCTTCAAAAAGAATCACTCAAATGATAGAAACACATGGTGTCTTTGCGAATGTGCATACGTGTATGCTTGGGTGTAGTGTGCACACTTAGGTGTGTAAGCATACATGTGTATTGTGTGTGTACTATATAGGGTTAGGTTAGATTCATATGTATTCCTGTTATATGTATGTGCCGGAAGAAACTAAGTGTCCCCTCCTGAGTCTCACTTGTCCACCTCTGAAAATGGAAGAGGCAGTAGGAATAGAGGCAAATTAGGAAATGGGGGAAATCTTATTTGAGAAATAGTCTCTTGCTTTACTCCTTTCCAGCCGGCAGAAGAATGAGGACCCTGCTCTCCAAGTGACCTAGGTGCTCATGGGCCCAGTAGGGAGCATCCCAGGCAGAAAGTAGGGCTGCATTCTAGTGGGTTTCTGGTTCTGGAAACGTAGGATTGCTAGAGGAGAGAAAGGGCTTCTAGAGTGAATGAGTCCAGATGGAGGGTGTCCTGCCTCTGGGAGCAGCCCAGGAAGGTGCCAGAGGGCAGAGAGTTTTCCTGGTGTCTGAGTAGATCTGAAGGTAGTTGGGTCAATGCCTGAGTTTGGAGAGGAATTATATAGAGTGTGCAGAAACACAAGCAAGCTGAACTTAGTGGTCTGGGAAGGACTTAGCTCTAGGTGAGCAGAGAAATAGCATTGAGGATGGGGAAGTGGGGTGGGGGCCCAGGAGAGTTAATGCTCAACCTCGCAGAAGGAAGTACAGTGTAGGGTGTCATCTGTTCAAGTCCAGGATAGCAATACAGACCTAGGAGCTAGAAATGTGGAGCTGGATAGATCTCAAAAAAAACAAGACAAAACAAAAACAAACAGGCAACCAGAGAGAGGTTATGTGGCAGAAGCAAGGCAGTTACTGGGGCCACTATTGCTCATGAGAAGCTTTGTTCAGTTATTTAATTAAAAAAATTTATGTTTAACTAGGCAGAGCCAGGGGAAGAAGAGGGGAAGGAAGGATTAATTGTAGGAGCCAGAGGGGCCGAGGACACCACAAGAATGCAGCCCACAGAATCAACCAAGTAGGACTCATAGGGGCTCACAGAGACTGAAGGGACAGTCTCGGATCCTGTATGGGTTTGACCTAGGTCTTCTACATTGATGTTACGGTTGTGTAGCTGCGTGTTCTTGTGGAACTCCCAAAAGTGGGAGTTGGGGGTGTCTCCGATTCTTTGGCCTGCTCTTAGGACTCTTTTCCTCCTGCTGGGTTGCCTTGTCCAGCCTTGATATGAGGGTTTGTGTCTAGACTCATTGTAACTTGTTATGCTGTGTTCAGTTGATATCCCTGGGAGGCCAGCTCCGCTATTGAAAGGAAACAGGAGGAGGAGTGGATCTGGGGGAGAGGGAGGTGGGGTGGGAGGAGTGGAGGGAGGGCAAACTGTGGTTGGGATGTAATGTATGAGAGAAGAATAAAAAGATAAAATTTAAACTTGCTATGCTTGAGAGACCAAGTAAATTATATGTTTACAGCTTTATGAAAAATGAACATTAAAAGGCGATAGCAAATATTTTAGAAAAAAAATCATGAAATTAAAGCTCCCTAAGTTTTCTTCCCTTAAGTCTCCTGCCAGGGCAGAGCTCAGACACAGTCATCACAGTTGTAGGAGGGTTCCTCCCTCCATCCTACATGGCCTGATTTCTGTCACGCAGAATATGAGGGACATGGGTCTCTCCAGACCACCGGAGTTCTGCAGGGCTGATCCCCACACCCTCCATTCCTGGTTCCCTTTCTGAGGCTCCTAGACTTCACTCTCCTGGTTTCTTGCATGTTTATGGAGTCCCCTCCCCCTCAGCGTCCTTATTGTGCTCAGGAGTCCACGTGTTGGGTACAGTGTTTGCCCAGTGCTCAGGGGGTGCCTGAGGTCTTCTGCCTGGTGGGGGTGGAACTGGATCCACTACATTTTTGTGTTGTGCATTTTCTACTGCCTAGCGCTCTGTGAAATGTTCTACCTAGTCTGGGCTGTAGGCCCGTTTAGAGGCTTGTGTTGTTCCTTCTGCATGGGTGTAGGCACGGTTTGTTGAATCGTTACCTCTTGGCACACTGTTCCTCCCCAGCAGTGTTGAGGTGAGCATCCTGCTGCACAGCGTGTCTCTGCTGTGGGCCCTGTGCCTGCGTGTTGAACTCCTAAGTTGGAGAGGGTGGCCACATAGAACTGCCCGGCTGGTCTAGGTTACTAGTTCTTTCCAGCCTTAGGCCAGTTAAACCTGGGCTTTATCTCCCCTGGAAATGGGCCCTGTGTATACCTGCACCTTGGCGTAGGGAAGCAGTGTTCCAGTAGGGCAGTTTCAACACCCAGTAGCCTTGCAATCTGCTCTGATGTATAAATGCTCTCCCTAGTTGAAGACATGTGTGTGTCCTTCTGGGAGGGATTTTTTTTTTCCAGTTGTGCTGTTTGCTTTTGCATTTGCTCTGTGGCACGTGGGGTGACTCACTTCATATTGCAATCATACTGCCATCTTCTAGCATTTACACTTAGAAAGCCATCACCCTGAAGCAAAGGCAACCGCTGTATGACCTGGTTTACTCTTTTACATTTACTGTGTAATTTACTAGA
>NC_022028.1:46904830-46907180 GCF_000317375.1 Microtus ochrogaster | reverse complement strand
TTTTTTTTTCGAGATAGGGTTTCTCTGTGTAGCTTTGGAACCTTTCCTAGCACTTGCTCTGTAGAGCAGGCAATTTCTTTCTTATGAATATTAAGAAGCTCACACATTGGAAAGTACTTCACTTCCCAGCGATTGTGCTACTGTTAATGCGTGGTACACCATGTTTCTTCACTGGTCTGTCTGTCTTTCTGCCATCGTGCCTCTCACTTGTTGGAATTGCTATACTTATATAGGATACTTAGACGTGTGATAAAGAATCCTACTTCTTTAATTACTTGTCTGGCTTTCTTGGCCTCTTGCTGTCTAGATGAACTTTAGAATGATTTCTAAGTTACAGAGCGAATCACACTGAAGCAAGGCACAGTGACGTAACTGCATGCCTGTAATCCCAGGACTCCAGAGGACCGCGAGTTCCAGGTCAGCTCTGCACAGAAAGGAGATCCTGTAAACAAGAGACAAAGTTATTCACATTGAGATGTAGGTCTAAACAGATCAAACACCGACTGATGGAGACAGCAGCTTGCTGTGTATTCCTGACTGGCCTGGTATTTATTGTGTAGCACAGCCTGGCTTTGAACTAATAGACATCCTTCTGCCTCAGAGTGTTTGAATGTTTGGATTACTACAGTTCCCATACCCTTGCATTGGGAGCAGTTGAAGGATCTTAAGTTTCTGATGTAGGGGACCATGTTGTCTCATCCCCATTTGATTTCTTTGCTGTAAATTTCTCTCTTCAACTCCTTCTCCAGTGGTTATGTCATCTATTTATTGGAATTGGGATTTTGATACTGCATTTATCTAATACATAATAGTATAGAGGAAGATATGTTTGATGTGCTGTGTGTTAAGATGTTTTTAGATGCAAATGATCTAGAAATCATTTCTGGCTGAATTTTAACGTACCCTTTACTTGGCCCAAATACTGCTTTCTGTAGCTGGCTGCTAAGTAGTCTTCACTAAGTTTCTTTACAGTTTCTTTCTATTGCTGCTTGTCATTCGTCTTTGAAAATTGAAAATTGCAGTTTACTAAACATGTTAGTTGCAGCTGTTTTACGCAGCTGGGGCTGGAGAGATGGTTCAGTGGTAAAGTGCTTACTGGGCAAGCAGCATGAGGACCTGTGTTTGGCTCTCCCAGGCACGGTGGTGCACATCTGTAATCTCTACACTGGGAGTAGACAGGAGGATCCTGGTGGTTTGCTGGTTAGCCAGTCTAGCTGAAATGGCACACTTGTGATTTAGGAGAGACTTGTTTAAAAAAAAAAATGAGGTGAAGATTGGTAGAACACACCTGTCATTCACCTCTGACCTCTGCATTCATTTGCATGTGCACTCTCGCACATGTGCACACATGCATTGCAAACCCAGACTACAGATACTCAGTTGATGGCTTCACCTCTTAATGTAGTGAGTTCCACTGATGAAATTTAAGATGCTGACTTTAGAAAACAGACCTATTAGATTTTACTGATTCTTTTCACTATTTATCCAGTTGTAATATGCTTCCGATAGTTTACGGGGCCTAGCATAAAGGTTAGAGCTCCAGTTAGGCCGCTGCTAAGGATGGGGTTTGCATAGCATTAAAACTATTGCAAAACTCAGGATCAAGGTCAGTGCAAAGTTCCTCTGGGGTTAGGATTAAGGCCAGTGTGGTTCACATTCTCAGTTCTTTTTCTCTAATTTCTTTGTGCATATATGGATATGCATGTATGTTTATTTTTATGTGGGTGGGTACATGTATATGTGCATGGGGATGGAGACCAGAGGACAACCTTGCATGCTATTCCTCTGATATTCTCTCTTTTTCTCTCTCTCTTTTCCCTCTCTCCCTTCTCCATTTTTTTGAGGCAGAATCTGTCACTGGCTTGGAGCTTAAGCAGAATAGGCTGGCCAGCCAAGGATCCCTGCCTTTTCAGAACCTGGATTACAAGCCTGAACCATTATTTCCATTTTTTTTAAAAATGGATTCTTGGGGTTGAATTTACACTTGCATGTCAAGCATTTTATCAAGTGAGCTATTTCTAGCCTTGTCTCCTTTATTTCTAATGTTTATTATTCATGGCAGGTTTTTAGTCAGATTTATTAGATGTCTTTATTTATAACCTTCATATATATAACCTCATAATTTTGTTCACTATTCCAGAATTTATTTATTTTTCTTCCTTCCTTTTATTTTTTCCTTTTTTTTTTGTGTTTCTTATTGTTACACCCCTCTTTCTGTTTCCAGATATTAAAGTGAGGTTTAGAATGAGACAACTGATTTTGTTTTTCCCCTTTAGATCAGTAGTGCTTTTTAAATTCCTTGGATACATTGCAGCTGTCTTTAATAAAAAATTAAATATGGGATGATTTT
>NC_022028.1:46902058-46904730 GCF_000317375.1 Microtus ochrogaster | reverse complement strand
TTCACTATTCCAGAATTTATTTATTTTTCTTCCTTCCTTTTTTTTTTTTTTTTTGAGATAGGGTTTCTCAGTGTAGCCTTGGCTGTCCTGGAACTCACAATTCAAGAATTTCTTAGTTTAACCTATAGGATTTTGTTTTTCCCCTTTAGATCAGTAGTGCTTTTTAAATTCCTTGGATACATTGCAGCTGTCTTTAATAAAAAATTAAATATGGGATGATTTTTTTTTCCCATAGGGAGGATTCTCTGTTTAAAGAATTGTGAAATTGTGCTTTCTAAAGTTCAGAGAAGATGGCCTGTGTGAGTCAGGAGGTCTCAGGTCAGAGGTAGGAGTTCTTGAGGGCTGTGCTCATCCTGTAGGGAGGAGTGATGAAAGTGTGATCTGGGAAGGTAGCCGTGGATTAGGGGACCAATAGGAGCTATTCACTGGGAGCGAGTCACAGGTCTTCAGGAATGGTAGAGGTGTGACTCCTCAGAGAGGTGGAAAGATCACCCCCAGAGGTGGGGTCCAGAGTCTGTGGGGAGCAGGATAACTTCTCTGATGACCAGATGTCCCAGGGAAGCTGCAGGAAAGGGTGTGTGTGACCCTGAATCCCCTGGTGACTGCAGGAGGAAGGAAGAGTTCCCTAAAGCAACTGGCATCAACAAAGTGAAGTGTTTCTTTTTCCTCATACAGCTCTTCTTTACGTTTATCTATTGTGTGGGTGTGAGTGCGTATAAGTGTGCGTGCCACAGTGCAGGTGTGGAGGGCAGAAGGACAGGTACGAGGACTGCTGCTTTTCTCTGTTCTGTGTGTTCTGGAGGCCAAACTCCTGCTTCAGGCCTGGCAGCAAGCAGTGCCATCTGGGCTATCCCACTGAGCCATCCTGCCAGCCCGTGATGGTTTCCTTCTTTGATGTCATAGTTCTTAGGAGCGGAAGCACTGACGTCCCCAACCCCACCAAGCTCTAGTGGCCTGCCGTTCTCTGTGGTCTCGGTCTCTTGCTGTGTCATCATAACCTCAGAGCTGAGTGGAATCAGGTGGATTGCTTTTGTGGCAAGGAAGAAGGTATGAGAGAGGACAAATTCATTCTAGGATCTTGGGGTCCAAGGTATGTCCGCATGTATCAGTATTCAAGACCAGCTCTATGCTGTTGATACAAAACATAGCTCCATGCCAAGGGAATAAGAGCTAGTTTATTCTGAGCCAAATATGAGTGGCCATGGCACAGGAACATGGTTTCAAATAGTTCTGAATGACATGTTCCACAGTAGTAGTTACACAAACTTGTATCATCACAGAACAAAGGCAGCCGTAAATCAATGCACTTAGCAATTACATTGGTGGGGACAATAGATAGGCAAGCTACATACAGCACAGCAGAACGAGGGAGAAAGCACTCTGCTATAGGTTTTCCATTTTATCCAGAACACAGTCCTGGCTTCAGTGCTGGTGGAGGCTAGTGATCTGCTAAGAACAGCTCAAAGGTTTTCTGTGATGGCCAAGATGGGATGTGAGGTCAGATCGAACTGGGCAATAAATGGCTATTAAGGAGAGTAAAAATAGCCCCAAATAATGCTGGCTCTTAAACTGTGATCTATAATGTTCTTACTACCTAAATAATATTGGCTCTTGATCTGTGATCTGTAACATTCTTATTTCCCACAATCATGAAAATTCTAACCAGCACCTTTAAAAGAGGTGTAATCCAGGTTGGTCAGTGTGTCCGTGACTCTGTGGTTGGGTGATCAGACCAAGTGTGCTCTGCTGGGCTGCTCTGTGCTCTGCCAAATCTGTGTTGCGGGGAAGGAGGGCAGAAGGTCTTGGGGGAAGACTGTCTACGATAGGTGAGGCCTCAGGTGTCTGGAAGTGCTCAGGTGAAAAGGGGGATGTGGAAGCATCACCCGGGCAGGGATTTACTGGGTTTACTGTGTGAAAGACAGATATATAGCTGGGTGTAATGGTGCATGCTGTATAATCACAGCATTGGAGCAGGGAGGGGAGTATGAATTTCGAGGCCAACATGGACTACATAGTGAAGCCTGTCTTAGAAAAAGAAAGGAGGTTGGGGAGAAGGCCAGTTAGCAGCTGTGACATTAGCACAAGATCGCTGACATCTGACCTAGCAGATAGACTTACCCATGGGGAACTGTTGGCTGTACACAGGGCAGCAGTCTCTGTAGTCCTGACACACCAAGGAGTGTCATTTATGTCTTTGAGAGAGAATGCAAGGCAGGCATGACTGTGGGGGCCTCGGGTCTCACGAGCCAGCCATGACTGCAGTCCTGTCCTCCACCAATGCCTCCTTAGCCAGCAGGCGCCCTGCAGTTTCCAGGAGCTCCACGGAGGCTGAGCTACCCAGCTGGGGGATGTTAGATGGTAGTTTACTTCCTCTTTCTTTAGGGTCCTCTGGGCCTTCTTCACTCTGCCTTTCCTGTCAGGATCTGGAGTATCCTTTTCCTCCCAGAGACTCAGATCAGAATGCAGCTTGCCATTGAAGAGCAGACTTTTTTTCCCCCTTAAGGATGAGATGACTCATGTACCCCTCTCTTGCCTGCTGCCAGACTGTCTGGCGAGCCCACAAGGCAGAGACAGTGACTGGAGCCACAGAGTTGCTGTGGCCCGTCATTGCTAGAGAGGGCATTTAGGGTAGAGAACTGTTACCTCTAAGACACACCGACACAAATGCTTGG
>NC_022028.1:46872215-46900236 GCF_000317375.1 Microtus ochrogaster | reverse complement strand
AGAGAGCTGGTTTGAGGAGTGCAAGAGCCAGTGCGGCTCTCTATCCCCTGTGTTCATCCCAAGTCTGGGTGGAAATAAATCATGGGGATGGAGCTCACTGAGTGGAGCCTAGTTGGGCTGGGGAGTCAAGTTATAGCTCGGGAATGCAGAGGTTTCAGACTGCTTTTCTTGAAATCACTCTGTGACCTTGGCAGGTACATCCCCATAGGATGTACCTGCGTAGTCCCATAGGGAGGAGATGTGGGCAAAACTTGTAGGCTATTTCAGCTGCTATAAGATGGTGCGGGGGCAGGGGTTAACTCTCCTTTCTAGGAATAAATATATGACCAGATGGTTTCTGTAATGAGTGTAATGTTCCTGGCAGAAGTTCCTCCCCGAATCTTCAAGGTCTTGGTTTTCCTATTTTATCACTGAAGTAGCAGGAACCTGAGGTGAGTCATCATCGAACAGGCACAAGCCCAGGCTCCTAGCTTTGCCCTTCTCGTCATCACTGTTAACCCTGAGAAGTCTGGAATGCATTCACTGTGGCTTCTGCCAGTGCCAGGGTTAGTGTCCGTGTCTGAGGCCCGTCATCACAGATACTTTCCTTTTTTCCAGCAAGAAGCTCAGAAATGTATTGAGCTAGAGCCAGAGAGATGTCCTTGGGCTGTCATCACCATCGTGAGGCAGCTTGAGTCACTTGTGTTGAAAAAGCTGAAGACTGACGGGGGCGATGGATGGGTGACTGTAAAAAATATATGACTCTGAGATATGGAAGCATGCTAATTGAAATTTATTTTAAAAACAAAAATAATAAAATAATAAAAATGTGTGTGTATGAGAGAGAGAGAGAGAGAAGTGGGGGGAGGGAGGTAGGGAGGGAGGGATGGGCACATGGCATGCCATTTGTTACATATTGAAGTCAGAGGACAACTTTATGGAGTCTTTTCTTTCCATGACTTATATTGTCAGGTTTGTGTGCTTTTCCATGCTGAGCGATCCTGTCAGCCTGCACTAGAGCATGTCCATTGCCAAATGTCTCCTTACAGAGTCAGGACCCAGACTGGGCATGGGACTATGCTGTATCTGGTGTGGCTGTGTTCTCTCTTAATTTGGAGTGTTTCCACAGACTTCTGTCAGTTTTGTGATGCTGACATTTTGAATAATACAATCTCTTTCATGAAATAGAAAACCTTGAACTAGCCTGGCATGTTGGCCCTACACTTGTGATGCCAGCACATGGGAAGCTGACGTGGGAGTGTTGCCATTAGTTCAAGGCTAGCTTGGGTTACATAGCCAGACTTTTTAATGTTTAGGCTAGCCTGGACTACAGAGTGAGGCACTGTCTCAAAGCCCAAATCAAACCGAACCAGTTCAAAACCACATGTTTGGGTTTATCCTTATGATCTAGTCAATGCATTCTTGGTGAGATATTACCTGTGTGGGTGACACCTTTGTTATGGATTCACTTTGGGTTACAGAGTGTTTACCTGCCCTGTTTGGGGAAATAGAGTGACTTTACCAGTTAGGAGCCTTGACTCTTTGGACTCACATGCTCTCTGGAGGGAAGACCAGATAAACTTCTGCCCATCCTGTCCCTATCAGAGTCCTGGGTTCAGCATCTCCTGCAATGCTCTGCCTGAATCAGTTTTTACCACAGTACTTGTATGCACTGTCGGCTCAGTTCCCGTACTATTTGCACTCAGGCCTTTTAGACACGGCCATCTGCCCTGAGTAAGAGCCTTCCTTCTCTTCTTCCTATTTATTAGCTAGTATTATCAGTTTTGCTTTGTGAAATTTCTGATTTCTGATTCATTAGCCTCCGTGATTTGGGAGTTCAAATGTCCAGGTCTGGCCAGAAGGAATTTTGAGGCTAATTGTGGGAAGAGGGACCATTACCTTGCCCTTTTCTTCTTTCGAATCCTTTTCTTTTCCACACTTCAAAAAGCGAACTGAATCATTTCATTATTTTCCTATTTAATGTTTTAAGCTTCTCTTGTACTTAGTCTTCCCAGCCCCATCAGGATTTCCTTCAAGGCCCTTGGTTCTTTGTAATATAGAAATATTAAAAAACGGAGTTCTGGGTATAGGTGCAATTTTACTATTTACTATAGGGCATTTTTGCTTCTAGCTCCATAGAGGTCAGCACTAGGAAGTGACGAGGTAGACACACAGAGAAGTCACTATGCGTACAAATGCACACACATACTCATCTCTTTTTGTGTACACACCCACACACACATACGGAATTCATCATGGGTATACAAACACACATCACTGGGTGCACACACAATGTGCTCACATATTAAACATTCAGATGTGTGTACATATACATATTTACAGAAATAAAAAGCAACTCAAGGCTACATGTCCTTTTTCTTCCTACAATCCCCACCCCTCCAGTGGCACTGTATTCTAAGACCATCCTTAACCTGTTCCTGATAGTCCCTGTGTGTCTTCCTGGCTCTGCTTGGTAGTTTCCTACTGTCAGGAGGGTATGTGTTCAGAAAGAAACTCCTCTGGCTTGTGCTAAAGGCAGACTTTCCTGCCTGTCCCATAACACTGAGGGTTAATTTTTAAAGTTTCTTAATTATCTTTTCTTGTAAAAATCAGATATATCCATATTTGCAAATGTTCTCACATAGAATATATATAACATATGTTGCCACATATGCTCCTTTTTCACTATTTTGTTATAAAACATATAGAACAAAATTAAAACAAAATTTACTATTTTGACTTTTTCAGGCATAGAATTGAATGAGATTTACCCAGCATTCCTTGCAGCCTTCCATGCCGGTGTTTCTGTAATTTGGGATTTCCAATGGCTCTGTCTTCTTCAAGTCATCCAGGGCCAGCCCATTCTTCCCCTCTCAGTCCTCCAGGCTGCTTTCTTGTCTGTTGGGTACCAGGGAGTGTAGATCATGCACAGCATTATGAAGCTGCACACAGTGCTTTCCTGGGTGATGACCCTGACCGTTTGTATTCCTGTGTTACTGAGCCTTCCTGGAAAGTCTGGCAAGGGCCCTTGGGCCTGATGGCAGCACCGTGCACCCTTCCCAGAAGAGTCACCATGTCCCAAGCCACCAGCACAATGCTCAGTTGCTTTGCAACCAGGCCTGGGCCTCTAGAGTCTGCCCTGAATCTCTTGAGTTTTTCCCAAAGTGACCAGTGAGCATGATAGCTCTGGATGGTTTAAGCTTCATGTCATAATCTGGTAAATCATTTCAGTATTTTTTTCACAACTTTTACATATTTTTTGTAAAGTTCTTGATCTTTTTGCCCTATCAGTTTAGGATATTTTTACTGATGGATTATTGTTAGATACAATAAAGATATTGTTTCTTTTGTTGTGATTAATGCTACAGATATGTCTTAGGAGTTAACACCTTGTGTTTTGAGACTGGGTCTTTTCCCCTGGACTGAGGCTTATTGATTAGGCAAGCTGGCTGGCCAGTGAGTCCCAGGGCCCTTGTGCTTGTTTGACAGCTGCTTTGGTAACTTAGCTATCTCTTTAGCCCTGTTAAAAATATTCTCTGAAATTCATTGTTTGTACTTTATTTTTTTTTTTTATCGTGACATTTTTGCTATGCCAAGCACTTCAATTTTAAGTGTATCTATTATTTCATCTGGATTTTAAATTTTTGAGATAGTTCCACTGTGTATTCCTGGCTGGCCTGGAATTTGCTTTGTTGACCAAGAGGACATCAAACTCAGAAGTCCCCCTGCCTCTCCCTCCAGAGTGCTGGGTCTAAAAACTTGTCTCATGCCTTTTTTAATACCTTCATTAGAGGAAATCATGCATGTTTTATTCTGATATTTGCATTGTGGTATTTTAAATTTAAATATATTTTGATTAAATATGTTTTTCCCTTCCAAATCCTTCCAGATTCTCTCCCCACCCCTACTCACCTAACTTTAAGTTCTTCTCAAAGAACAAAATCCCCAAACAAAAACACAAATCTCCCCAAACCAAGAAAACAAAATAAAACTACTGCTACCACCCCACAGACAACACCCCCTGAAACTATAACCCAGTAAAAGCACACAGGCTATAGAGTCGAATTATATATTGGTCAACTATTCCTGAACATGAAGCCTGTCCTGGGGTGGTCGACATGCCCAATGTTATATTGGAGAAAACTGATTTTCCCTCTCCCAGCAGGGGTAAGTTGACAGTTCAGCTGTTAACCTTTACCCTAGTGGCTAGGTTTTCATTGATTCATTGATTCATTCACACACACACACACACACACACACACACACACACACACACACACAATAAAAAATAGTTTTTGTGTTGTGATTTAGATGTCCAGGCCCCTTCCCTAAAGCTCCCATGTTGAAAAGGCTGGGTCCCCAGCTGCTGGGTCCAATCATTGAGAGGTGACTGGATTGCGAGGTCTGTGACTTAGTGGATTTACTTACCCGATGGACTCATAATTTGAGAGCTTCATTGGGAGGTGGGATTTAGTTGGAGGAAGTGGGTCACTGCTTTGGTTTGCTTTCTGTTGCTGTGATCGACCTGAAGATCCAAAGCCGCTCAGGGATGAAAGGGTTTATTTCATCTTCCCAGCATCTAGAAAGCCAAAACAAGAAGGAACCCAAGGCAGCCGAAACCATAAAGGAATGCTGTTCACTGGCATGCCCTCTCTCCCTCTGGCTTCTGTTCAGTTAGCTTTCTTAAAGAGCCCAGACCCATCTGCCTAGGGATGGTACTGTCCACAGTGGTCTTGGTCCCGCAATATCAAGTAGCAATCGAGAAAAGGCCCTCTTCCTTGGTAGATTGTTCTAGGTTGTATATAAAAATAAAACAAAACAAACAACAAAACAAAACAAACATACTAAGCAAGCCCTTACTCAAATGGCTGGATACAAGATTAACTAAAAAATAAAAAAAAAAAATCAGTAGCCTTCCTATGTAAAAGCTCTTCTAGGGAAGAAATGAAGTGGCACACGAGAGAAATTACAAATACGGGCAACCAGGTTTCAGAGTCAGTGGTCCTGTAAATCTTGCTAGACAGGTTTACCTCCATCAGAATCGGGTGGGTCGATACCTGACTTACCGGTTTCCCTATGCTGTTTATTTCCACGGCCTCCGACAGACAAACATCATGAAATCTACACCTATATCTGTAACCTACGTAGACTGCAGGGTCCACATCTGACCAAGACTGTTGATAACAGTTTTCCCTCAGCAACCTGCATCACACAGTATGTTTAAGTTTGAGGAAATGTTCAACTGTCTTCTAATGGTGCTTTGCCTTTGACAGAATAGGTGTGTGTTCTGGTCTTTCCCACACTGCTACCCTGGTAGGTAGGAGACTGTCTTGTTGTGGTATTGTTTAGCATTTCCCTCATACCTAGCAGTGTTGAGTGTTGCTTATTGTACATCTTTTTTGGAGAAACAGCATTCAAATTCCTTGCCTACTTTTGATTGAGCTGTTTGTCTTTTTATTGTTGAGTCACCAGGGATCTTTGTGTTTTCTGGATACGATACAATTATCAAATATAAGATTATTATAAAATTTCTTCCACTTTATGGACTGCCTATTTACTTTTGGTAATGCCATTTGACACAGAAAAGCTTTTAATTTTGTTCAGGTCCAATGTATTCATTTCTCTCCCCTTTGGCTGCTTATACTAAAGGTCGTGTTCAAAAAATTGTTGCCTAGACCCAGGCTATCAATAATATATATATATATATATATACATATATATATATATTATTGATATATATATATAAATCAAATCTACACCTGCGTGCCTTCTAAGAGTTTTCTAGTCTTAGCTGTGTCACCTGTTCTAAGTTAGCTTTCGAATATGGTATGATTAGGGGTCCAGAAACACTCTCTTGCATGAGGCTATCCATTTGTCAACACCATTTGTTTGTTTGGTTTTTGTTTTGTTTTGTTCGAGTTAAAAAAATATTTTTTGCATGATTAAACATTTTACATATTACAGCTGAATAACAGATAACCCCAGAACCCCCACACATTCATACCCAAGCAGCATGTTAGAGATGAACAGAGGGCAAGCAAGAAATATTTTACTGTAGTCTGCATTCTACAATGAAAAGACACTTTATTACTTACCTTGAAAGGCAACTTATAAGGAACCACAAATCTAAATTTTTATGCATGAAAAAGAATCAATAGGGTAAAAACCCACTCACCAATGTGTGTGTGTGTGTGTGTGTGTGTGTGTGTCAGGGGATTAAGTGCAGAAATAGGTACAAGGAATTAATCATCACCTTCGGTCATCAACCAGTCCTAGCAAGAGAGGCACGTCAGCTAATGCTAACTGGGCTGCTTTGTATTTGTTCCCTGGACTTAACAAGGTCCTCATTCATCTGTGTGCCTTTCTAAAACTTTATATTGTTTTCTTAGGGTTTTCACCTAAAAGCTCTTTGACAAAAACATCTAGTATAAACTTACGTTTTTTTCTTTTTTATATACTTTATTTTATCTTATTTTTTTTAAAAAGAAAACAAGCTATCTTTTTTCATTTTACATACCAATCCTAGTTCTCACTCCCTCCCCTTCTCCCATCCCCTCCACCTTCTCCCACCTAACTCCCATCCACTTCTCAGAGAGGGTAAGGCACATTGCTTAGGGGAAGGTCCCAGGCCCTCCCTACTATATCTAGGCTGAGCAAGATATCCATACAAGAGAATGGGTTCCCCAAAAGCCAGTACAAGCAGTAGAGATAAATCCTGGTGCCACTGCCAGTGGCCCCACAGTCTGCCCCAGCTATGCAACTGTCAACCACATTCAGGGGGACTAGTTTGGTCCTATGCTGGCTGGTTCCTTCCCAGTCTGGCTAGAGTCAGTGAGCTCCCATTAGCTCAGGTAGACTGTTTCACTGGGTGCCCCCATCATGGTCTTGACCCCTTTGCTCACATTCTCACTCCTCCCACTCTTCAGCTGGACTTTGGGAGCTCAGCCCAGTGCTTTGCTGCAGGTGTCTGCCTCTGTTTCCATCAGTTGCTGGATGAAGGTTCATGTTCATCTTTCTGAAACACTATTTGTTGAAAAGACGATTCTTTCTGTGTTGAAACGTCTTAGCATCCTAGTAAAAAGTGATCTAGTTATAGATACGACGTTTATTTCTGGATTCCCAGTTCCAACCCATGACTCACATGTGTATCCTTATGCCAGGCTGTACTCTACACCAGGAAGTTTCGAACATGCTTTGTAACAGGCCAAGTACTCAGGCTATTCTGGTTTGTTTGTGATTCAGTGTGAGTTTACTCCTGTAAATAAGGGTGGTTTTGCCAAGGATTGCATGAATCTGTACATAAGCTGGGGAGCGTTTCCGTGCTAACAATAGGAAGCCCTTGAATCTGGGGAGATAGAATGACTTATGTTTTAGCCCTTTTATAAATCTTCCTACAATGTTTTATAATTTTTACACGGCAAGGTTTGCATTTGCGTTCAGTTTAGTTCTAATTTTTTGTTCTTTTCCATACTGTTCCAAGTGTAATTGATTTCACCTTGAATTTTCCTTGCTAGCATATATAAATACAACCGATTGTAGAATATCAAACTCGCATCTGACAGCCTTACTTTATTGCTCTTGTTTTTTTCTCACGTGATCCCAATCCATGTGCTCTTTTATTTCTTTCCCTTCTTTACCATATGTACCAGCGTATCATGTGGTTGGTGATTAGACGTGACAAGACTGGCCAGCCTTGCAGCATTCTCGCTTTTGGGATTTACTCAGTGTTCCTTACGGAGTGTGGTTTTAGCTGAGTACCATGATAGCTGCGGATAATGAGCTTAAAGAGAACTATGAATGTTTGCTGAATTTTGTCAAATCATTTGTGATTCTGTTAACTTTTTTCAAGAGCTTTATTTTGTTAAATGTTTATTGAAATGTATGCTTTTTATTTTTAATTTATAAAATGACAAATCATGTTGATTGTTGCTTGCTGAATTAACATTAATGAGTCAAACCCTATACTTGGTTATCATTTTGTAATCATAACCACCAGGGGTTGTGACCTGTGGTTTCCTTCTCAAAATAGGCATTTGAAGTTTTCCATGAAGGTGGTCTTGAGCTCACCAAGTCTTGTCTGTCTTCATGGGGCGTTGGAGCTCTGTCCTCCATGTTTATTAGGCTCTGTAACATAAGCACTTGGGCTCATAGTTTTCTTTGTGGAGAATTTTCAGCTAGATGAAGTTTCTAAATGGTTATCAGGAATATCTTTGTATATATCCACAATTCTGTTGATATCAGAACCCTTTCAGAATAGCCTCTGTTAACATTTAAATCAACCAACCTGTCTTTCTTTCTGACAGTGAGTCTATTTGTCTTCCTTTCTTGACGCTGTTTTCCTATGCATCCTGTGTACTCTGGCTTGGAATTTACGTGTAGCCCAGGCTAATGTTGAACTTACTATCTTCTTACCTCAACCTCCCATGTGCTGGGGCCCCAAGAGTTGGGCTACCATGTCCTGTCTAATGTATCGCGTGTCCAGCATTGGTTTGCTCTTCGTTAGCAGCCCCAGCTACACAATAGTCTGTGCTTACTGGACTCCCTTTGCGTGCACCTTCCTTCTGTAGCTTTTCGCTGTGTCCAGGACGCAGGAGACAGAGACATGTGAAAGAAGGGATCTCAGATTGGAGTGAGGACCCTAAAACTTCACACAGGATTGACTGGTTTTTCCAGAAAGAGGAGAAATTAAAGTAATATTTTGAAAAATACTAGTCAGCTGTTTTCTAGGATAGAAAGCTATCAATGTACGATTTGGGAAACCCTGACCGGTACCAGCCAGGTGAGATGGGAACAGATCTGCTTCCTGCCAGGTGGGTAAAACCCTGGGTGCTAAGCACAGACAGAGCCCTTAGCAGAGGGAAGTGCCACCTTCCAAGAAATGAGTAACATTAGCCTTGCATGCCACAGGAAGGGGACCTGGATGGGCAGCATCTTATCAAATGGGAAGAAGGTTGGCATTTCATCCTTGTGAATACATCTTTCAGGAATGAACAAGCCGAACACATTTTAATACAGATAAAACCAGAGATAATTTGATAGTGATGGGCCTTTAGCAAAAGCATTTCTGCATGTTCAACTTTGGAAAGAAGTCGCACTGTTCATAAGCACAGTCTGAAGTTGTCTGGAGCTGGAAGCAGGTTTAAGTGCCTGTAGTTCCGTGTGGCAAGTGTCCTCCAGAACAGCCACGACTGATGCTTCAGGAAGTGCCCATGGTCAAGAGTGGAACAATGGGGGTTACAGGCCCTGGGGTTGTCTGAGTAAAGTGTGAGGTTATTAGACTTTGATCCTCTAAGGACTTAAGGGGTTAAATCCAGGATAAAAAGTAAGAAGAAAAACGTATGTAAAATCTTGGAGGAAAATGCAAAGCAAGGCAAGTGACTTCAAAGATCTCTAGAAAGAAAATACAATATAAAACATTGTGTAAATCCAGATGTATCAGAAACCTCTACAGATATCAAGGGGCTAGGTGCTTTGGAAAGTTTTATGCATGAATTGTTTCCTTGACATCACTGTGCTGAGTTGTGGAGATTCATTTTCACCCTTGGTTACCTAAATGCCATCGTATCTGGGCAGGGACTTGCTTGTCATGTCTCTTCCTGTGTGCCATGAAAGTTGGGTCTCCTCTCGATGTTCCCTGCTGCCTCTCCCCTTTTGCCTACACACTGCTGAGCCCCCAGCTCCACCTTGTAACTTTGCATTTTGCTCATGAGCAGTATTTTTCTCTCTAAAGGTGGTATGTTAGGTCTAGATCTGAGCAGCATTGTCTACCTCTAGAAGTATGTGTCCTCTTGTGTACAGTCTCAAGTCCAGGCCTGGGACATTGCACTTGGTGATTACTGTTTTCTTTCTGTTCGCCTAGTTGCATATTTCACATAGTTTGACACCAGCATACCGATTTCCCCGAAGGTATTTCTTTGTTACCTGGGAAAGTTTGCCTTTTGAGAGTGCTAGGTGCTCAGCATGGCCTGTCACTGGGCAATAGTGCAGTGTCTCTGTTGTCCCATGAATCCTGAGTGCTCACTGTGGCCATGGCACAGACTTGGAGGTGGGTATGGGGTGCTATGGGATGTGTGGGGTCCCATGCCTACAGGATGTACTATGACTTTCTTCCTTGTTTGTGTGGCGCAGACACTGCTGCCCAACTAGGAAGGCACCAGAGGCCTAGCTACTTTCCATGCAGTAGATTTCCTATGTCTGCCTGTGTTTCTCTCTATTTGACTTTTCCATGGAACCTGCTGTTCCCCTGACACAGGCTTTTCCTGACAGTTCCATCTGGAGATTTCATTCCATGTGCTTTCTTCCTAGAAAATGTTGGGTCACTTAATGATGGGAATGCATTTAGAGAGATGCCCCATCAGGTTTTTTTTTTTCTTTGTCCAAACCTCTTCCCATACATTCACACATCCTGGATGGCATGTGTTATGTCATCTGAGATGGCCCCATGGTCGTCAAGGTGTGTAAGGCTGGTACTGGTGTCTCACAGCTTACGGGAATGTTCTCTGCCCTTCCAAGGGTGAAATGCTGTAGAACGTTTGTGGAAACAGTTTACAATCACCTCGTTCTCATAAAGTAATTCCTCAGATTTTCTCGTGGTCTAAGAATAAAGTGCCATGAGAATCCATATCCACATTCCAGTGCCCTCGGATTTTCTGCCTCATAACTTCTGTGGTTATTGTCATAGACTTTTCTGGCAGCCTTCTCCCTCCCCACCACAAAATAAAAAGACACCGTGTTTAACTTCCTTTAGTGTGGCAAGCTCAGTATTGCTCTGACACACACCTCTCTGAAGTTCCCAGACCAGCTGTCCCCGGTCTGATGACTGCACCAGGGTCTCAGGCTGTTCCTCCCCAGGGGCAGTGTGGCCTGTCCTTGGGCAGGGTGGTCCGTGGAACTGAGCACCGCAGTTCTGTCTATTGCTGTGATAAGCTCCCTTTCATTGTTTAAGTGATACTGTGGGAGGCCTGCTCAGTAACTGTTGTAATACTCCTCGGGGGGCATGGAGGTTGGGCAGACAGAGCAGCCACTGTGGCTGCCAGGTACTGACAGCACTGAGCTGCAGTGCAAATTACAGGTGGGAGCATTGTGTGAGAAAGACTGAGGGCAGACGGTTTGTTATTTATCCTTCAATTCTGTTTCCTCTAACTTAAGTGTAGAGAAATGGTCAAAATACAAGTGTGTAGAAGCCAGAGCTACTCGAGTAGAAGAGGAGGAGAGGAGGGGCATTCATAGAGGACCCTCCCTGATGGGAGGCCGAGGCCTGGGGTTGCCACTCTACTGCCTTGTGCGCCATTGTTAGCTTTGTTGATGTAGCATTTGATTAGTGACCTGACCAAGGCTGGTTCCTGGATGTGGGTTTTGAGTCAGTCAGCAACTTATACCCAGGGCAGACCCACGCCTGCCAGCTCTGTCTCCTCTGCCTGCCTGCCCAGCTGTGTCTCCTCTCTGCCGAGCATCTTAGGGTACTCTGTTCCCTGGTGCTGTGGTCTCGGTGAGGTTTAGTCTGATCACTGGTCTGGCTCAAGATTTGTTTGCTATAGAGGATAGATTGATTTTGTCCATATGAAATGATTATTTTAGGTCTTAGTAACATGGGTATTTAATACAGCATGGCTTTCATTTCCGAAATAAATGAGGAACAAGGAGCTTTATGTGGAAGTGTGAAGCTGGCTGCTAGGCACCCTTTCTTTTCTATTAAGGTCACTGCTTTTATGATAGTGTCAGGAATACTGGTCCTGGCAGCCCAGACATGCCAGTTACATGCTTACTACCTTTGTGGGAGGCACTGTGGCTCTGCCGCTCCCTACTGACCCTTTGGTACACCCAGCTGGGACAGACCTCCTACAGAAGGGAGGGGCACACAGCCATGGTAAGAGTGCATGGTGGGAACAGCGTCAACTACCTCAGGGTGTTCTCGTGCTTTTAACTTCTATAGACTCATAGACTGTCAAAAATAGCTTTACAATGTTTTCTGTTTGTCACATCTTGGCAAGGGAAAAAGTGGTGTCATCATTCTGTGTGCTTGCTAAGTGATAATTACAAGTGTGGAGACAGATGTGGCTTCGCGGGAGCCAGCAGGGCCGAGCCAGAGCGTCTTTGCTCCTGGAAAGAGGAAGTGTGTGGAGAGCAGCCTTGTTGGCTGTGACAGTGGCCCCAGAGGCTTGGAGCTGGGCAGTTAGGGCAGCGGTTTCTGGTCCAGGGTGGACAACAGGGACTGAGCCAATGAATGGATTACAAAAGAGGCCATGCATGTCAGAGGATCCACATGCATGGGGACCAGCATGCATGATGCCATGATGCCAGTTAAAGCCCCGAGTGAAGCCACTGATGGGCCCCATAGGAGGAGGCAATAGCATGGTGCACCTTCCAGGTTTGTAGAGTGGGCAAACTGGAAATGGAACCTTTGCCTGAACCAGGTCATCCTGGTACGCTGATCACGTGCTCCAGCTCCCAAGGAGTGTCGGGAAGAAAGTCTCTGCTGTTTAAGCTACTTAAGAATTTTGTCATGGCAGCCGAACAGATGAAAATGCCCTGTCCATGAGCTATACACACTCGGGAGAGCAGTGTGCTGTTGCCTAATGGGCATAGTCCCTGCAGAGATAAGTAATTCTGTCCAGCCACTTGGAGGCCGATTTTTTTGTGGTTGCCAGGGCTTTGCTTAGCCTGAGAATGGCTCCTGTTCACTTTGGGTCCCATGGTTAATTAACTCGTGCATTATTTAGAAGTAGTTTTTTAAAAAATTTAAATGAAGTGGGAAGAGCAACACATAATTAACAGCAGCACAAACCCAGATGATCAAACGTGGGCTGCTAGCGCTCCTCGTCTCGCTCCCTCGCGCCTCTTTCCCACTTCCCCCATACCACTTCCCGACCCGCACAACTCTGTGAGGTGATTGCTTTCCTGTACCGCAACTGAGGGGTAATTCACATGGCCTAAAGGTCACCGCTTTGGGGTGATCTGTTGTCAGGGTCTTTGTGGCCTGTACGACTTCCACATCTGTTAAGAGCCGGGCCTGTGAGCCAGTCCTCCCCATTCCCAAGCGTCCACCTTCGCTGTCTACTTTCGTCTCTGCCGCTCTGCCTCTGACATTGGTATACATGTATCAGATAATACAGCCTCGGATAGACTTTATTCACTAAGTGTTCACTTTGAAAGTTTATCCAAGTTGTGAAATGTCTCAGAACTTTATTATGTTATATATTATGTTATATTATTTATCTTTAAAGTTATTCCATGGCCTTGTGCATGTTATGTAAATATACAACTGAGCTACATCCCCTAACTATATTATTTTTTTATGGCTGAATAGTAATTGTAGAGATATGTCATACTTCTTTACTTCATTTTCTGTTGATGAACATTGGGTTTTTGCCTATTTTTTGACTGTTTTATATAGCACCATCATGAAGATTCTTATATGCTTTTGTGGGAGGGGACAAGTCCACATTTAATTTACTAAGGAACCACCTGACCTTCTGACAGACTGTTCTGGCACCAGCAGAGGCCAGCCATACTGTTAGCCACGTGTAACCAATTGTCACCAAAGCCCTGTGTTGTGACAGGGAGCCTCCTTGATGTTCTGAGTTCAGACGCTTGTGAGATGAAGACTTGTGCCCCTGGCAAGCTAACTTCTGAAAATGTGTTGTACTTAATACTGTCTTTACACCTAGTGTGCTGCTGCAGGCATTACAGCTCCACAGTGAAATCATTAGCAGAGCCTTTGCAGCTAACATCACATCTGCAGTGCAAGCCTGTTTCCTTATGGGTGGCTAAGCAGATGCTGCTTAGAAAAATTATTCCCGGTTTTAGGATCTCAATCTCATGATTGCATCCATGGGTGATGGTCTCCAGGAGGCGCATGTGGATTCTATGTAGTTTTAAGTTGTGGAGACCAACTACTTTAGCAAAGGAAATATGGAAGATGGCTCCCAGCACTCCTATCTAGCATGGTCATCTCGAGGGATGCTGGTGAATCAGCATTTGGTTACTCATTCTAGCCCACTGGCGTGTCAGCCCTGCCTAACTGGGGGTGGGAGTCAGGCCTTTTAAAGGATGGGGCATGTAGGTGGGAGAGCCGGATGAAGAGCATGCCGTCATTCTCTCTGGGCAGGGAGCTGGGCATCTCATCATAGCTGCTCCGTGGACCCAAAGGTGCTGTCAGGGTTTGAGAACTCAGCACAAGAGGCAAGCTGGTGTAGAGTGCTCCTGTGTCTCTGCCAGGGCATGCTTAGAACTGGGCTTTGGTCTGACTCTAGCACTGACTGCATGGGCAGAACCACCGTGATCAGCTCCTAACTGGGTTGGGCTCACTCAGAGGCCTAAGTTCCAGGTTCTGGGATTGCTGCTGGGGCACTGGATGCCTTTTGTTAGCCTCTTGTTAGCTTTCACAGTGTCTTCTGCATTTAGTCTGTGGCTGCAGTTGAACAGAAGTGTCTCTGCAGTGGTTAAGATTGGTAAGGCCTATTATTTGAAAGTGGTCCCTTTAAGACTGTACTTAGTTCAAGCAGTCATGTGCTCATGCTAGTTTGCCTGTTTCCACAGATCTGCCTGTGTCCCATAGTGTGGACAAACGCTGGGCATTGACTCTGTGCAGTGATGGCAACCATGGTTGCTTTCCTCACATGGACTCCTGCTGGCAGTGCATTGTTTAGTGAAATTCCTAGAATCACTGCTTTAGGTTGCTATGGCATCTTTCTAACAGATGGGAACCCACGTCCAGATGACGTAGACACCTTCTCTCATTTCTCTGGGTTGGAATGCAGGTCACCTGCCTTTACCTCACATGTTACCAGTCTTCTGAGTTTTCAAGTCCATGTTTCTTCTTTCTACTCCATATCTGGTGGTTGTCTTTGTATAAAGGGCTTTATGGTGTGTGTGTGTGTGTGTGTGTGTGTGTGTGTGTGTGTGTGTGTGTGTGTGTGTAAGAGAGAGAGTCAAGCAGAGAAAATGGCATTTGTTATACAAGTGACATAAGCGAGGTGTGACATCTCTCAGAGAAAGCTTATCACAGCCTAGTGATTGAATCTAAAGCTCAACCAAGTCAAGCCTGCACCTTTCTTGTTAGAGAAACACATCTCTTAGTTAATTCAGTGAGAAGAACAGAAAAAAAAGAACACACTCTTCCCGGGTTCTGCCGTAGTTGCTCCGTACGGTTTCTGGAGGGACTCTACGAGCTCTGCACTTATTCCTCAGCACTTTTTGAGCACAAGAGAGGCTGCAGGAGGCCCTTGGCGTGAGATGTCACCAAAGGGGGAGAACCACACCCCCTTTTGTACATCCTGCATTGGATGAAACCATGCAGAGTAGTCTCTGCTCTCTGGCTGACAGATCGAGTGAGCAAACTCTAGGAGACAGAGGAAGATTAGGCAAGCAGAGTTGGAGATTGTTTTGTTTTATAACTATATGGAGTTTCTCCTCATTTTTGTGTAGTTTTTTGATACAGAGTTTCTCTGTGTAGCCCTAGCTGTCTTGGAACTCATTTTGTAGACCAGGCTGGCCTTGAACTTACAGAGATCCACCTGCCTCTGCCTCCGGAGTGCTGGGATTAAAGGTGTGCGCCACCACTCCTGGCTAAGAAGAGTGAAACTTTTCCTAATTTTCTAAATGCAATATATTTTGATTATATTTTCTCCCTACCTTTCTACCTCACCCACTTGTAAGTTTATTTCTCTTTTTCCTTTTAAAAAAGCCCACAAAATGAAAATAAAAACACTCTATAAGTCAACAAATGCCAAAAAAAAAAAGCAAAATGAAACAAGAACACCTCCTCCAAAAACCAAACAAACAGAAACACCATAGTCTGTTTTGTTTTGGCCAACCACTCTTGGGCCTGTCTCAGAATATGACTGAGACTCCTTTGGAGAAAACTGATTTTCCTTTTGCCAGAGGCTATCAACTGCAAATATCTTCTTAGATAAGGCTGGGGCTTTGTGTCCACTTCTCCCTCTCAGTGCTGGGTCTCCACCTGGTTTGAACCTGTGCAGATCTTGTGTGGGCTGCCACAGTGTTCGTGAGTTTGTATGGGCACCAGTCCTGTTGTGCCTGGAAGTTTCCTTGGAGTCATCCATCCATCACCTCTAGCTCTTACAATCTTTCCACCTCCTCTTCTACGTACGTCACTGAGTTGGGGTACTGGTGGTGGTTGATGAACACATCTCTGGTGACGGAGTAGTGCTTCAAAGTCTTTCTCTCTATTGACATTGTCCAATTGTGAGTATGTGTTAATTCCCATCTACTGCAAGAAGAAGCTTCTTAGATGAGGGATGAATGAGTATAACAGAATATCATTAGGAATCATTTATTGCTATGTTCCTTTATCAGAATAGTAGAAGTAGGTTTTCCCATAAGCCCATGATCTATTTAGACTCAGGTTTTTGGCCACTTTTGTAGTGTTAGGTATGGGTTCCATCTCATGGAGTGGGCTTTAAGTCCAATAAAAGTGTTTGGTTACTCCCATAACATTTGTGCCAGTAACTCCCACAACTACTGCACCAGTATATCTTGCAGGCAGGTTACTGTTGTAGATTGGAGGGTTTGCAGCTGGGTGATATTGTTTGCCTTTTCCCCCTGGTAGCATGCAGAATACCTACCTGCTCCATGAATGCTAGTCAGTAGAGGTGAACTGTCTAGTCCAGCACTAGTTAGACTTCTCCATTTTCAATGTCGTAAGTGTTGTCTTTATCGACAGTGCCTTGCCATAAGATTATGGAGAGCAATTCATTGGCAGTAGTTGGTGATATTTTTGAGGTGGTGGGAAGTGCTTGGGACCCCTTTTACCAGTGACTCTACACTAGCACTGAAGGCTTTATGTGGTGGTGCAAGATGTCTAGTTGGGGCCCTGTATCTCCTATTATATGATGACTCTGTTAGATTCCTTTCATATACGTATGAAACTTTAGGGTTAGTTCTCCCACCCCATAGTCCCTCCTTTACTCTCTTCTTCCTTCCCTCTTATTTAGTTCTCCTATTCTAGTTTCCCCTTTATTTATTGCTCCCTTCTTGGGAGAGGAGGTGGAAAGCTAGGTCTCTTACTAGGTACCTAGCCTCATTGGTTATTCAGATTGTAGCATACATAGCAAAAGCCTAAAAGTTAACACTGTGGGTTTTTTGTTTTTGCTTTTTTGCACTTCGTTGAGACTTGATATTGTTGGAATTGTTTTGTTTTGTTTTTTAACATACTGTAATTGTTATAATTATTCTTTGGCCTTCCTACCCCTTCTCTTTAGACTGCTATCTTGAGGGCTTTAACACATTCATTGAGTTCTTGTTTTCTGAAGCACTTACAGACTGTTGATTAAAACCAATTCATTTTATTTTGTACATATTTCTGAGCATTTTCTCTTTCTCTCACCCCCCACCCCCTTTTTCTTTATGTGGCAGGATGTGCTCATGGCTTCTATTGTTTCTCCCTAAAGGATAAATCAATTTGGGTCTTAGTTTTGTCTCAATGTGTGTGTGGACATTTTAGATACATGCTCTCGGTTTTGTCTAGTTCTCTTTTTACAGGACTTTGTACATTCAGGCTGTTTAGTTGGGTTGTGCCCCTACTTGCTCCTTCCCCTCATCAGCAGCTACAAAAGGGTGTTGTGAAGAGGCTGGTGACCTCTGGCTCCTATGAACACTTGTTCTGTTGGGTCCAGTATCCTCTGTCTGTGCCACCCAGCATCTCCCATGTCTGCTATTTCATGGCATATGCCTTTCAAGGAATGCTGGGTTAGAGTTTGAAGGGCCAAGTGCTTTGCATGTTTTCTTCATTTCAACTCAGCAGAAATTTGAATGCTTTCCCCTTAAGGAAAGGACTAATGGTGGAAAATCTGCTCTCGCCCTTTCTGTTTATTATTGTCCTAGAGATACTAGAAAGTTCATTACGGTGAACATAGAAATAAGAGGCTTTGGAACTGGAAAGGAAGAAACAACCTGCTTTTATGTTCAGCCAATATGCTGTCTACATAATATCCAAAGCAAACTAAAACTAAGAGTAAGTTCAGCAGGGACAGAGGGTGCAGGGTCCACCTTTAAGAATCAGTTGTCTGTCAGCTGTCAGTATATCCTAGCCACAAACTCAGGGTCACATAGATGCCCCCCCCTTAAACTCTGTGGGAAACTAAACAAGAACTAGCAAATATGTGAAGAAGTTTATTTTTTTCTAACTAAAAATATTTTTCATATAATATATTTTGATCACAGTTTCACCTTCCCCATTTCCCCCCAGACCCTTCCCTCTTCCCTCCCATCTAACTCCACATCTTCTTTCGCTTTAGAAGAAAGGACAAAACAAACAAGCTGGAATTAAAACAAAAACCAAAAATGTACAAGAAACATACAAACCCTCTCCATAAAGACATAAAATCAGAAACATAATAATATATAAGCAAAAGATTCAAATACCATACTGTGGGAGGCCAAGTCAAAGGCAGGATTCAAGTCTTGCAAAATTTCACAAGGCAGCAGTGCCATAGAGAATAACCCACTGAGCAGGGTATAGGTGTGGAGGGGTGATGACACACACACACACACACACACACACACACACACACACACACACACACAACACGCTAAAGAAGGCACTAAGTGTACAGAACAAATGTCATTGAGAAAGCCACACTGAGAAGGGTATGGTGTGGAGGGTGATGCTGGTATATATACACATGCTGAAGAAGGCACTAAATATATAGAACCAATGAAATGTATTGAAGGTTGCAAGATAAACACCAAGTTACATACAAAGACAGAACTATCAGAAAGGAAACATTCTTCTTGAAGGTAGAAGAATTAGTACATTCAATCAAGGACAGCAATAAAAGTTTTAGAAGTATTATAAACAAACATGCAAGAAGATTATTTGGGATTCAATGAAAACACAAAATTACAAATTATGGACCTAAAAGAACTCAATGTCCATGTCATAAAAGCATTTTCAATACATGAAGAAGGATACTTACAAGAAATCCCATACTAGCTCAGAATTGAGTATAACAGAGGGTTATCTATTTAGGGGTAGACTCACAGATCTCAATCCTCTGCTGGAACAGGGAAGGGCAACCAAATCCCAAAGTCGAAAAAGGGGCCAGACGCGCACAAAGGCTATGGGCAGTGGGAATTCTTACAGCAAACACAATCATAGCAGAACATTTCTTACATTTCCTGGGGGCAAAGAAAGGCCATTCAAGTACACAAGACACAACTTACCAAACAGAGAAGCCCAGAAATGGAGCTTCCAAGTCATAGAGCTCATACACTGAATAGGGCCAGTAGGACAGCTTACCATGGAAAAGCATGATGATGAGCCTTGATAAACCTTAAGTTTGATCCCTGGCACCCACGCGGAGGAAGGAGGGAGCCTTCTCTGCAAATTGTTCACTGACCTCCACAAAATACCCTGATGTGTGCACTCACACACACTTAATTTAAAAACCACTCACCATACAGGAAAAAGTGTATTGGGAGCTGAAAGAGAGAAACACCCAGCCACATATAAAGAAGGCTCATTAGAGTCACATCTGGGCATTGAAAGATCAGAGCTGTAGACCCAGATTACTATATCCAGCAAAACTGTTGTAACTTCTGTAGAAAAATATTTCATGATAAAATCAGGCTGAAAGAATTCATAGCTACTAAGCCAGCTTTGCAGAACATACTGGAAGGTCTTTACTTGAAGAGAAGGATATATATTCACAATAAAGAGACTTCAGGGGAAGGGTGCTATTTTAGAACAGTAATTAAGCAAATGAGGATTATGAAAACATGAAATAGTACAAAAATCAACTAAATGACCAGAATCAATACATATTTTCAGTAATAATTCTGAATATTAATAGTCCTAATTTTCCAACTCAAAGATACAGACTAACAGATTGGCTTAAGAAATGTGATATATCTATTTGATGCCTTCAAGAAACATCTCACTGTTAAAGAGAGCTGCTAGCCAGGGTGAATGATGGGAAAAGGTGCTGCAAACAAATAGAAATAGGAAACAAATATCAGTGTTCTACATTTGATAAAAATAGATACCCAATCAAAATTAGTGGGAAGAAAAAGAAACTCTCTTTATACTGGTCAAAGGGACAACTCATCATGAAGACATTATTACAATTTTAATATATCCATTGAACACAGGCATACACAATTTCACAAAGCAAACACTATTAGATATAAAGTTATTATGGATTAACCCCAACACATTAGTACTAGGTGACTTCAGTACCCCACTCTCAGTAATATATCCACTATGTGGTTTAAACAGAGAAGCACTGGAGTTAAGTGGTACAATAGATCAAATCAACTTAGCAGACACTTACAGTGTTTTCATCCAAGCACTCCAGAACACATATGGTTCTCACCAATCTGTGGAATGCCTTCTAAAATAGGTCATATATTTGGACACAAATGAAGTCTCAGTAAACGCAGGAAAAGTGACATGATTTCCTCTATTCCATCTGGCCACAGTGGAACAAGCTGGAAATCAGCAGCAATAGAAGCTACAGTGAATTCACAATCTGATGTTGTTTCAACTGTGCACTCTTCAGTGTGATCGAGTCACTGAAGAGATCAAGAGGGAAATTTAAAAATTCCTAGAACTGAGTGAAACTGAGTGAAAATGAAGATACAGCACACCAAAACCTATGGGATGATACAATGAAGCCTTAAGACAGAAATTGATAACTCTATTTGCCCACATTAAGAAATCAGAGACATCTCAGATAAATAACTTAATGATGTACCTTCTGCCTTGGGAACAAAGAACAAGCCAAACTTGCAGTGCAGTAGATAGAAATAGTCAAGATCAGGGAGGAAGCTAATAAAGGAGAAACGAAAAAATATAAAGGAACATACAAAGAATAAATGCAGCAAAGAGCTGGTTCTTTGAAAAGATAAAACAGATCAACAAGCCAGACTAACTAAAAGAATGAGAGATGGGTCCCAGACAATGGTGTTAGAGATGGAAATGGGACATTAAAACAGATACCAAAGAAATTCAAATTAGGGGAGTCTGAAAGAAATGGATTTCAACACACATATTACCTAATAAAGTTGAACTTTAGTGAGATAAGTAAGTTGGACAGATTTATCACAAACAACAAGAAGCGGTAATTAAAACTGCTCAACCAAAAAAAAAAATCTCAATCCCATATGGCTTCACTGCAGAATTCTACTAGTCCTTTAAAGAAGAACTAATGCCAATCCTGTTCAACTTATTTCATATAACAAAAAAGGAAGGAATGTTTCCAAACTCATTCATAAAGACAGTATGGAGCATGTTTCAGCACAGTAAAGGCTATAATATGACAAACATACAGCCAGCATCATACTGAATGGAGAAAAACTTGGAGCATTTCCACTCAGACAGGGTTTTCCACTCTCTCTACTCTTGTTCAATATGGCACTGTAAGTCTTATCTAGACCAGTAAGACAGGAAAAGTACATAAAGGGATACCAGTAGGTAGTGAAATAAAAATAATTCTTATTTTGCCAGTAATATTCCCCATATATAAGAGACCCTAAAGATTCTACCAGAAAACTTTTAAAACTGGTAAACACCTTCAGTAAAATAGTGGGATGTAATATTAGCACAAAACAGCTTTACTATATATTAAAGACAAACATACTGAGAAAGAAATCAAGGAAACAACCCCATTTACAATAACATAAAAAACAAAACACCATCACCAACCGTGTAATAAGCTTAACGTAGGAAGTGAAAGATCTTTATATGAAAACCTTAATACACTGCAGAAGAAAGTTGAGGAAGATATTAGAAGATGGAAAGATTTATTGTGTTATGGATTGAAAGAATTAATATTTTAAGAATGACTGTACTGCCAAAACCAATATACAGGTTCAGTGCAATTCTCATCAGTATTTCAATGCACAGAAATTAGAAAAAAAAAACCTTTAAAAGTTCACCTGGAAACAAAAGATCTTGTGTTTTAGTTTTGTTTCTGTTATGATAAACACCATGACCAAAAGCAACTTGGGGAGGAAAGGGTCAGTTTTTTCTTATGTTTTACAGTCCTTCATCAAGGGAAGGCAACACAGGAGCTTGAATCAGACACCACAGAAGAATGATTGTTGTTCCTAGGCTCATGGTCAGTACCTTTCTTGTATTGCTCAGGCCCATCTGCATAGGGATGGTACAATCCACAATGGGCTGGGCTCTTCTATACCAACAAGCAATTGAGAAAACATTCCACAGACATGCCACAGGCCAGTTTGATGGAGGGAATATTTGAATTGAGATTCCCTTTCCAGGTTTATGTTAAATTGTCAGCGGAAACTAACTATGACATCTTGGATTGTCAAAGCAATCCTGAGCAGAAAGAATATAGTTGGAGGTATCCCTATACCTGGTTTAAATTATACTACAGGGTCATTGTAATAAAACAACATCTTATTGGCACAGAGAACAGGCATATAGATCAAGATAAAAGAATGCGGGATCCTGGCTATTAGCCTACACAGCTTCAGTCACTTGAGTTTTGAAAAAGATGCCAAAGTTCACATTGGAAAAAAGATAGCATCTTCAACAATTGATTCTAGGAAAATTGGATCTTTACTGTATGAGAATGAAACTAGACCCTTTTCTCTCACCCTTCATAAAAATCAACTTTCAGTGGATTACAAAGCTTAGTGTAAGACCTGGAACTTTGGAATCATTGGAGAGGCCTGCAGTTCCTCAGGAAATCAGGTCAGTAGTCAACAAATAGAACCTCATGATAAAAGCTTGTGGATAGCATCAGTGGGACGAAGGGACAGCCCACAGAATGGGAGCTGTACATCTGATAGAGGATTAATATTCAGAACTCAAAAAACTAAGCAAGGAAGCAACCCAATTAAAATCAGGCTAAGGAACTGGACAGAGTTCTCAGAAGAAGAAATACAGATGGCCAATAAATATTTTCAAAAGTGTTCAACACCATTAGCCATAAGGAAAATAGAAATTAAAGTACCCTGAGATTTCTCTTACGGCAAGAGTCCATCCCATCCTGGTTAGATTGACTATCTGTAAAAATAGAAATAAATGGGGGTTGAAAAGATGGCTCAGTGCCTAACAGCACCTACTGCTCTTACAGAGGTTCAGGGTTTGGTTCCCAGCACCCACATAGTGGGTCACAACTGTCTGTAGATAGTTCAGATGATCTGCCACACTCATCTGGACTCTGCAGGCATGGGAATGCATGCAGTACACATACATACAAGCAGACAAACACTCATGTACATAAGATAAAAATAATTTTTAAAAGAAAAAATAGATGTTGACAGAGGTGTGGAGAGGGGAATCCCCATTCACTGTCAGTGGGAGTAGAAACTGGTGCAGGCACTGTGGAAATCAGTGTGGGAGTTTCTCACAAAACTAAAAATTGAGCTTCCATATGAGCCAGGTATATCACTTCTGGCCATTTACCAAAAGGACTCTCTATTCTACCACAGAGGTACTGGTACATCTGAGCGTATTACTACCATCTTCACAATAGCAAGGAAATGGGACCAGCCTAGGTGCCCACCAGCTGGTGAATGGGTAATGGAGATGTATTACAGAGAATCTTATTCAGTCAAAAAGAAAAGTGAAATTATGAATTGTGTAGGGAAAAATTGGATAGAACTGGAAAATACATTAAGTAAGGTAACTCAGGCTTAGGAAGACAAACACTGAATTTACTCTCTCATATTTGGGCCCTAGCTTTTAACTTTGTAAATTTGCTTTTATGTGGAAGCGTATTTGCAGAGCTTAGGAATCTAGAAAAGTGGGCCTATGAGACAGGTAAAAAGAATCTTTAAGTTGTGTGAGCGGTGGAGGGTTGTATAGAACACATGTCTAAAGTTGGAAGAGGGGATTCTGGGAATGGAACTGTCTAAGTACACACGGAAGTGGGAGGGAAAATGCAAGGTATTGAGGTAATAGGGGCATCTAGAATGCTGTGTGAACAGGTCATAAATCTGATACTTAATAAGCTCATCAAAAAGTTGTAAAGGACTTGGAAGGGATGCAGACAAAGCTGCTCCTAGAAGCCAGGTGTTAATAAATAAAAATCCCGATGTTGTGCGTGTGCTATTCTCTTATGATTTGTGGTTGGGGAGACTCCTGAAGCCCCCCAAACAATATAGGCTAATGCTATTGGTTACCCACTAAAAGTAGATTGTAAGCTCCTGTTGCTGAAGATACAACATGCCTTGGTCAGAGGACATAAAGAAATCAGGCTACAACTGGACTGGAAGCTTCCTCCCTTCTTGCTGGTCCTCATGGTGGCAGTTGCTATGCAGGCTGCTGAGGAAGAATAGCATCACCAGTCTTACTCAGCCTGGATCTGCATGCAGCAGTACTGACTGGCTGAGCCCGCTGGTACAATAGGGGCAGATCTAGTCTGTGGTAACCAACTGCCTTCTTATTGAATCTGGTGGCTGCTCAGCAGAGGGTATTCATGACTGAACCTGGTCAAAAACCTATGACTGGAGAAGTAGCAGGCCTTAGTGAGGAAGCTACTGCTGTTAAATGGGCCTGTCAATCACCTAAGCAATGGTGTTTATGACGTTAGTGCTAACGTCAGCCTTGATCAGTGAAGCTTCCATTTACACAGCCAGCAGTGATTGAAGTGTACTGAAAATAAATGACTATTGGGTTTCTAGCAAGTGGAAAATCTGTATCACCTCCTCCAGGGTTCAGAGAACATAGCAGAAGAAGGGATGGAAAGAACATCCCATCTGGAGGAATTTGGGGTCGGGCAGCAATAAGGAACATATTGACATATGACATCTGGGTGTGATGTGGATGCTACACTCTTGAACTCATGGCACAAATCTGAACAGGATTGAACCTGCTGGTATCCTGGCATGGGAAGGCGAGGGTCTCATGGGAGACACTTGGGTTTTATATTCACGGAATGGTTGATGGAAGGAAAGAGAGACATTTTTCTGCAGTAATGTGGCCATACAACGAGCCCTCAGGAAACTCACAAGGGGAGGCATGGAAGTGGAAAGGGGAGCCAATTGGGAGGAAGTTTATTGGCAGAGGAGGAATAGGGGTGAATATGAGTGAAGTCCATTTTTGTGTATGGAAGCTTATAGTGAAACCCATTATTATGTATAAATAATATATGCTAATAAAACATTTTAAAAAGGTGTAATGGCTGTTAGGGCCAGAAGGCAGCATTCTATAACACTAAAGAGTAAGACTCTCCCCGTTGACTGCTGGGTGCTGGTATTGCTGCATACAGGGTGGTGGCTTCGCTTTCCTCCTCTGTCACTGTGTTCCATAAGCAGTGGGCTTTGCTAACATAAGCAAATCCGGGTACTTAAGTCCTTCGAAGATGTGTGGTTGGATTTCAGAGCTGCAGTTCTGCTCAGTTCTGCGCTCACTGAGGTTGCAGACTGTTCTGAAGGTAAAGTTCCGGAGTGGCCAGAGCGGCCTCTGGGGTGCAGCTCTGACAGCAGTGTGCTGCTGCACGCAGAGGGCTGGGAAAGGTGAGGCTATCCCGCAAAGGCTTAGTGTCAGGACTGGACAGGCGGCCACACCAGGATCCACAGGGTCTCTTTACTGGGGTGCACTGTGAGCCAGAGAACGTGTCTGACAACTGCTGGTGGGTGCCGTACCTAATTTCTGTGAGCATCTCAGACTCAGAGGGACTGAACGGGGTCAGGTGGGGTGTGGCCTGTGTGCCTTCTTATTAGTGGCCTTGTCGGGCTCCTCAGCTAATGTGACGCTTCTTCCTTGCTTTTTGGTAGATGGACAGTCTCTCCTCGGGGAGCAGGTGGGCTGGCAGGACAGGCGTCCCCAGGCCGGGAGAAGGAGGCGCTCCCAGGTACTCTCGTCCACCCCTGCTGGTGACTTGCCCACCCAGCCCCATCCTGTTCCAGACAATGGCCACCTGTGACCCTGCCTGCCTTGACCTGCTTTGCCCACCTGTGCCTGCCTGTGCCCAACCTCAGCCCAGAACTCCCACCCTTCCCACCCCAAATTAGGACCGGTCCCAACTTCTGGTTCCTGCCTTGCTTTTCCACTCTGATCCAATCCCCAGTAACCCCCTCTGCCATCTTACCACAGGGACTGCTCAAGAAGGAGCGGCTAGAGCCTATCGGTCTGTCTGCTTCTCATCTGTTTATTTTCATTCAAAGGGTAATTTGTAGTGAAGCAAAAACAAATGCGTATTTCTAAATGATCTGGCCTGATTCCATTGTGAATGCTGCTTCTCATCTATACAGAATTCTGGCGATTCTTTATTCTTAGTGGTCATTTTTATCAGGTTAGAACAGCGGGGGTAACGAGGGCCTTCAGAGCAGCGCTGGCCTGAGGAGTGAGTGTAAGTGAGGCTGGAAGAGGGAGTGGCTCCAGGGTCAGCAGACCAACAGGAGCCAAAGTGGGCTCTATGCCAGGCTCTGATTAGACTTGGGACATATCTACAAGTAAGAAGTCTGAGCATCTGTGCCTAGGGAGGGCCATCCAGGGTGGATTTTACATCTGAGAAAACCAGTGACAGATTCAAAAAATGAAGGAAAAGGGGTAAAGGAAAGGAGCCAAGAGGGAATGGGTACATACATGTATATTAGTGTAAGTGCATGCACACAAGTATACATGCTTATACACATGTTAGTGCCTGTGCATGTGAATGTAAGTTCACATGGGTATGAATGAGCACATAACACACATGGATGTGGCTGTAGGAATGCGTCTATACATGTTCGTGTTTGTACATACATGTGTAGGAAGGTGCATATGTGTGGTTTTGTGCATGTGATAATGTCTATGTCTCTATGGACATGGGTTTACATGTTTGTGCTCTCTTGTGTATGTGTGTGCATGAGTGTGTGTGTACATACAGATGTGCACACACGCACTTGCCCCACTTGACAAAGGGGCATTTCCGCAAAGGTGAGAGGGAGCGAGGTACAAATGAAGAGCAGCCATACAGAAGAAATGGCGAGCATGAGCGTTTTGAGTAGAGGAATGCCAGGGCCAGAGAAGAGCAAGCATGAGGCAGCTTAGCTCTGAGAGGCAAGCACAGTTCCTGCAGCATCTTCCAGCCTGAGTGAGAGCAATTGCTTGATGTAAGCAGAAGGGAGCCCCAAGCTGGTGGTTTGTTACAAAGTAGCTGTGGCTTCTGGGTAGGATCGACTCTCAGGCAACCCTCGGTGTGAGGAGAGACCAACTTGGAGACTGCCGGGGCACATGTGAGAAGCAGTGGTGGATAGGACCACATGACTAGAACAGGTGATTGCCGCCCTTTTCTTTACCTGCTGAGTGTATCTAGCTGTGCTCTTTCCTCAGGTATGGATGGAGTCTACTCTGGATCTCTGGGGTAGACCCCCTACCCCCAGTGTTACTGGTGAATCTGCCCCAAGTCTCCCCAGAGCCTGGCCCAAAGCCCATATTTGGCCACTGTTGACTTAGTGACTTGGGGAGAACATAAGGCTTTCCATCACCTTCTCTAAACAGAGAAGCATGTCTGTGACAAAAGGCTTGGAGAACCACCAGGCTCTAGGTGAATAGTGAATAACGGGAAGACCAGCAGTGCAAAAGCTGAGGCGAGACGTCCAGGCCAAGAGGTGCCTGGCATGCAGAGAAGACAAAGGAAATGTAGACTTCTGCTTGGTCAGCAAATCCACGTATGGCTGCAAACAGTATGGACCATTGAGGGTGTAATAGACAGAGGAGAGGCTCAGGTCCTGGCCTGGGGCTACCATCCTCCGTAGAGCAGGGAGGCAGAGGAGTAAACGGATTGAGCAGTAGTGAAACTAGGGATGGGCGGAGCCATGAGGCTTGTCAAGCAAGCAGCCTCACCTGCCAGGGTGAGAGTACGGACTCTTGGTAAGAGAGTCTATGGAGTCACAAGCAGTCATGAGCTTTCTAGATTCAGGGAACAAGAGTGATGTGTTTGTGTGAGGGGCTGGAGCTGTGGTCCCATGGATAAGAGTTCCTGCTGCTATTACAGAATTCCAGTCTTCAGTTTCCAGCACCCATATGATAGCTCACAACCACCTGTACCTCTGGTTCAGGGAATCTGATGTCCTCTCCCAGCATCCTCGGGCACTGCATCCATGTGGTACATAGATATAC
>NC_022028.1:46766597-46872110 GCF_000317375.1 Microtus ochrogaster | reverse complement strand
GGGAGGCAGAGGCAGGCGGATCTCTGTGAGTTCGAGACCAGCCTGGTCTACAAGAGCTAGTTCCAGGACAGGCTCCAAAAGCCACAGAGAAACCCTGTCTTGAAAAAACCAAAAAAAAAAATGTGTGAAGGTGGAAAACATTAAAATGCGGGATGGCAGACATGGTGGTGTTCCCAGCTGTCCAGATCGGAAATAATCACTCAGAAACTATATTATTTGCAATACTGTTTGGCCATAGCTTAAGCATATTTCTAGCTAGCTCTTATATCCTAAACTAACCCATCTCCATTAATCTGTGCATCATCACAAGGTCGTGGTCTACCGGCAAAGTTTTGGAAGGTTCCAGCAGAGATATCTGTCTCCTGCGGCAGCTACACGGTGTCTCTCTGACTCCACCTACTCTCTCTATATATCTTTTCCAGCCTGCCCATACTCTATTAAGTCATTGGCCAAAATTAGCTTCTTTATTAACCACTGGCAATAAAACATCCTATCATACAGAGGGGAATCCCACATCATGGTGGAAGCCACTTTAGAGAGTTTTACTGACCAAGAGGAGAGAGGGGAGAAGGAAGCTGGTTTTTTGTGGAAACCGGAGGAGCAGCAACATGAATCTGAGGTGCACATACAAGCAAGAGGGAGAGGAGACAGCCCTGAGGCCAGTGCTGGGTATTGTGGGTACCAGTGGTGAGGTCCAGCAAGGAAGGCCTTCCCTAAGAAGAGGACAGCAGAAGGCAAAATATCATACCCAGCTTCTGTTCCAGTTGTTGGTGGTTGTAACTTAACTGCTCTCCAAGTGGAAAACAATCAAGAAATCACCCCCCCCACACACACACACACACATACTTTTCCAACTTAGAGAACAGTCCTTGGTTTCCATGGTTATTGCTGTTTAGCTACACAGCAAGTGTTATGCGGTGTCACAAGCTAATTACAGGCAACAGAGAAATTGCAGGATAAGTTTTGAATAAATATAGAGTAGATGCATGGGTTAGCCTCTGCTCCTGGGACTGATGTTCAGCTTACTTCTGCTATGTGTGGGAGCTGGGCCCTTGGACCTGTCACCAGCCCAGAGCCGTGTTTCTGGCCCTCAGCTTTCCCTTGCTCTATCACATGATTGGACTACTACTTCTCTTCTGTGCCTGGACCTCAAGGCAAGCAGTCCCCAGCCCCACCTGGCCTTTGTGGCACCTTGCTTAAGTGAGACTGGGAAGGAGGTGCAGGCCTTCTGTCTGGAAATGCCGTCCGTCCTTTAGGAAGGATGTTTGGAGCCTAAAGATAGTGCACCCCAGTCTCCTGGTGATGCATATTCTAACAGGAAGATTGCAGAGAACTGTCATCTGCTGTCATCTTAATCCAAAACCTTCAGAAAAGACACAATTCGAACAGCAGCTACGGTAGGGACAGGGGTGCCTGCAGCTAGAAGGCCAGGAATATAATTTGTATGAAATAAATGATGCTTGTGAACGCTGTAGGACATGTGGAGAGGCCAGGAAGAACAAGAACTCGGATGCACAACAGGGCAGGAGAGAAAACGGGCCACCTCTCCACCCTGAAGTGCTCCACAGCGAGCTTCAGAGGTATATACCCTCCTCACATTGAGAAAGTCGACTGTGGGTTGGGCCTCAGCATCTGTAACTCCAGAGAGGGACTGGAAACCACTTCCTAAGACAGTGTAGGACAATCAGATGAAAGCTTTAGCAGAACAATGCACACAGGCCAGCTCCATCACACACTTGAAGAAAACAAAGAGCAGAAGAAAGAAGCGTCACACGCAATAGGAAGGAAGAACATTCAAGGGATGGTTTAAGAGCATAACACGTGAGAAAAAGATTCAGATAGAAGGCATTGCTTTCTCCAAAGAAACAGCCAAGGACTTTGAGAAGCAGCAAACGTTTAGGGTAGGAAAACACATGAGATAGGATGGTGTGAGTCACACAATGAACAAAACCAAGAATCACTGACGTCTTCTTTAGGGTTCCTGTTGATGCAGTAAAACACCATGGCCAAAAGCGACTTGGTGGGGGGGAGGGTTTATTTTATCTCAACTCTCAGCTCACACTCTGACATTGAGGGAAGTCAGAGTAGGAACGCAGAAATCTAGAGGCAGAAGCCACAGAGGAACTCTGCTGACTTGCCTTCTCCTCATGCCTTGTTCAGCCTGCTGTCTGATAGTACCAGGATTGCCAGAGTGGGGGTATTTTCTGCACCGTTGCTGTGTTATTCCGTGGATGTATGTTGATTCCACCTGTGTCCCTAGTCTTGGGCTGCAGAAATAATGATGTGCACTAAACAGTATACTTTCGTGGGAGATTCAAGATGACCAGGGCCTAGTAGGCCAGGCATGAGATTGACCCCAGACAGACCCTAAGGTTGCACACAGAAGCAAAAACAAGGTTGAAGTCTGTGGGCACTGGCTTAATGAACGTGACTGGGGTTTCCACACACTGGGGTTTGTGAGTAGGCTAAAGTCAGGGACCAGAGACTCCTGTTGACCATGATGCCCAGCAAGAGTAGGAGAAGGTGGCACCGAGTCACAAAACCTTTTCCCTGGTGAAGGGAAGGCTGGATTCTGTTAAAAATCAGACTGCTCAAGAACAATGGCAATGAGTTTTTGATCCTACTGCACGTACTGGCTTTGTGGGAGCCTAGGCAGTCTGGATGCTCACCTTACTAGACCTGGATGGAGGTGGGTGGTCCTTGGACTTCCCACAGGGCAGGGAACCCTGATTGCTCTTTGGGCTGACGAGGGAGGGGGACTTGACTGGGGAAGGGGGAGGGAAATGGGAGGCAGTGGCAGGGAAGAGACAGAAATCTTTAATAAATAAATAAAAAGAAAAAAAATAAAAAAAAAATCAGACTGCTGAGATGGCTCAGATGAACTGCCTGGTTGTTGTGTTGCTTTGGTATGAGCTAGAGTCATCTGGGAAAGGGGGACATCCCTTGAGGAATTGCTGCCATCAGATCAGTGCCCTGTAGGGGTCTCACTACTGCTGCACAGGAAAGGCACGTTAGTTGCCTAACAAATGCAGCTTAAGGAAGGATGGAAGGACTTACATGGCTCATGGTTTGAGGGGCATAGGTCAGATGGCCAGAAAAGCATGCCATGCCGATGGTAACACGAGGTAACCAATCACATTGCATCCTCAGTCAGGAAGCCAAAAAATGACTGCTGGCAGTCAGCTTGTTTGCTTGTTTTTTCATTTTTATTCAGTCCAGGACCCTCGCCCGTGGGACCGTGCTACCCACTTTTAGGGTAGATCCTCCTTCTCAATTAACTTCCCTGAGAGCCATGCCCAGACATATATCTCCTAAGTGATTCTGAGTTCCAGCAAATTGGCATTGAAGATTTAACCATTACAAAGGATGTCAGGTACTGGCTACAGAGATTCTCCATTGCTTGACTCCATGGTGATACACAGTCCTTTGGGGGGGGGTACTTTGCATCCTCCCCTCCCTCAACTGTACCTGTGCTAAGGCCTCAGGCTTCCCTAGACTGCCTTGGGCATCCTTATCCTGCCACCACAGTGGCCACATGGGACACTATCACACTGGAAACCTGGCACCGCCGCCTCCATTTTGGCCTGTGCTCTTCTGAGAATGCAGGGCCTAAGGGTGTTCCCCACTAGGGGCTTTGCTCCTTTAGAAAAAGGAATATGGTTGCATGCATGGGAAGTTGGATGCTCCCCCTACCCAGGGTAGATCAAAAGAAGGGAAGTAATTTGAGCGTTCTTGATGAGTGGTGATAGTAGCAAGGGGGGAGTTTGGCTGGACTAGGAAAAGGTGCCAGCGAGATCAGAATCGTTCCTTCTGAATCCCCGAGACCCCATAACCCTTCAGACAGCCCATCCCGTAGTGGGCCAATGGGCCCCTGGAGTTGGTGCCATTGTGTTTGTCAGGTAGGGTTCTCTAGAGTAACAGAGCTTATGGAATAAGTCTCATTCTATCTATCTGTCTGTCTATCTATCTGTCTGTCTATCTATCTATCTATCTATCTATCTATCTATCTATCTATCTATCTAGAGAGAATGAGGGGAGAGAGAGAATGGATGAGATATATAGACAGGCAGACAGATAGATGTAAAGGGGGTTTATTAGAATGCCTTACAAGCTGTGGTCCAGCTCGTCTTTTTTAAAAACAATAATTTATTTTTACTTTGTGTGCATTTGGTGTACATGTATGTCTTGTGAGCATGTCAGATCTTGGAGCTACAGATGGTTGTGAGCTGCCATATGGGTGCTGGGAATTGAACTTGGGCCCTCTAGGAGAACAGCCAGTTCTTTTAACTGCTGAGCCATCTCTCAAGCCCCAGCTAGTCTTATAATAGCTATCTATCAATGGAAGGTCCAAGAATCCAGTAGGTGTTCAGTCCATGAGGCTGGATGTCTCAGCTGGTCTTCAGTGGACACTGGAATGCTGAAGAGGTAGGCTCCAATGCTAGTGAAGGACTGGACTTGCTAGCAAGGAAGCACAAACAGACAGATCAAAAGCTTCCTTCTTCCATGTCTTTATATAGACTTCCAGCAGAAGGTGTGGCCAAGATTAGAGGTGAGTTTTCTTAGCTCAAAAGATCTGGAGATTAAAGTCGTGTTTTCCTACCTCAAAGATCTAGATTAGAAGTAGATCTTCTGACTTCAAATTAAGCAAAAGCCCCTCACAGGTGTGCCCTCCATTTTGGGGTTTTAGTTCATTCCAGATGTAGTCAAGGTGACAACCAAGAATGACCACTGCAGCCATGGAGTGGTTGGGCCTTCAGGGCAGTGTGGCAGACAAGCACATTCAGGTCAGTGTGGAGCTAGCAGTGCTGGAAGAGAAGGCTACTTGCTTCCCTTTGTGTCCCCAGCTAGAACAAGTACCAACATGCTTATGCTGTGACAGGAGAGGTGTAGCCCACCCATCCTGCTGCAGGGAGGGTGGGCATCTCCCTCTACCTTGCCTGTACCTTCAGGAGACCGAGAGAAGAACTGGTGGGATGGCATGAAGAGACATCAAGAAAATCCCCCTCATGCCTTCAGGGACAATATCCCCCGACTAATTTTGCTTGAGGTAGGTGCCAACCATGCTTAGAGAAAGCATACTTGATAACCAATAGAAGAAGGAAGGCCTGGCAAAGGTCTGGTCACAGTGCCAGTATGATGGAGTCACATGGATCAGTGACTCATCATGCTATCTAGGCTTCTTCAAAGTGGTATAAACTGCAGTAAGGGAGAACACTTTGTCTGAGTTTTCGTCCTGCCTGGTTTCTGTTCTCCCACCAGGTCCCACAGCCTTTTAGCCCCAAAGAAAATCACACAGAAGTCTATATTAGTTATAAACTGATTGGCCCATTAGCCCAGGCTTCTTATTATAACTTATATTAGTCCATTATTCTTATCTATGTTAACCACATGGGTCAATACCTTTTCCAGCAGGGCAATCACATCTTCCTTCTTCTGTGGTTGGGACAGGACTGGGGAGGAATGGGCTTCCTCCTTCCCAGAATTCTCCTGTTCTCCATGACCCACCTCTACTTCCTCTCTGGTTGTCCCGCCTATACTTCCTGCCTGGCTACTGGCCAATCAGCATTTGTTTAAAACATAATTGACAGAATATAGACAATTGTCCCGCACCAACACTTGAGCTGCTGTGGGCTACCCCTCAATCTTCAGAATGGGAAACAGGTTAGGTTCTGAGATGGGTTATGCAGTGTGTACACATCCTTTCTTCACCCTATACCAGCAGACAGTGGCATCCTGGTACCATTTGAAGCTAAGATAGTAAATGCATTCCCCATGCTTTCTCTTGTCTCCTATTTTTACTGTAGGATTATAGGAGGGAAACAAAAGCTAAAATTCCCCCATTTGTGTAACATTTTACAAATTATAGAGTACTTTGCACAGCCCTGAAAGGTGGGTATTTCATGATCTCTGTTTAGAACGAGGAGCTGAAACTGAGAGGAACTGAGTCACACGTTTAGCAGTGGGAGGGCGAGTGGAAGGTTTTCTGCAGAGCAGGCCTCCCATGGCCATGGTCCCAGGAACGGGCTCCTACCTCCCAGAATGCATCTGAGCCAGATTCTCCTTCTGTTTGTTGACCCGGAGAACAGAGCCTTGGCATGGCCTTCTGCTCAGATGCTACTGTGACCAGCACCCATTTTCTACAGATGCCGCCTGCCCTAGGATCCTCCTAATTCCTTGCTGATTATTCTTTGAGAGTTTTATATTTTGTCTGCACAGCCAATTTTTCTTTTGGGAAAGTCACATTTTAAACATTAATTTCTAGGCGTTCTTTCCATTTATAAGTTCCGACTTTTGATTAAGACATATAGTTGTCTTATTCATTGCCGAACTCTATAAATATTGAATGTTGTGATAGCTAATAAGACTCATCAACCTAACGGGATCTGGAATCTCCTAGGAGACAAGGCTTTGGACAGATCTGTGAGGAATGGTTTAGGTTAGGTTAGGTTACGTTAGGTTAGGTTACGTTAGGTTAGGTTAGGTTAGCCTCTGGCCGTGCTTGTGAGAGATTATTTTGGTTAACTGAAGCAGACCCACCCTACAAGTGGGTAGCACCATTCCCTGAGCTTGAATCTAGACTGCATAGAAAAGAGGAAAACTGGCAGAATACTGGCAGCTGTCACTCTTTGCTTTGTGACTCAGGATGCAATGTGGCCAGCCACCTGAACTTCCCGCCATGGTGTATTGAATTATAAGCCTAAACATGCCTCTTTCTCCCTTAATCACTTGTTTATCAGGGAAATTTATCACAGCCACAGGGAAAGTTATTAATGCAAATAGTTTCTTGTAGTATGTATTATTTTACATTTTTATCTCTGTCTAGAATTTATTTTGATTCAGAATTCAGGCTGGAAAGCAGTTGTAGTAGGGGGCTGCTTGTTCATCCCAGCCACACAGAACTGAAATAATCACACAGAAACCATATTATTTAAATCACTGCTTGGCCCATTAGCTCTAGCTTCTTATTGGCTAACTGGTACATCTTAATTTAACCCATTTCTATTAATCTCTGTATAGCCATGTGGCTGTGGCTTACTGGGTAAAGTTCTGTCCAGCTCTGGTGGGGCTACATGGCTTCTCTCTGACTCCGCCTTCTTCTTTCCAGCACTTTAGCTTAGTTTCCCCCCACGTAACTCTGTTCTACTCTATCAGGCCAAGCCAGTTTTCTTTATTAATTAGCCAATCATATTACAGTGTGCAGAGGGAACTCCCACATCAAGAAGTTCTCCAAGCATTCCCAGTAGAGCTCACTGAAACTGGTTGGCAAATGATAGTGGGCCAGAAGGGCAGAAGCAATAAGGAAAGGATTTGGGAGCAGAAGAGAGCCCACTGGGGTCAGAGTGATTCTTGTTCTGAACCAGGGCCCACACACCTGTGCTAGATTACCCACCTGCCTTGTAAGAGATGTTAGAAGTTCTTTAGAGAGAGGGAAACTGTTAAAGCTACATTCACTATTGTTTTGAACTAGATGAAAATGAAACCAGAGTGACAAGAATCATTGAAGTAGAAGTAAAGATTGAAAACCAGGTGACATAGAAAATAGTAGAATTTGGTTTTAGAGAGAGGGGGGAGGAGAGGGGAGAGGGGAGGAGAGAGGAGAGGAGAGAGGAGAGAGGAGAGAGAGATTATCTTTAAGGGCACACCTCCAGTGAACCGACTTCTCCACAGTGGGCACCACTTCTGAAAGCTGTCAGTCCTTCCCAGTAGAGCCCTAGGCTGGTACCCTATCTAGCCTTTGATATCTATGCCATAGGAGGACACTTAAGATTAAAATGAAATAGGCAAAAACTGCATAAAATTCACAAAGTTAGTAGATTATTACAGCCAAGTTTCAAGATATAAGACTAATATACAAGAATAAGAGTCTTATATACTAGTAATGAACAAGTAGAATTATATTAAAACACAATGCCACATTAGCACCCTTCCTCAATACTTAGGCAAAAGCAGCACATATACATATATGAGGCAAGCTATTAGAAAAAAAACTGATAAATAAATCAAAGGCGAATCAAATGCAGGGATAGATGTTCCATATCGAGGATTAGATTCAATGTTGTGAAGGTGGCACTTTGTCAGAACTTGGTAATAGAGTCACCACAATACAAATAAACATGCTTACTGCTTATATTTTGGACATTGACAAAGTGACTCTGAAGTTTATTTGGAGAAAAAAAAAAACAGACCCAGAATAAAGAGGAAAACAGCAAAATGAAGTTACTGACTTCAAGACTCACTAGATGAGCCAGCCCAGCAGAGACTTGCCACTAAGCCTGATGACCAGCGTTCAATCACCAAGACCCACATGGTGGAAAGAGAGACCTCTGACCTCCGAATGTGTGCCTTGGTATGAATGTGCACACATTTGCACACATGTGTGCATTCAAATCTTTAAACTACCATATCATGATAGAATTGTATTAGTAAAAGAATAAATGCTAATTACTGAGAAGATCTCAGCTGTAAGTCACATAAGTATAGCCAGCTGATCTTTGGTCAAGAGGCGTAGGCGAACACAACAACTGGAGTCCACACGCCCTAAATAAATAAGCAAACAAACAAATAAATATGTAGGCAAGCATCAACTCAGAATAGATCAGAGACCTAAACACAAACTGAACTAGCAAACATAGGAGAAACTCGAGATGGCTTTTGGCTTTGCTGATAGGATGTTAGAGTGACAATCTATGAGGAAAGAAGTCCTTGACAACAGCTGACTCCACAGTCTTCCCAGATGCTGTTTGTCGGGGTGGGGTGGTTCTCAGAGATCCCACCTGACCTTTTTCCTTTCCAAGACCAGGGAGGAAACTAAGGAGATGGCTCTGGCGCCTGCCAAGTGTCTCCACCCCAGTTGTGTGATTTGTAACGGGTGAAAATGTCCAGCTGTCACTTGACAGCACAATGGCCCTCGTGATGCAGACTGGGGCAAAGATTCCATGTGTCAGTTTAATTGGAGTTCATGATAGTGTTTAGTCCACTGAAATGGGCAGAGCAAGGCCCAGGATCTGGTAATTTCTGAAGGGCTGCATTTACTGGTTTCTGCTTGCGGCTTGCCGCTTTCGGCCCCCAGGGAAGGATTTGGAGAAAGCTTCTTACACATTGTAAGGTTGGAGGTCTCCTTCCCTAGAACCTAGCCTCCCTTTCAATTACGGGCTCTACTCTGTGGGCCGTACAGCCTGGACAAGAAGCCCTGATTCTTCTTGACTAAGTCGGTAACACCTATTTTCATTACACATTGTCGTGTATACCTTATCCTTGAGGCCACCATGGCCACAGGGCTGTGGGCCAGCATACCAGTGACCCAGGCAGGGCTGTCAGAACATTGCACCCTCCTACTCTACATCCCATTGAGCTACTCGGTCAAGATTGGGGCCTTGATGCCGCACAGAGTACGCAAGCCTCTGGAAGTAAACCATGTCACAGAAAGGTGTTGCTGATCCATGAAAGTGGCATCAGGCAGTGGGCACTGTCTGAAGTCACACAAACACTGTGACACCCTGTCGTGATGAATTAGAGTCAGGCCGGCACATAGTCTCTAGACTAGCCTGGAAGGAAATAGTCTCAGTCTTGAAGTATAGTTCGCTTCTGCCTTGGGAGCGAGAAGTAGCTATGGATAATAACACAAGCAAGTGTGGGTTATTCCTGTTAGTGTTAAAATTATAGAAGCAGGTGCTGGGAGGGCTTAGCGCTGGGCTACATACAGCCAAAGCCAACAGGGACGCAAGGACGCGGTGTGCTTGATCAGGCCATAATGCTCTGCTGCCACCTAGTGGCACTGATATTACATATTCAATGGCGTCACTTTATTTTCCTAGTTTGGGCTTCATCATCAACAGGAAGCACCCAGACTATGTGTACCTTTCTGAAGTTGCTCTGTATGGAAGTTCTGTTGGCTACAGCAGCCAGCCTTCTTTGGGGGAGTCTTTGGTTAGCAGCCCCATGTACAGGGCACAGATCTGAGCTACAGCTGTGACCTGTGTAATTCTCTGTGTAGACTCTCTAATGTATTCTGTCTACCAGCTCATGATCAGAACTAACATGCCTGGAGCTACCCGTCAGTTGGCTTGAGTTTCCCGTGTTTCTGTAGCAGCATCCTTTCTCCAGAAAGGCACAGTGTGCTTCATTAGTTGTGTTCCTACCCTGGCTTCCACTCTTTGCTGAACTCCAAACTGGGCCTTGTCCCCGAAGTAAGCAGAAGGAACGTTCACTCAGTGAAAGTCCATTCCTTAGATGGCTTTCTTATGGGGCTTCTGCTGGAAATCATGTTCTGTTGCAAGAGGACCGGCTCATATTCACAGCTCACAGGGGGCAGGCAGGTCTTGAGAGTCTCACGCTGGCCAACTCCCTGAGATTCTCATGGCCTCAAGGCCCAGACTCATCGCTCATCTCCAGTCTCACGTGTGCTTGGGTGAGCAGCCCTGTGTTTGCTGCCCTCTCGTGGATCCCCTAGGACTCCTCATCCCTGGCAGGTACCCTCACGCGCCTTCACTTCCCACGCTTCTGGTCCTAATGAGATTCCCATCCAGACACAGCTGGGAAAACACATAGGTAGTGGGGGAAGGCAGCCGCCTCCGGCTCCCAGGTAACAGAAGAGCCTCTCTGTGAGCTGGAGTGGGAACAGCTTTATCATCAGACTGTGTGACCGACTTTTCTTGATTCCAGATGGGCCATGGTTGCCAGAGCCTAGACATGTGTCTGCCTGTGTTCATCCAGCCCCCTACTTTTCTACAGCCTGTGGCTAAACTCTGGGGTGAGGGGGCATGGGATGAAGTTGTGTGTCTTCACATTCTGAGATTAAAATCATTTTGGGGGTGCCTGGGAGAAAGAAGAAGGTGCACACCTTTCTTCAGAGTTGTGAGTTGCGCCTAATCGATCATCTCAGCTCCTGGCTCAGCAATGACCTCCTTACCACTGCTCTTCCCGCAATTACTCTTCTCATTGGCCTGTTGCGTGGCTTCTGTGCTTTAAGTCGTCTCTGGGCTTTTCACATACACTTTCAAACCTTCTGTGCTGAAAGCATCAGGTAGTTAGTGCTGCTAGCCATGTGCAGTGAGCAGCCAGGGCACTTGAAAAACGTGTGCATCTCAGGTCACTGTGCCTCCTCACTGAAAACCCAGATATAGGAAGAATCAAATTCCAGAAAGTTCTTGTTGGTTTGGTGCCTGCTGCTGATGCGCTGGTTGGCTCAGGTGCCCTGGGTCTCTGCTGTGCAGGATCCACCCTCCTGCCTGTCCTAGAAGCCACTGTATTTGTCACACTTCACAAGAGGGGAAGCCTGTTTCCCCTAACTTCCTACAAACTGGAAGGTGGTGCCCAGAGCACCTCAGGACTCGGTCTCACCAAGTCGTAGCAATGGGCAACAGCTCAGTGCTTGCCTGCCCACTTTACAGCTGTGGCCAAAGCCCTGCTCTCATCTGTGGACCTTTGCTCATGTCCCCTAATGTTCCAAGAGACTGTGAGGCTGTAGCCCCAGGGCACTGTCTAGAGCCCTGGGCACTGGGAGGCCACCTTCACCTGCCCTTTCCAGAGCCCCCACGGAGGCCCTGTGACCTGTATCTTGAGGTACCTCTTCTGTGATTTAGATGAGCGCTGTGCTGAGACGGACCACTTTATCACAGCCACACTACAGCATCTGTACAGATGTGCACCAGGTGACACATCTGGATCCTGCAGGCCTGAGTCCCATGTGTACTGACTCCTGAGAGGCATTCGGGCTCCCTCCTGTGTAGCTGAGAATTCAGAGCCCTCTCTAGTGTGTTCTTGGACACACAGCTTTACAGGAGCCTCTAATGTATTGATGTCACCATACAAAGGCAGAGCCTCAACCTATGAATAGCAAATTCATTTAGAGTAGTGGTTCTCAACCTGTGGGGTCAAATTTGGGGTCAAATGAATTTTTCATAGGAGTTGCCTAAGACTATCAGAAAACACAGATGTTTACATTACAATTCTTAACACTGGCAAATTATAATTATGAAATAGCAACAAAAGTACTTTTATGGTTGGCGGTCCACAGTGTGAGGAGCTGTATTAGAAGATCACAGAATTAGGAAGATTGGGAACCACTGCTTTAGAGGAAGTAGACCGAAGACAGGAGTCTTAAGTGAGACATAGAATATGATGCCAGGGTGGCTGTACCATCGGGAAACTGTGTGTGAGCATGTGCGTGTGTAATGTGTATATGTGCATGTATATGTGTGTGTTCATGAGTGTGTATGTCCATGCATTCTCGCGTTCTCCACCCAGCCTTGGAATGGACTTTTAGGGGCACTGAGGGGCAATGCTCTGAACAGTTTCCTGAGTCGGGTGCAAACAAGGAGCAGAGTGACCCTGGACAGCCAAGGGCTTGCTCGGTGTGTCCCTGCCCAAGCCATGAAATTGGGGGGGGGGTTCTCTAATGAAATGCTTGTTCTTCGTTATTTATGAAAGACATATCGTTAATGAGAGAGGATAGCTATCAAAATACTGACATACGCTCACATGGCGCCGAGCATATTTCACAATTAGGCTTTCCCCAATGGAGAGGAATCGAAGGAACGGAGTCACCATCTGTTTTGTCCCTACTGTGTACAAATAAGCAGCTCTTGCCTCTTCTCTCTTCTCCTGGCCCAGGCAGCTCCCCAGCTCAGCAGCGGCCCTCCCTCTATCCTGCCCCAGTGCGGCATCCCTTCCCAACCTCTGCAGTCCATTCTGCCCTCCTGATGCCGCGTCCATCTTTCCTGACCCAGGCAGCTCCCCAGCTCAGCAGCGGCCCTCCCTCTATCCTGCCCCAGTGCGGCATCCCTTCCCAACCTCTGCAGTCCATTCTGCCCTCCTGACGCCACGTCCATCTTTCCTGGCCCCATTTAAAGGTCTCCCGAGGGCTTCTTTGCAGCTAGACTGCTCCGAGGACCTGGCTCTGCCTCTCTGAAGCTGTGGCCATGTCCCGAGACTTGCCAGGTTATGATAGCTCTCCCATGGTAACCCAGAAGTCCTCATAATCCTTGCCCCATCGATGTAACCCAGCCTTCCTGGAGGGCCTTCCTGGGCTCTATGATCTTGTGGAATGCCTTGCCTGAGCTGAAATGTCATAGTACTAAATACCTTTTCTGAGCTCACAGATGTGGGTAGATATGTTCCGTATACTCAAAGTGTTGCCATTTCTGTTAGCTATAATTCAAATAGGTGCACATATCCATTACCATATAATGCAAAGCTCCATGAAGGACTTGTTTCCGTATCCCTCTCTCTCTGCCTTTCTCTCCTGGTACCAAGGGTATGTTCACTGCAGCCCTTTGGTCTCACCCATTGGATTATGGCGTCTGTGTCATGGTGCCAGGGTACTTGTGGAATCTGAAATCTGTTCGTTTGTCCCTCCAACCTACCATGGACCACAGGTCTCACAGCTGGAAGAACTATGGTGAGGCGTAAGCTCCACTTTGTTGTGAGGAAGGAAGTGGGTCACCCCTGCCACCTCAGTTTTCCTTGTCCTTAGAGCCATGACCTGCAAGGCTGTGAAGAATGGTAAAGCTGGAACACTTTGAGAGGTTTTATTTTTCTCTTCTAATAAATTTACCAACACAACTGAAGTGTATCTGTGTGTGTGTGTGTGTGTGTGTGTGTGTGTGTGTGTGCGCACGCGCGCGCGTACATGTATGTATTAAACAGATGATGGGATTGATCATCAAAATTCTTCCTCAAAGTGATATGGAAGTAGCAGAACTTTCTAGAATATCAGTTTTCACCCTGCATGCTTTATTACACAGGCTTCAGAGCTCCATGCTAAATGGACACCATCTCTGAAGGGTCCATGTTCCAAGGTGAGCCATGGTTCTGGCTCTTTTCAGGGACAGCCATTGAACAGAGCCAGGAGCAGCTAAAGAAACTAATGCAGCCAAATTGAGCTTCACAAAAACAGCCACTTAGTGCTCATGTGGGCAGTCTCGTGGGCCACCTCAAATGCTAGCCTCTTAGTGTGGTGGACAGAGGGACTGTCTCTATCCAGCATGGAGACAAAGGACCAAGCCATAGCCAGTCAGGCAGCCCTCCCATCACACCATGCTCCCTGAAGAAAGGACCAAACAACTAGGAATCAGACACAACATTTTTCTTTAATGTATGCAACAGTTTTGAACTTTTCTGGGAATGATACAAACATTAATTTTAAAGCTGATAAAAGTAGGGTTTTTCACAGCGAAGCTAGTAGGGCCCTCACTGATGGCCACTGTGATGGCCACTTGTCGGTGTGCCTCCTTTCTTCGTGGACTCCTATACTGGTTTCTCAGTGTGTTCAGGAGAGCTACCTTTCTGGCCTTTGGCTGATTTGTTGAATGAACCATAGGGAGCAAGGAGGTACTCCCTATTTCTCCAGGATCTCATACTTGGCTTGCCCCCGAGCCTGGCCAGACACTTCCAGAGCCCAGGCCTCTGGCCATATGCTGGACTAGTCAGCACGTATGCCAAGGTCAGAAACAGAGGCCAGGAGCCCTGGCAGTGCTATTTCTGAGTGGGGCACAGGCAGTCCACACACACATAGCAGACCTGCAAGGACAGGCCAGCATCCTCACCTCACACTCAAGGGACTGAAGTGATTCTGGACATTAGACGAGGAAAAGCAACATGAGACCATGGCTGTGCCCTTCCTCTTGGCACTGATCTGTAGGAAGAGGGTTGCATTTACATTTATACATTTGTTACTCGGAGGCAAACTTCCATTAGTTCTTACTTGGGACTTAGAGGTTTGTGGCACCAGCCTGAATCTTCCTTATGAAGAGATCCACATGAGATTCTAGTATGCCCCGCGGGCACAAAAGCCCACATTTCAGGTTTCTGGAGCCATGGTTGTTCTTAACCAGTTTTAGAAACCTGGAGTCACTGCCAAATGACTCCTCAATATATAGTGGCTGCCCTGGCACCTGGAAGTCAGAGAAGTGGACAAGGAAGCCCTGTCAAGGACAGCTGGGCATACTGTGTTCTGATTGGTTCATTCCTCATGGCACAGCCTGTGTACAAAGAGCCTGGGTGACACGGTTTCTTCTTTTGTACCCACACACATGAGAGAACACTGAGAGTTGCCTGTGTGTTATTTGTAGCTGCTGTGTCCCCGTGGGAAATGTGATGTGTTTGGGGTTCTCATCATTTGAGACTGATATTGCCTATGGTGGCCTAATCATCCAGAATTCAAAATGGTTGCTGCTGCTTTTCCTAGTGGACCCCAAATCAGTAGATGGGAGGGGGAGCTACATTCATGATTTGACCTCTGCCTCTCCCTGGTGCATTCCCATTGTGAACAGAAAGAAGGGACTTTCTGGACTTGCATTGTCTCCTATCTAGCTGCAGGGTGGGGTCTCTAGGCTTCTCTAAGTATTGGTAACAGGAGGAATGACTCTGTGGGTCACTCTGCTTTCCCTTGGTGACCAGTTTAATGATCCTTTCCCTAAAGTTTCCTAATATTGTGTAAGTGGTGTAAATTGGCTAGAGTTATTTCTGGTTTTAGCACATGGGGACCAGATACCACTGTCTTCTGTCCCTTTTCTGTTTCATATAAAACTTTCCGGGATTGTTCTCTGTGACCTACAGTAAGCTGGGTTTTAGGTGGATGTTTCAATTCTGAGGTCCTTGGACATGGACCTGGGGTGGGGATGGGGTCTCATTGTTTAGTTGCTTTCCCGTTGACACCCTCATTTTAATTTTGACATGCCACTGTCTTGTCACTAAGCCCAGAACCTTAATGAGTTACATTTAGAGGGACAAGGTCACTATACCTCCTCCTGGGATGAGCTGTGATGAGAGGACCAAAGGTTCGCTGGGCTGCATTCTCTCACAAAGGCTCCACTGGGACTCTTGGGATGCTACTGTCGCAGTTCCTGCAGTCCCCCTGAGCTGCTGCATGAACAGGGCTGTGTGGCACTCACCACTCGTGGCTCGGGCTCAGTTTCCTTTCCTGCATTGCCCCATTCACCCACGTGCAGGTTCCAGACCTGGTTCTTTGCACAGTTCCCATTGTCCTCTCTGTGTGGGTACAGAGAGGGTTGTGCCCTTTTAGTTATCAGTGTCATATCCATTTGTGGACTGTGAGCATAGAAAACCAGCAGTGCGCTTAGTGTATAATCTAATAACTGTCATTTTAAACTTGGTGCCTATGCAGACGTATTTGCTAAATATTACAAGTGGAAGATATGTATACTAAATGATATAAGTAGATGATATAGTAAATATTATAAGCAAATCCATCATACAGATTCCTCAGGATCTCCTCTGGGACGCCTGTTGGGAAATAGACACCTTCATCATGTTCCCTTGCCTCTATGGGGCTGTTCAGATATCATGCCCAAGGTCACCTCTGCTGGTACATAGCCTTCTCACATAGCCTTAGACTTGTCCATTTCAGAGACATTTGCTGCTCTGATGAATGGGGCAAAGAAAGGTGGCCAAAAGCCCAGTCCTGGATCAAGGCCTTGGTGCTTAGAGCTCATACTCCCCTGTGTTTCTCTTTTAGGTAGGTGAGTTCCAGATAAGCCAGCCCTGCCAGTGACCTCCGTGTTTGGTGGCTGGTGCTCTGAGCCACAGTGCGCGTCAACATTTGGATCTATGGACCTGCTTTGAACCATAGAGCCTGCCTATGGGGGAAGGTGAGTTGGCCCAAAGCCCCTTCTGTGTTATTTATTCATCTGGCATGGGGAAACAAAGTCTGGCTCACCGTTAAGGAAGACGCATGCTGGTAGTGCTACTGTTCTTTGTTCTATCCTGCTCCATTCTTCCAGGCCCTCAGGGTCTGTGTATACTTTGGAGAGTTGGGACTCCTTTCCAGAGCTGTGAGCCAGTTATGCTACCCACACAGGCTGAAACCTGTCTCCTGGAGTTGGCCTGAGCAATCAGGAATCATAAGGCCAACACAGGTTTAGGGAATGGAGAACAGAAGCTGTGCTAGGCTAGTGATGGCCAGTATGGTACTGATGGCTACCATGGATACTGATGGCTACCATGGATACTGTTGGGCACCATGGGTACTGATGGCCACCATGGGTACTGAATGGCCACCATGGGGTTTTAGTCCTATTTTCTGCTTTCTGATACTATGGTAGAAGGAACTGTTTATTTTGGATTGTTCATTAGCATTCATGATGCTTTCTTATGATACGGCTAGTGCTTTCTAGTTGGGCACATTGGCACTAAAGGGATTTTTGCCTCTCATTGCAACTTTGGATGCTGTGAGTTCTGGAAAGCAAAGGACAGTGGGAGACGCAAGGGTCCAAGGTTACTTTCTCTATCCCTTCAGTGCCTCCTCCCCAGGCTTACTGCAGCCTGGACCTGCATGTTGAGTTGAAGCCTGATGAGAGCTCCCAGGAAAGGGTGAGAAAGGACCCACACTGCAGTTAAAGGCTTCAGTGCACGGACAGCGAGGTCAAGGTTGCACCTAGGCCCTGTACGCAGGTGCTAGAGGGGCCACAGAGCAACTGACTGGAGGGTTAGTTAGTACTTGGGGAATCACTCTGCTCGCCACCCCCTCTGTTCTTCAGTCCTGGCCTGCACCCTACCCTAGGACCTTACCAGTCCCCCAGGGAACTTCATGGATTGTCCCTTGCTGGGCCAGGCAGAGCTGGGAATTGTCGAGGTGGGAGAGGGTTTGCAGAGAGTGAATTCTGCTGGGCAGGGCCCCAGGTATGGCTGTGTGTCAGAAGGAACAATACCATCTCGTCCTGTGTCACGTGACTTTTCTGAAGAGTTATTTCTATTCATCCCAGATAGAGACATCAATGGCGGACCAAAGGAATGATTCGATCTGATTGTACCTTGGTGAACTAATGAGGTATTGGGATCGGTGACAGCAGCAAAGATAAGAGGTTACTTACAGGAGCAAGGGGAAATTATGGGTGGACAGCTATTTACCACTAAAGGCTTCTTATACCTCCGAACCTACCCCAGCAATTCCTGGGTAGAATACTGTTGAGGGGGGACCTGGTGAGCTTTCCACTTCTTCTGGGGTGGGGGTTAAAGGGACTGACTTGTGGATCTTGTAAAGGTTCCATAGAGGTAATTATGCTCTATTTCAAGATGTTAAGGGCCATGCTGTGCTTGGAGGTCAGAGTCCTACCACACCCTCTGCTGGGTCCTGTGCTGACTAGACTTCCTGCTGCTGTGTGCTCTAGGATGAGATGGAGAGCTCCCTCTCCCACCTCTACGGTTCAGTCACCAGAGAGGGTCTGGAACAGTCTGTCTCAGATCTAGAACAGTTGGTGTAACCAACAAACTCCTGAAGGCCCCATTTCTATAGCCAAGTCCCTGCACTGCCCAGAGCACACCTCTAGGAATTGCTGTGCCCTGTGTGATGGTCCATGGTCCTTCCCAGGCACACATTCCCTGAATGAGAGGCCATGCAGGCTCATGGAGCAGCAAGTTCAAGTGCTGAGATTGCAGGCATGCATACCTGACTAATTTATGTATTTTTGACTCAGAAATTATATGCTGTAAATATACATGGTGGGGAGATCACAAGAGAAAGGGGACATTCTCAGGACTAGATAAGTGACACCCCCATAAACCTGTACAGTTCTAGAGGCTGGAAGCTCAAGACCAACAGGGCCAGAAAGTCTACTGGTGTCTGGGGGGGATACTTCCATGTGGAACCTCCTGAAACACTGCCTCCTTTGGAGACACAGATATGTGTTTTCATGTGACAGGAGGACCACCGACAAAGAGGGTCAGACTAGTTAGTCTCTCTGAGCCTCTTGTGAGACACTAGTTAGAAGGTGGAGGTCACAGCCTTGTTACCTTTTTTTTTTTTTAAAGTAGGTTCTCACTATATAGTCCTAGCTGGCCCAGAACTTGCTGTAGACCAGGCTATCCTTGAACTCACAGAGTTTTGACTGTCTCTACCTCTTGAGTACTGGAGGTTTACACTGCCACACCTAGTATATTTTCAACATGCAGATTTGAGGGGAAACATATGCCTCAAACCTTAGCAATTTTATTACAACATTGCTCAATATACCAATTCAAAATATCTGGCACACTCAACTATTGTGGACTCCTTATGGTCCTACACACTAAAACAAAAGCAGGGTACCTGAAATCCCATTTATAAAGTAAAGTATCAGGAATTTGGTACTATTGCCTAAACCTAAATGCATTAACAGAAGAAAGTATTTACCATTTAATACTAAATGCAAGAAAGAGGAAAATGTGGGCAGTTTGGTCCTGTTTTGTTTAAAAGATACAGTGATGGAACCTAGGCAATATGCCTCCCAACATTGCAGATCCCAGGCTGGTGGTCTTTCTGGGGAGCACTTAATATGTTATTTCTCTATACTGGATATCCATTGCTTATATTATTTTCTTGGTGAGGCTTTGGGACCCTCTTTCTTTTCTGTGCTGTGGTGAGCATTGCAGAGTTAGTAGCAATGTCTGTGCTCACAGTAACTGACTCCTTCCATGGTACAGTCTGCCTTCTGGTACAGCCCATAGCTCCTCCTGGCCTTTTCCTTCTCATATATGCTTGCTTGTGTCTCTGTCATTACCTCCCCTGATCTTGTATAAGTAGCTGGATAAAGTCAGTGTATCAGTATCAAGCAACATGGGATAGCTGCTCTCTCCTGCTGGTAGCAGAAATGCTCAGCCTGATCGTGGCCAATGTACATGCTATCCCTCCATTTAGGTCTCAAGTACTTGAGCCTTGTGCACATCACAGCCCACACCTGGACCACCTTAAATGATGCAGCATGCTCAGCCCCTTCCGAGTGTGTGCATAGGCTTGCTTCTCAGGGCTGACTACAATTAATTAAAAATGTCGAAGGCAAGCTTTTCCAGTCTGTCATTTTGGATATCTAACCTTTGTGAGGACTTTCCTGTTTACCTGGTTCCTCGAGAACTTGCAAGTGTGTCTCCAGTGAATCCAAGGCAGCCCCATAGTCAATGGCTAGAGACCTGTCTCTGCCCAAGCTGTACATGGACGGTCAGCATGATGACAATGTCTGATACGAAAAGCTGTGTCTGGATTAATGCTATCCAGCCCCCCTCCCCATTTCAGGCTAAGCTGCTATGTCCTGCAGGCACACTGGCTTGTTCAGTCCTGTTGGGGACAGGAGCCATTGAAATGACAGCCATGAGTGCTGGGTGCCCCTCCAAAGGGCACAAGGGGAGCTGGGCGAAAAGTAGGTCACATGTGCCTGGGCGATGTCACGCGGTTCCCACCCCAGGCCAATGGGATGGGTGGCCTCTTTCGGTTGAAAACAAAACATCACTCTAATTTTTCTCTTAGCATTTCATCTTCTCTAAACGGGGAGAGTAACCATCTGTCTGGCTCCCACACCCAACTCGATCCTCTTGACCCCACGGGGCTGCTTTGTTCGGAGGTAAGGGGATTCTGTGGGCCTGGGTGAGTGGTCAGCTGAGCAGGACAGGTGGCCGAGACTGACAGAATCCTAGCTCAGATCTCCAGGTGGTGTGGTAGAGCCTGCCAAGGTCGTATGTGTGATGTGTTGGGAGAGGGTGCTGAAGGAACTGCCATGATGGTGCACAGACCTGTGCTGGGCAGTGGGAAGAGCGGAGCTGGGTTGTATGTACTAGCGGCTTTAGATATTTCCATAGTGCGTCCTCCGCTTTCATAATGCAGTTCTTTGGGGGAGGACCCAGAGCATTTTAATTTCCTTACTATTGAGGTGGTGTTATTTGCTAAAAAGAAAGCATACAATTTTATGGATGTTTTGTCGGCTAGAAATACCAGCTATGGAAAGGAATATGGTCTCTATCCTTGACCATATGAATCATCCTTAGGAACGAAGGTCCAGTGCTGTCTGGATCAACTAGTTCCTTCAGTCCTGTTAGAGACTTAAACCTCTGAAGTTATTTGGAAAGTTATTTGTTTCCACGGGTAAGAGTACTATGAAGCTCAAACTCAGAACCCAAATAGCAAAAGATCTGTGCACACATATTATTAATAAATGGAAAAGTATACTTTGGAGTTTAATATTTACATTGAGCAATTTACTAGTTCTCTTATTGCCAGGCAGGACATTGAACATGATCACCACCACCACATGGTAAAGTGTTTGTGAATGTATAGTAGTTTTTAAATATTTATAGAAACAAATATACATTTTATAGCTTATAAATAACAAAATTTCACATTTTTCCTGTCCTGTAAATGAGCTCAAGTGTGCAGTGCCTCAGGATGTTCCAATGTATGCGTTTGGCAAACAAGTTGCATGTTTAACAAGCATATATGTGTTTGCAGGATCTAGCTATATCTCCCATATTCAGACATGGGGAAATGCTTCCAGAAATAGTGTACCAGAACAAGAATTGTAGCAATTTAACCTGAGTGTGTTCCACCAGAATTTTTTTCCTTTCAGATGAAATTTGTGTTTATTCTAGTTCTCTGGGGAACATGGGTGTGTGACCAACATTGTAAGGATGAGCACCAGATCTTTGGGTTATGCCTTGTGGTCCATCTCTGTTGTGTGGCACAGTAGCTATTCCCTTGGTGACAAAGCAGGGCTCACAAAGACTCCTTGTACAATCAACCTACAGCCTTAGAGTGAATCTTATATGTTTTCTAAAGAGTATTTCTTTAACTGGCTACAATCTTGAGGGAGCGGAGAGTTTCATTTGTTGGGGTTTTTGTTTGTTTGACTAAGACAGAAATGCGCAACACTTTCCTTATGTGTAGCTGTTGATCTGATGCCTGGAGAAAGCCCCATCCACTGATGCAGTTTTAGCATTGCCTCGCTCTTTGTCCCTCCTGTAACGTGGGTCCTGGAAACCAGACTAAATGTGAGGACTCACCCGTAACATGTGAAGACAGTTGTGTCAAGCACACATGCTCATGTGACATTTGAAATCATAATTTTTCCCATTATTTCTTAGGTGAGGGGTGAGGGCTGCTGCCTCTGGAAATGAACCCATTCCTGCAATGTGGGTATGCTTTATGTCCCCCATACCCATTAGGAAAGATTACAGCACAAATATAGTTATACAGAAGCAATAGAGCCATGTCCTGGGGTGGTGCACAGAGGAGAATCCTAACCCAGACTGGAGTGCCTGACTCTGTGCCTGTCCTCTGTCCCCATGCACACTGTACTGTTTGTCCACATTGCCCTCATCATATTCATTGTGCTGAGCGGTGGACTATGTGGGACTTGAAGGGCCACCTATGAAGTTTGGTCTGGTAGTATCTTAAAACAAGCCACCATCCCAGTATTCTGTGTCTGAGATGTATGTGATGTTCCAGGAGACAGCTGAGCCCTGCTCAGAGGCCAGAAGCCCCAATAAAGCATTCTCTCACTGAGAAGAGGGGCCTGGAGAAGATTTGCAGTGAGGAGCACCCCACAGCTGAATACATCCTGATTCTGATGGAGTAGGCTTCAGAGGACCAATGTCTCAATACTGGGAGCTGGGATCAGGAGGTCCCAAAAGTGCATGGGGCCCTCCTGTTGCAGAACTGTTGGGTACAGTGGTGCCTACCAGGTGTTCCAGTTTAGCCATAGAGCATCTGGCCTCTGTGTTTTGGCTGCTGTGCTTATGAACAGAACAGGTTTGTCCAGGTGTGATCTCTGAACCTCCACCATCCCCTTAGGACCCTGTAGAGATGCAGAGTCTGTTCTGCCTGCCTCAGATCAGTGAAGTCAGAACCTGGGCTGGGTCATGTAGGACAGGCCTCCCTGGTGGTATATGTCATGACAACTCAGAGTGAGAACCCCTGGTGTGGTTGTGACATGAAAATTTAAAGGCAGGACTTCTGCTGCAACTGGAGTTGGATGTAGAGGATATGGACTTGAGTACCAGGTCTGAGAGAGCAGAGGATGCTGCTGCCTATGAGTGATTACTGGGTTGGATGCGAGCAGACCACTTAGTGGGGCATTTGAGGTCGAGTCACATTGTCCAACCAGAGCTTTCTGTAGGAAAGGACACAGGCTGCACCCCCCCTCCCGGTACCTATTGGAGCTGAGGCTTGTCTCTGGAGATGAGGAACACACTTGCTAGAACTCAAGGTTAGGAATAGCATAAGCCCAAGGCCAGTGCTGGAGCAGGGAAGATGTGCAGAAGCTGTGGCTCCTGCTGACTCAGAACTGCCACTGGGAAAGGTAGACAGAGGCCACTCAGTGGAGTGGTCTGGAGAGGCGAGGAGGCTGCAGTAGCTGCATTTGAGCTCTAGTCAGATGGCCCTAGTGAAGAAAGAGCCTGTCTGTAGCTGGGAAACCGGCTGTGGCAAAGCTGAGGGCTGAATGGGACAGCCTAGATGCAGACTCTGTCTTCCTGCTTCATGGCAATGAATGCCACCTGCCTCCTCCTCCTTCACACGGGCACACACTTTCTAACTGCTGGTGTGGGGCACAGTCATTACAAACAATGTGAGGAGAGGACAAAGAAACCTGCATATGACTGTGCTTGCCTGGCGGTGGCAGCACACACCTTTAATCCCAGCACTTGGGAGGCAGAGGCAAGCAGTTCTCTGAGTTCAAGACCAGACTGGTCTACAGAGTGAATTCCAGGACAGCTGGGGCTACATAGAGAGACTGTGTTGGCGGGGGTGGGGGGGGGGATGACTCAGAAAGGTACTCATGGGACCTGAGTTCAATCCCCAGAACCCATGTGAAAAGCCAGGCATAGTGGCATAAACACTCCAGCACTGGAGGAACAGATAGGCAGATCTCTGGGAATTCCTTGGCCAGTGAGAGACTGCTCTCAAAAACCAAAGTGGGTTGCACCTTAGGAATAACATCTGAGATTGTCCTCTGGTTTCCACATGGGTGCATGGGTACAAGTGTGCATTAATGCATATGATGTCTGCACACACGTGCTATCAGGAAAATAATCAAAACATCACAAAGGATTAGGGGGCAGGAGAGAATGTCTGGTTTTGTTTTGCTATAATCAAAGTAACATTTAGATCACTAAGAATGAATAAGCTAGTCGTCAATATTGGGTCAAAATGCTATTGGGTCAATTAGTCTTTTTTTTTAAAGTACTAAATATAAAACTTCACACAACTTTTGGTATAGAATAATGAGCTACAGGCATAGAAATTACATGCTGACCTTTTTATATGTCTGTTTTTGGAGAAAGAGTTGCAGTCCACACACACACACACACACACACACACACACACACTCACCCCAGAAAGCCTGAGTGCACAGTGGACAGGCAGGAACACTGTTGGCTCATCACTCAGGCAGCACCTTTCCAACAGTGCAGTGTTGCAACAAAGCACAGAATCCTAAGCAGCCGAACAGATGAGTGTGCACAGTAGGAAGAAACTGACAGGCAACCTTGTGCAGGTCGGCAGGAGTTGGGATGGCAGGCTTGGTTGGGTGTGAACTGGCACTGCTTTGTGGAACGTGGCTGGTCATGTCTGCCAACATATTAGTGCAGACACTCTTTACCCATACCGCTTTTGATGTAAGTCAGGTCTCTTCCCTGGTCAAACCTTATTGCACAGAGATCCATGTCTGGAGTGGTTTATTAAAAATAATCAAAATTATTATTAAGTAATAATTCCCATAGTCAGGGCATGTGAATCTTGGCTGAAGTAAGTCCTAACACGGCCCCATGGAGACTTAGCCTCCAGACAACAGTGACTTCTTTCCTTGGCTCAGACAAGGTGCTGCTGAAGCCATCAACGGAGACACCGCAAGCACTTGTAGTGGTGTTCACATCATGTAGCTCCGGTTTGCAGTATGATCTGTGGTACTGACCAAGACCCATGCTGCCACCCAACAGCATAGTGAATCTCGGTGTCAAAGAGGCCAGGCATAGAGGAGACAGAGGGAGCTCTGCAGTACAGGGCCCTTAGTGGCTCCTGGCAATGCCTTACTTTGGATGGGAGTGTTGTAGGTTATCAATTATATTGCATGGTAAGTGCTGAGTGACATTTGAGCTATCCCCTTCACATTTGTGGCATTATTGTGCCTGTGCTTAAAGTGTAAGTCCCACACATATGTAGTATGTGGTACTTGTGCAAGGCAGGGCTAGGCAAAGCCCAGCAACTCAGATGTGGTGTATGGCTAGCTGGGGTCCCCTCCAGAGTAATTCACTGTCATTACTGTTGTTCTTAGAGAAGACTCTGCTGTGCTGGCAATTTGAAAAGCGTGTTTGGGTTGACTGAGCTGGGGGATGATATCAGCACAGTGATGGATCCACGGCTGTACAGGTTACAACACTCAAGGGTCCCAATAGCCCTACTCTGATAGGGCATTCTCTTCCTGACCAGTCCCTGGGCTGTGTCCAGTGAACAAGTCTCCAAAGACCTTGGGCCCACAGCACCAGGAGGAAAGGAGGAAGGACCTGTGGCTGAACCACAACCGAACATCACAACTTCCTGCCTCATTGCTTCTGGTAGGGACCACACGGGGTCTCCTATAGATCTTGCTCGGTAATATTCCTGTTCAGCAGCCTCCATAACCTACCGAGCTCTTTGTGGCGGAATTCAGTAGTTTTAACTCTAAGGTATCATGCTTGGGCTTTTAAACTTATTTTGCCTAGGCAGTATTTAAGTTCATAAATCTGCATTTGGGTTTTGGCAAGTAAATACAGCATTTATTTTTTTTCATCTACACATCTATTTCTTTGTCTATAACACACTGAAATAGAAATGAGCCAAATGCATCCAAAATAAATTAAACAGGCAGCAGCGAGGCTTTTGGGATTAGACCATGAGCGGATTGAAGGCAGAGTGCTTCTCTGGGGCAATGCTGTCTTGAGGATTAACTCTAATCCTGAGCTGCAGAGGAGGCAGGGCAGCTCAGTGCCGTCACGTGGAATAGAGACTCCATCCTTGAACTGCCTTTGTACAGTCCCCTACTGAGCCAGCCCAGTCCAGAGGTGCCCTGGGATCATCTGGTACACAGTATGTGGCGTGAGGGAGATGCTTTCACCCTAGACACACACATAGGGCATTTCCAGGATGCTGATGTGTGTTCACATGTATTCAGGTCCTTGGCAACTATGAGATTTGGGTGCAAGGACTTTATGAGTGGCAGGGCGAGGGCAGGGGTCTTAGGGAGTTTCTGGGCTGCAACCTCTGGCTCTGGTCACTGAGCCATTAGTCTGTGAATCTCTGGGGCCCTCGTGGGCCTTGATCTCATGCTGATTTTCCCTGGGTTTGGCGAAGCTGTCTCCTGTACAGTGCTGCTGAGCCCAGCTGTCGGCTTGCTGAGGCTTATCGCCTTAATTTGATCCTTCGTAGCCTGTAGTCACACTGGAAACTTTACATTTTTCTTTTTAGTTTTTTTACCTGTTATTTTTTAAACCTGTCATTTTGTTTCAGATTTATCTAAATTTACTTTTATTTGTATTTTTTCAGTATGTTTATCTTGCATTTTTTCTTTATGTCACATTGTCTTTACTTTTCAAATCATTTCCTTTCTGTGTACCACTTATTTCATTCTCTTTAAATGTTTTGCTCATATGTGTCATTTCTATTGGTAATCTTATTTTCACTTCAGCCTTTCATCTTTTTTCCTTTTTAAAAAAATAATTTGGAAAGATTCTTAATAATTTTAGTTATGTTTTCTGATTTTTTTTATTTTATCTGAAATAATATGCTTTTTGCAGGGCAACAGTGAAATTATTGCCCAGACCTTGCAACACAAAGAAATGACCTATCAATCTAATTTAGCTTGTGTTTTCTCTCAGGGTTAATCATGATCAATGATTTTGTCTGTGTTGATGAATAAATGTTCTGAAATCATTAATGTGTGCATCCATGGGGACACCCTCCCAGGACAGCTGGGAGCTATGTTCCTCTCTTGCTCCACATTGACCTCCATGGAGATCTTCATGATCTCAGCAGCCGCTGTCCTTGTTGCCTGCAGCCTCACGAGGACAAGCCTGCTAGAAGCCCTGACCTGCAGTGCGAATTCCCTTCCCACGCGGGGTTGATGGGCCTGTGCCCAGCCACTGTCAGCTGTGTCACCACACTGTGGACAGCTACCTCTGCCCTTGCCCTAATCCGTGTATCAAACAGGCAGTAGTCTGTCTGCAGTTTTTTTCTTCCCACTGAGGAGGCTGAGCTAACCATGAGCCTTCTTAGGACAGAAAATCTGCCCCCTCAGTAAGCACCTTTTGGCACCTACAGTACCCTTTGCATTCTCTGAATAGACTTTCTGGGGTGGGGATGTCAGGGAAGGCTGCCAGTGCACAGTCCTGACGTGGGCAGGGCATCCTATCTCTGGACAGCCCTGTGAAGCTGCTCTGTCCCTTCATGCCCCCTGGATAAAAAACCCAACCGAGGAAGACACTTCTCTTAGTAGAGCCAGCAGCGGGCTACCACTGGGCAGAATGCCTGTTCTCCAGTTCCTGCTGGACCACTTGGGCACAGAGTGTGCCAGGGACTTGAGCTGTATGAGACAGTCTCAAAGAGGCTCCATCTGACTGACTTCTAGTAGCCAGTTTTAAGTTATAGCAGGTTAGGCTTCAGTGCTCACGTCCAGGATTTAGCAAAGAGGCTCATCCTTGCCTGTGTTCTTCTGCATCTGTTATCTTCTGGAAGGACAACCATGCTTCCTGCCACAGGGACACTGTTGCTTTGAAAATGTGGGGGAGCCAGAAGCCATCCTGGAACAGAACCCTTGTGACACTCTGAGAGCAGGGCCTAAAATTGCTGCTCTGTGACACCATATTATTAAGGGAGCAAGCACACGCAATAGGGAGGAAGAACGTTTGTTCCGCCAGGCAGCAGTGAGATTGTCTAGCAGTTTCATGTCACCTCTGACATGCTTCTTGCACCACTTGGCATGTGTCTTGAAGGAGTAAGTGAGGGGCAGTGACGTGGGATGGGGTCTCCCACCAGGAGCAAGTTCTGTGGCCCAGTTCAGAGATCCTGCAAGCTACCCTGGACACTTCCTGTAGCTCCTTCCACAGCTGCCTAGGGATTTTTCCCCCATAAAAATATCATTTCCTGCTTAGCCTTCTTGCTTTTCACACGGGTGGCATCTTCTCCTTCATTAGATATGTTTAAAAGCTTTCTTAGTTCCTACACTTTTCATATGCATTAAGATATTATCTATGGTTCTTTGTTTTAGTAATATCCGGAATTTGGAGTTCTTCGGCTTTGTCACCCACCACCAGTAAAAGTAATAACAAGGACACAGATGTGACACCAAGCATGTGTGCAGGACATTTGTGTGCTAGGGAATTATCTTCTCCTGACTTAAGTGCTTCCTGCTATTTCCTTTGGTTTGATATGATCAGTGAGACTGTAAATTATATTTGGTGCTTTTCCACTATCTGTGCAGGGCTACACGTTTGTCCAGATGAGTATCCTGTCCAGTACCCACATCCTATCTGGTGTCTGTGTTACTTTCCTACCCACCCTGACTGCGTTCCTTGCTTGAGTGTGCCGAGGACTCTGCCTGGCACATGGCGAACAGCTGTTAGTGTTTAGCCATTGCTTACTAAAGTGTGTGTGGGTACTGACTTTCTTTCTTTATTGGTTACATGGACAGAATACCTGATCTTGTATTGCCTATCCACCCCACACTCTGCAAGGCACTGTGCAACATCAGTCTACTTATGAATTGCTGACCCTACATATTACCATTTAGTTTGGACTATTAGTTAGCATTTCTGTCTAGACAGAATTTGGGATTGGATCTTAGTTGATACACATGATCCATTTCATTGTTTCTCCTACATCTTTCCCAAGCGAACACACGCACATACAGGGATGCACATGAGCTGGGAGTGAGTATCCTAGCTATACCGCTGCTCTCCAGTGCTTCCTGATAAGACTTTTGCTTTTAAAAAAATATTAATTTATTGCATGTATGTAGGTACACATATATTGCAGCACACATGTGGAGGTAGAGGAGAAACCTATAGGACCCTGTTCTCTCTATGTATCATGTCCTGGGGAAATGCATGCAGCATGGCCTTTACCTGCTAAGCCATTTTCTAGCCCTTCTGTTAAGATTTTGTTGTATTTTAGTCATCCTGGTAGGCGTATAGTGATAGACACTGTGACTTTAAATTGCTTTTCCTCTTAACTGTTGAGGCTGACTGCCTTTTGGGAAACAGCCATCCCTTTGTATCCCCTGGGGTATTGGTCCTAGATCTACCCAACTCTCCAAGATCCCCACACATCCCAGAATTCCCTAGATGCTCAGTGAGATGCTATAGTGTTTGATGGAACTCTCCCACATCTTTTGTATGTTCTTTGTATTAGGTAAATTAGAATACCTAATGCAATATAAATGCTCTGTACACAACTGCCAGACAACTGCCTCAAATAATAATAAGGAAAAACGTTCAGAACAGATACAGTTTCCTTTTTCCAATTTTTTTTTATCTATTGGTTGGTTGAATCTGATTACAGAGGACCAAGTGGTCACACAGACCGCCCCTTCAGGATGCACCTATTCAAGTCTTTTGCCCCCTTTTCTACACAGAGCATAGAGATGCTCCTCGGTTCGGAAGCTTAGCAAAGAAGCAACGTGCAGCAAACGTCTGCCCACCGACTGCTTTTCCCTCTGGGGTGGGAACACAGAGAATCTTCATTCTAATGTGGCTCATCACCTCATTTGGTCTGAGCAGCTAATAGCTTTTTAGGTGTGACAAGCCTTGTTCTTCCCTTGTACTAATACCTCGTGCTGTGCAGAGATTCCTGTGATGTTTCCTGTTGGCCTCACTGGGATTGTTCTGAGGGAGACTCTGGAAGGGCGTGCTCGGTCCTCAAGTTCCTACTTGCGGGTCCTCTGACAGGCTGTCCCCTGCTGTGCCATGGTTTGAGCACCAGGTTCTGACTCTTAGATCCTCCATCAATTCGTCTCTTCTCACACCACACACCGACTCACTTGCTGTGGCTGTGTGTAGAATACTAAAACAATGAGTCTTCTGGGTACCACAGCATCACAGCGCTGCCCTGGACAGGGAACTGCAGATTAGGTCAGAAGTCCTGGGGATCGTGTTACATGGTGGATGCTCTCTGTGGGCCCCTGCTACTGCCATCGTGCTCCTGTCCCCAGGAATTTTTCAAATTTGAAATGAATTTTCCCAAAGAATTGGCCCTATAGATCAGTTTGAAAGAATCAATGTCCTCAGCTCTGATTACTTGAGTCTGTCAGGTCCTCTTAGGTCTTAAGTACTTCTCCATAATAAGATCTGGTTTTCTATGTAAAAATTCTGAATATCACTTTTTTAGGGTTATCTCCAACTCTGAATTTTTTATATTCTTCCAATTGTATCTTCTTAAAACTTAATTTTTAACCCCAGCTGGAATAAAACGTTAGCTTAGTCACTCTGATAAGATCCCTTATGATGTCATCTGTAGGTCATTTGGGTTTCATGTGCCCACCTTATCCTGTGTACTGTTGTTCTTCCTTCCGGGTTTCTCACCATGTCCACAGTGGGAAGGAGCATCCACTACGCATCCTAGAGGGCCATTCCCTGGAGCCCATTGCTTGCAAGTTGCCAACTCAGTACTTTCCAACAGGAAAACAGTCCCTTAGCTAGAACTTCTAATCTAGTTTGGAGATGTCTTGGGATTCCTTGTTGGGAGCTACATGTAGCCCTAGGTAGCCCAAGGCAGGCGCTGGTCCATTGCAGTTCTTTCTGAAATCATCAATTATGTACTTAGGTCACTGTTCCAGGTTGCGCCTGACTTGCAGATAAGATCAGAAAACATGGGGTTCGTTGCTGTTGCATGGTGGACAGTCTCCATGGGCTTCTGCTTAGCCCAGAATGCACCCTCCTGCTCTCATTGTTTCCAGACATCCTCTAGTGGTGGCTAAACTGGTCCTTTCCCATTCAAGGAAGTTGTTGTGGGTACTCTTTCAGGACCATCCCTGGCTAGGGATATCTCGCCCCAGCCTCTCCTTCATTCTCTCAGAGATCCTTAAGCCACAGGGAAATTCTCTCTAAGTGTCAGACTTCAACTTCGTTTTCTAGAGTGTTGGTCTGTATGCAGCATATAGATTTGTGAGGCATGACAGGGTCCGATATTGACTTTGAACCATGATTCATTTAAGCTGTTCTAGCCCCAAGTCTGATTTCCCCATCAAGCTGTGCCCCGCTGGTAATGATCCACCCACCCTTGATGCTTGGTACCCGGTGAGAACTGCAGAAAGATGAGTGGCATGGGATGTTCCAGAATCCCTTTGTTGTGGGCCTCTGGAAAGTCTGCTGTGGTTGGGTTCCTGCTTTTAATAGAAGAGCATGCTGGGAAGCTGCTACGTAGGGTGCAGGGCTTTGGCATGAATGGGAGCTACAGTTTGGTGTCTATAATGTCAGAAGATTCAGCTTAGCTCTTAGGCCTACCCTGTCTCTACATGAATGATATTATAGATCTTGAAATTGGTATTTTAAAAAGTGAGGACATTTGAGAGGTATGAGTGCTATGGTGGGCTGTATATTAGGACCCTCTTTCCTGCAGTGGTACTGAGAGCTGTCAGCAGCACTCAGTGGAACCCGGCCCATTGTTAGAGAAGAGCTCCGTAGGTTCCAGACCATGCCCGTGTATGGCCTTCAGAGCAGGATGGAAGCAGTGAGCTCACTAGTCCTAGCCTTGTCACTTTTTGTCCTGGTGCTTGAGTGACAGCTGAACAGTCTGTTTAGAATGCTGACTGAAATCAGGGTTGTGTAAGTACCAAACATCTTCTAATGCTAACTGTGACTGGCAAGAGCATTAAATTGCAGAAACCTTTCTTAGCCTGGATGGCCTCAAGGAGCTACATACATTGTGAGTTTCTCAAGGAGAATGAAGCAGCTAATCAGCTCTGTCGGCTTCCGCTGCCGTTGCCTCATGCAGCCTGATGTGGGCAGTGAGCTGTTAAACGCAATAAATCAAATCTGTTTGCTTTTCCCCATCCCACATCCCTTCTAGACAGCTGAGGCCCTGGGTGTAGCCCTGGACAGTGCACAGCTAATGAGAGAGGCCGGAGCCATTGGCCTTAACAGGCGCTCACTGTGGCTGCGCGGTCACTGACGAGCTGCTGGGAGCACTCTGCTTCGTTACCTCTGTGAGAGCTCTTAGAAAGAGGGGCTCAGGGAGGTTGCGCCCACAGTGGAAGTGATTGCTGGTGCAGGATCCAGGATGCCCGATAGCTATTTCTGCTTTTCCCCTGGCGTCTACTTCTTCCTGAGAAAATCTTTCCATCCAGACATTTAAAATATACGACCTCTTTCCTCCAGTCTGAACCACAGGGCTAGCTTTCATTTTTGAGCTGTACGGAAATAGTGCATAATGGGCCTACTGGTGGTCCAGAGCCTGGCCTGGAATCTGCCCACTGGCTCTCTGCATAGCACATCCTTGCTTAATGTAATGCAGAGGTGAACATGCCGCTGAGCTAGGACAGGAAGTGCATGTGCACAGACTTGTGTGCACCGAGCACACTTGGCTGCCGTGGCCGAACAACACAGCAGTTCTTGCTATAGCAATCTTTACTTTACTAGCATTGATTGGCTCAAATGTTATTTCAAAGAAGGATTAGCCTATTTGGTTTTTCAGAATTTTATTATAGTGTTTCTGGTTATAAACAGATTTTCTTTCCGTGTAGTGAGAATAAAGTGGCTCTAGTAGAATGTAGCACATGCTACTTTTTCCTACTGACCCACTGTGCCTTCTGGGCAGAATGTGTGGGGCAGCTGCTGAAGAGCTGTGAGGTCAGGGACAGCTGGCAGCCCGGGAGTAAACTAGAACTCAGTCATCCATTTCCAGCCTGGACGCAGAGGCAGCCCTGCCCAGGTACACGCTAGAAGTTCTGAGAGCAGCACTGTATGTGGAGCAGGCAGGGAGCCCTGGAGGATGCACTGGAAGGATTCCACTATTTGCTTTCCTTTCTTTAATTTTTTCAATTCTCCGTGGCTTCTTCAAGGTAGTGATGGCCAGTAGGTCTAAACATGGAGGAAGGGGAATCCGCTGGAGAGTAAAGACAAGACCCAGTGTGCAAGGACTGCAAGCATCCCTTCTATTTGTCTCTGTCAGCTCTCCCTGGCCCTGGAGGCACATACAGTAGCAGGCAAGCTAAGACTGGCTTTTTCCCAGACGGCATTGGACTCTCAAAGAGGATGACCACCCCAGGGCTTTGCTTTGATACTCTGTTGTGCCCTTGTGAGCCCAACTTGACAGCATGTGCTGGCACAACAGAGTGTCACTGTGAAACCTCTGACGTTACTGTAGCACATGGAGGCCCTGGGCCTGACCCTCTGGGACTTCTACCTAAGATTTATGTAATATTTGAAGCCATATGATAGTGCTCAGAGTGTCCACACTTGACACAAAAAGACAAAAGCCGAAAATCTCAACCTGGTTGAGAAAGGGTGGGGAAAATAATTGGCGAATACCAGCCAAGGATGGTCCAAGGCATCACCAGAGCTCACCTTCTGAAACAGGTATAAAGGGAATACAAGGTGCAAAAAGTGAAGATTTTAGAACTGAAAAATCTAATAACCAAAGTGATGTATTGTGTGGCCTCAGTAACAGAGGGGTACAGGGGCCAGTCTATGACGTGAAGACAAACATTGCCAGTAACCAGACTGATGGATACGAAGCAGATGGGTGAAACTGAATAGAGCCTGAGACTTTGGGACAGTACAAGGATAATGCTGTGCCTGTGGGTTAGTCACTCAGTAGCCCATAGTCTGCGTAAGGTGCTAATACTCGAAGGCCTACTAATTTTAAGTAATTGAAATTTACCTTCTAGCTAGAATGGAATTAAAATGTATGTCAGCGTCCAAATATTTGAAATATCAAAGCATGTACCTCTCAATAATGTAATGGGCAAAAAGTATCAACGGAAATTGGTTGTTTGGACAATAAAAAATAATGTATTCAGTATTCAGGGCGGCAGAGGAAGGAAGATCTGAGTTCAGGGCCAGCCAGGACTACATAGAGAAACCCTGTCTTGGAAAAAAAAAAAAAGTATTAAAGATTTTTCAGAGGAAATACCAGCAAATTCAGCCTCTAGAAAGAGCAAAAAAGAAATGCTTCATTGGGAAAAAAGGTCAACGGTCTTGAGTTTCCACCTGTGGAAACTTAAAAGAGAAAAAAACCAGAGCAACCACACAGAAGGAAGGAAAGGCTGAAAAAGAGTCAGAGACCAGAGAAGTCAGGGACAGGACCCAGGCTTTCACACTGGAGCAGCTCAACCAAGAAAGACAAAGCAGGCATTACATTCAAGAGCTTGAGAGATTCCCATAGAGGGTTTTTTTATGGGTTGGGTTCAAGACAGTTTTCCTGGTCCTGTTCACTGGCCTTGGGAAGAAGACCGCTGCCCCTCCTCAGTATGCCTCCTCTCCTTCCTGAAAATGGATGGATTCACACTTCAGGTTGAGCCCTGAGTTGAGAGAATCGTCACTTGGAGGCATGGGGCTGATTTCCAGATGTTCTGTCAAGATTTGCCTGGGCACCTGGCCCACCAGGGTTCCGATTCCACATGCTTTGTCCTAATATGGTTGAAACTGTCCCAACCCCTACACTTAGAAATCTGTGCCCCCTCCATTGTACCCTGACCCCAGCAAATCCTCAGTGAGTAGATGACACTATAAACAGGTGAATGCCCTGGGGCACCATGGAGATGTATCTGTGATTATTGATTGGCTCTTACGGTATGGATGCCAAAATCCAGTGCCAAGTCCCGTCTCTAAAATGATACAGTATTACATATAACATATGCATATCCTTCTGTATATTTAAGTTATCTGCAGATGACTCACAATACATGGATACAATACAAATATTACATAGGTTTATGCCATATCATTTGGAAATAATGACAAGATGTTATCTGTATGTGTTCAAGACATGCAAAACATGGGAGAATGATGCTCCAGCTGCACACTAGAGAGACTGAGACTCTAAGCAGAAGGCCCAGCAGGAGGTGAACTCAGTACACTGGTAGGCATGAGACAAATTCAAGGCTTACCTTGGGGAGCCTTCTGGGAATTTCTAGAAGGAGAGGTTTCAAATAGCAGTTGGTTAAATCCAAGGGTGTGGCCAGAGCCCATGGGTTTTGGGTACTATATAATCTTGAATGTGTAAGGGCATCAGGATCAGAATTTCTTAGGTTCTGGTTTCAGAGGGTTCTATGAAGCCACAGAAACTGAGCTGGGTTAGGTATTCATTGTATGTATTGTCTGTTCCTTAAATATGTTCTGAGCTCCTTTGGACCAGGAGTAGGACTGCTGTGGTCTGGGTGTGGTCTGGGGGATTCTCCCAAAGGGCCGTATGTTAGAAACTTGGTCCTCAGTGGAGCAGTGTTGAGGTAGCGGGCTCTGTAATAGGTGGGGCCGAGTACAAGACAGTTAGGTTAGGGAGTAGCACCACTAACAGTGATTGATGGAGTTCCTCCAGGTTATGAAGGAGGCCGTCCCATGGGCTTAGCCTACTTTGCGTGTGGCCATTTCCCCTTCTGCTGTTCTGCCATGTTTTGAGGCAGCCAGAGGCTCTCTCCAGAATGCAACCTTTTTCTTGTTTGGAACTTCCAGCTGTCTGTGCCGTGAGCCCGGTAAGCCTCTTTTGCTTTATTAAGTAGCAGCTCAGGATTGTTACAGCATCACAAACCACACCAACACACAGCACAGTGTGGTGACAGACCCAGAGAAAATGGAGGTCCTAAGAGTACCCTTCTGCAGAAGTCCCTGGGACACAGTAGAGAACCAGCCATCCCCAAAGGGAGTCGGGAAGCTGCGTCAGAGGAACAGGGGTAGTGGTAGATGAGACCTTGTGGGCAGGCACTTAACTCTAGAATGAGTGGCATGGAGGTGGGAAGATGCGTCAGGGCTCCAGGAGGAGGTGGAGTGGTCTTCCCTCTGGTACTCACTGGGTATCAGGCTGTACATACCCCACCATGTGTTCCAAAGCAACAGTGGTGGGAGCTAAGAGTGTAGCTCAGTGCCTGTCCGACATGGAGTCTGCTCTCTAATGTGCACATGTGTGCGCACGCACACACACACACACACACACACACACACACACACACAGAATGTCTGGGCCTACACACAACAGGTCAAGTTTGGCCTTTGGTGGTAGTTCTTAGACTTTGTCATTTTAAAAACCTTGTATGAAATGTGTTAAATATTTTTTTCTTATATTGACGGGACTATATTTCTTCTGTTAATCTGGTAGCTTGCACTGGTTGATTTCCAAATCCTATTATACCATGTATAATTCTTTTCATATATTGCTAAGTTCCACTTATTAGTGTTTTCTGTGTACAAAGTAACTCAGTCAAGCAAATTAATATAGCCATTGCCTCATATACTTATAAGTCAATGATTCTCAAGAGTATGAAATTGTGAACTCTAGTGACTGTGCTATAAGATACATGGTTAGCAAGCCTTCCTCATGTCTAACAGAAACTTTATACCCTTTAACCAGAACTCCCCAAACTCCACTTCACCCGTCCGTTCTCTGCTTCGAGTTCAGCTTTTTAAGATTCCACATTTGAGTGCGTTTGTGCAGTACTTATCCTTCTGGGCCTGCTTTGTTTCACTTTACACAATGTCTTGCAGGATCATCCATGTTGGACCGAATGACATGTTTTTATGGCAGATTAGTATTTCACTGTGTATATGTATAATTTTCTCATTCATCCATGAGTTATTAGACTGTAGGTTGATTTAATGCCTTGGGAATGGTGCTGCAGTGAACATGGAGCATAGATATCTGACATATAAATTTCATTTCCCTTAGATCTATGCCAGAGTGCAATTGCCATGTCCTATAGTGGTTCTGGTTTGATTTTTGGAAGAATTTCCATACTGTTTTTCACAATGGTAGAATATGTACAGTTTTTTGTTTTGGGGGGTTTTGTTGTTGTTGTTGTTTGTTTTTCGAGACAGGGTTTTTCTGTAGCTTTGGAGCCTGTCCCGGAACTAGCTCTTGTAGACCAGGCTAGCCTCGAACTCAGAGATCCGCCTGCCTCTGCCTCCCAAGTGCTGGGATTAAAGGTGTGCACCACCACGGCCTGGCAGGTAGAATATTTACAGTTCTACCAGTTGGGTCCAGAGTTCCCATTTCCTCATTACCATTATTTTAGTCTCTTGATGACAGCCACTCTGAACGGCTTGAGGTGGCATTTCATTGTGGTTTTCATTTGCATGTTCCTAACCCTTATTGTCCTTAGATTGAGAAATGTCTACTGAAGTGCTTGCCAACTTCCTTATCTACTTTCTTATAAAATGTACTCTATATGTTAGATATTAGCCCGTATCAGAGGTTTGGTTTATAGATATTCTCTCCTGTCTGCTAATTGTTTCCTTTGTTGAACAAAGACTTTTCAGATTAATTTAATCCTGTTATCTAGTTTTGCTTTTGTTTCCTATGCTTTGGGGATCATTAAAAAAAAAATTATTGCCCAAACCAACACCACAGAATTTTTCCCCTAGTGATTTTCTAGTTTCAGATCTTACATTTAACTCTCTAACATCCATTGTTTTTATTGGTGTGTGTGTGTGTGTGTGTGTGTGATAAGTACCCAGTGTTACTCTTCAGCATATGGATACTCAAGTTTCCCCAGCACCTACTCACTGTGCTCAGTTTCCTGTTTCCAGTGTAGGACTGGATGTTTTTAGTCTACTCTCATTTTCTAAATTACACTATTTACATCGCATGTAAATTCATGCCGTTATTGAAATGTTAGGGCTCAAACTTGTCATTTCTTTTTTAGTTTTCTGTTTATCCTTTTACCTGACTTTTAGGGTTTCCTCCTGTCTTCCTGGGAGTTATTAAAGCTTTCTTAAAAATTCCATTTTGATTTGTTAATAATTCATGACATCATTTTATCAGTTTGAAGGGGAGGTAGAAAGCTTGCCTTCCTTTATCCTGCCCCAATATGCTGTTCATATAAGACAGTGCAGTAACTTTTACTTTAGCTAGCCATCAGAAATCATTTAGACACAAGAAACAGAGGCCTGTGGTATTTACTCTCATTTAAAAGTTCTCTTTTTCAAAATGACAATTATTAGCACAAACCAGTGGCATTCCCCATGTTTCCTTGGGGAATGTGTATGTGTATGTTGATCGTGCCCGGCTACCCTTTTTCCCTTACCACCTTTCCCCTGCTGGGTTGGTTAGCCCCTCCTACCACTGTGAAGGAATTCTCCCAAGCTGTGCTCCTGGAGTGGAGCCGCTAGCAGCTGTTTCTTGGTTTTCCTTCATCCTGGAGCTGCATCTTCTCCTTTTCTCCCGCAAGTCTACTTTTCTGGACCCACAGTTCTTATGTAGCAACCTTTCCCCCTCAGCCCTGCCTGTCCATCTGCATCTCTGCTGTTCTGTCGTCTAGACCACTGACTTTGCCGCCTGCCCCTACCCCATCACTGGCTTCTTACATCCACGGTGCCCCTTCTTTATGTCTTTCATTAATTTAGTAAGAATTTTGTTTCTCTGCTGAGCCAATGGCTTGACAGGTAAGAGTGCGGTGCAAGCATTGAGGACCCAAGTTTCGGTTTCAACACCAATGGAAGCTGCCTGCTAACCTGGCCCCGAGGGAGGGGGATCTCTGGGGCTTGCTGGACACCTGACCTGCTAAAGAACACAAGTTCCAGAGACCCTGCCTCAAAGGAACAATATAGAGAGTGACAGAGGAGACACCCAATGGCCTCCATATGCACAATGCATACACACATGTACACACACCACCACACATGAAGAATAGGCCTGGTTGTTCATAGGATCACTGTTATGATGGCTGACTCACAGATGTCAGCTGATGTTGATGTCTCTGTCATCTTGGGATTGGCTTTGGCTGATTGCCCTTCATATACTTTGAAATCTCCATAGGTCTTGGCACGACAGGTAATTTCTGTTGAAACCTGAGCATTCGGGTGTTAAGGGCTGAGGCTGTAGCCCTTGGCCTTCCTTCTCAGTTTGTTTCTCCTGACTGTGTCCTGGTGGGAAGGTGCAGGTTTTCTCCTGGCGTCTGTGGTCATCTAGGCATGCAGAAACTCCTACTCCCTTGATGATCCCCCTGGCCTTGCAGAACAGCATTGTTCCTTCCTGCTTCCCACAGCCTGCCCCTGACACCATGAGCCAGAACTTGTCCCTAAGGTCTGAGTGCTTCCTGATGGAGGGCAGGAGGTGCCTGCAGCTGGGACCTGCTTTCAGGAGAGTTTGACTGGATGGGAGATGCCGCTTCTGGGTGTCGTCACACCTATTGCCTCCTGCAGACCTCTGCAGGGCCTCAGCTTGACACTTCCATCTCCAAGCCTGAGAGACCCCAAAAACCTCACTTGTTCTACAGGACAGGTCTTCACTCCCAGAGAGTTTCTGTATCCCCCCCCCACTGTGGTGTGTGTGTGTGTGTGTGTGTGTGTCTGTCTGTCTGTCTGTCTGTCTGTCTGTGTCTGTCCTCTCCTCTGATGCAGAAAGGCACTGGCCCAAGTGACTGATCACTCCTGACAGCCTGCAGCCGAAAGCACCAGGGGCAGGCACTGACCTACTTTCTCCTTCCTGAGCTGGAAACATTTATGTAACAGACAGCCACAGGGCCCTGCTATCCCCATGATGGGTAGGAGATGCCCCAGACTAGCCACAGTGTGATCCAGTTTATGGCCCTTGCAAATCAACCTTAGCTGTAACAGGGCTTTCCGTAAGAGGGCTTGGCTTGTCACAGGCTGTCAGCATAGGCATGTGTTATTTGGTGTTGCATCAGTCTCCTGAGCCCAGATGCTTGTTTTCTTCTGAGAGCCTTCTTTGTGAGCTCTAGCCAGGGTCCAGCATTCCTCGGGGCCTGTGGAAATGTCCCGGCCAGCAGAACTCATCTGCTGTGCATTTTAACCCAGAACAGCGAGCAGCCACATCAGCTCCCAGAGAGTCCGACCTCCTGTAGAGCTGAGGTTCTTCATTCCTGGTTTCCTTCTTTCGCATGCTCGCCAGCTCCACAGCATCTCCTGAGAATGGATAGCTTGTGTCTCTTGCTTCTAGAACCTTATCTGATCCGCTGCTTCCCCAGCCACTCCCCGAGCCTCCACCGTCAGTCCTAGACCTCCCTGGTGTATGCCCTAGCCTAGCTAGCACTGTTGGTATTTCCCTGATGGGGGCAAACCATCCTCTTGCTTGCTTGCTGGCTCCTAAGTACTGGTCCATCACTGTGGAGAACTCAGTGATGAGAGACAAGAGCTGCTCACCAGGAAGGCCTGGTCCCAGGTCGCCCACGGTGGCACAAAGTCATCGTGTCACTTTCCCACAAATATTCCGGTACCTGAGCTGAAGCCTTAACTTATCCCGTGAAACTGACCATTAGAGGTCGTCCACATAAAGCCTGTGAATGGCACAGACCAGCACTGTGCAGGCAGAGCATCTTAGCTTTTGTGGGAGAACAGCAGCAGGTCAGCAGCCAGAGACTGAATTCACAATGGGGAAGGTTGCCAGTAACCGCACATAAAGGGACACAAGTACAGGAGCCTTCTAGATAGTTGTAGGCAAAGAGGGGCTCTCAAGGGGGCGGGCCAGGGTACCCTCAAGTCTGCCCCCTGATGTGACAGGAAAGTAGACAGAAGAAACACGGGGGCTCACCAGGCTGGGTAGCCTAGCACTGGCTTTCCCCAGAGCGCCTCAGGCTGCCTGGCATTTGAGAGGCCATGATGAAGGAAACTGAGTCTACAGAGTTACATGGTTAGGACACAACTCTGCGCGTCTCCTATGGTGGTGACAGTGGCACACCCCTCTCCTGGAGGCCAGAACATGGTTCCAGGTCCAAAGAAGAGTACACGTGGTCACAACTGTCCCTTCTTGTTCCAGGTGACGCCATCTGGGCCCCATCCATCCTTCCTCACAGCACCCTCAGCACCTTAAGCCACCACCCTGAGCTACACTTTGGAGGAAAGATGGAATCTAAGGTCTCAGAAGGTGGCCTGAACGTAACCCTGACCATCCGCCTGCTGATGCATGGAAAGGTGATGTGGGGCAGAAACCAGGGCACCGCCCACCAGGGATTTGCTCTGTATTCCTTGTGCTACACAGTCTCAGAACTGCAATGGTGTTGCACGTGCAGTACAAATTACACCTTTCTTAGAGCTACTCAAGACTGCTTGACCTGGCACCTATACCTCAGTGCCCTAGTGCCCGCATCTTGTAGGAGGGTGCTGTCCGGCATAGCCAGTCACACCTCCCCACCCCGCAAGACAAGGCTGGCTCTGTGTTCTCTGCTTCTACCCTGAGAAATCTAGCTCCCAGCTTTTATGCAAGATTTCCTGCCAGGGGTGGCCACTAGAGTGACAGTTCTAGGACATCCACCTTCCCAGAAAGCATGTCCTCTTGCACTCAGACATGCCTTTTCTGTGGTGGAGAGCATCCTCCCCTCCCTTCTCGTAGCACACCCCCACACAGTAGACTGGCCCCTAGTTCCTGTGACAGAAGGGCTGCGGCTAAGCACTCCCTCCTTGTTTCCTGAGCCCGGGCCACACCTTCCTCTTGGATCACAGCAGCTCTGGATTGCTGAGGGCCTGCTTATAGTGGGAAGAGCAGGTCAGATTTTGAAAGAAGTTATTTCCCTTGGCAGGAAGTCAGGCTGGCCCTGCCCCAAGTGACACACCATGATAACCTTGCTGGAGCTGGCCTGTGGGCTGGGACAGGCTGGGAGCACTGGTCCCTGCAGGCATTGAAGTACAACGGCAGAGTCATGGGGACTGTGCTAGTGGCTTCTCCAGGTGTCCCACATTGGAAAGCAAATCACAGGAGTTGAGGTGTTCGTTCCCATCTGTCTGTGGCAGGGTTTCCTTAAGTGTGTGGGTGATTTTCCCTCCTGCCAGGCAGTTTGTTGATGAAGCTAAGCTCTGTACCTGATCAGCCCTGGTCAACTGGGTATAGAGGAGCTGGGCAGCCCAACAAAGGCAAGTCTTCTTCCCTAGAGTTTCGGCTGTCCTGTGGGGCCAGTGAGTGGCTCAGTGAGAGAGTGCCTGTCTGGTACACACAAGGCCCTGGTTCCACCCCAACTCTGTAAAGACCGTAAATCCTCCTCGTTCAGATAGACTGTTTTCTGAAGCCTCAGCCCCACGGTGCTTGACATCATCTTTGATTTTTTTTTCCCTACAGGAAGTTGGAAGCATCATTGGGAAGGTAATTAATGAACTCTGCCTTTCTCGGGGTCTCTATAAAGTGATAGACAAAGACAGCAGTAACGGCTGGTGCTGCCTGGCCCCAGCAGGTTCACAGCCCCGGCAGGCATACTGTGCTAGAGGAAGTCAGGGTCCCAAGGAGCTCTGCCCTGACAGCCCTGTTCATGCCCTCTCCTTGCCTAAACAACAGTGTCATGACTCTTGTTCTTGGCTCTGGGCGAACCATGCAGGGAGCATTCTTCTGTGCACTGGCAGGGTCAGTCACCACTTTGAAGCTTATTCCTACCACCTCTGTGGCTGGTACATCTGGGTTTCAGACCCTGGGAAGTGTCACCATTCTTGCACTGATCAGTACTCCTATAATCAAAATGACCTTCAAGAGCTTAGTAGCTCCTCTTTATAACTAAAGCACGAGGCGTTTCCATGGGAAAAGGACCAGTGAGAAGCCTGTGTGAGAGAGCAGCTGAGGACCAGGCGCTGCCCTCCCAGCATGCTGTATTTTTTTTAACCCTTGCTGGGCATCCCCTGGCAATAGACCACCCTGGTACAATATTTGTGGTGCTGTCATGAAAATGGGCCTGATTCTGATCAAATTCACAGCAGCCAGCTATACCTCTGGGTGGCTATGCCTCCTTTCCCATGCCTTCGTTTCTTCTTCTGAGGTACCCCAGGATTATATGGCCCAACAAGTAAAGAGACCAATTAACTCAAAGGGGCAGGCAAGGACTGGGAGTAGACTAGAGGCAGAGGCAGGCAGCCCCTCACCATGCTAGTAGCTTCCAGCATCCAGGATTGGGCTGAGCTAGACCCATGTTCCCTCTGTGCACCTGGCAGTGACAGACTTCCTTCTCTGTGTCTCCATTTCCAGAAAGGAGAAACGGTGAAGAAGATGCGTGAAGAGGTGAGTGTGCTTTATTCTAGATGACGTCCTATCCCCAGGTCAGGTTGGCCCGGATGGGATGGCCCTGCTAGTGGCTCTCATGGACCTGCCTGTGTACCAGGGATGCAAGGCAAGGAGGGGAAATCTGTCTGCCATGCTCCGCATAGAGTGTTCAGCTACAGAGGGCACAGGTTTTCCTAGCAGTCACTAGGATTCTTACTAATTAACATTCTACTCTGGTAGGGCACGGAGGCACATACGTGTAACCCCAGCCCCAAGGAGATAGGGACAGAAGAGCAGAAGCTCAGTGCCAATATCCTCTCCCACTTCACAGGGAGTTCTAGGCCAGCTTAGTTACATGAGACTATTTTTAAAAACAACAAAACCTGAAAATTCCAATTTGCTGGGATTTCTGGCAAGGATTTCACTGTTTAGGATGAGGTTTCCAAGCATGTCTCAGCACTAGTGTCTGCTTGAAGTTGTCTGCCAGCCCAGAGAAACTTCCATCTTCTGCCAGCTGCGTTTCCCCCTCTCTCACCTTAGAGTGGCGCCAGGATCAACATCTCAGAGGGAAACTGCCCGGAGAGAATCGTCACCATCACAGGCCCAACGGATGCCATCTTCAAGGCCTTCGCTATGATAGCATACAAGTTTGAGGAGGTAAGGCCCAGCAGGCTCCTACGCCCGTCCATCTGTTTGCCTGACTTGGCCCAGGAGCTGGCTTGTTTTGTGACAAGACTACCTTAGAATTCTCTTTGCCTGCAGTCCCCCGGGTGTTCACCCCTGCTTCTGTCCAGCTAGAGGATCAGCACCTTTTTCTATTCCTAAACTTGGCCACTTCTTCCACGTGCAGTGGAGAAGCCCGCCTCCTTTCTGTTTCCCAGGCACCATGCAGAGCCTCGGCACACAGGCCTCCCACCCGGCAGGGCACATAACTGTCTTGGGCTGCACTCAAACCTTCAGAGTCCCGCTGCTCTGTCTGCCACATGGCCCCAGACAAAGCCCTAGCTGGCGCACCTCCGGGCTCAGCTACACACCCTGCAGCAGCCTCCTCCCTGGGGACTTTAGAGAGCTGAGTCTTAAAAGGGAGAGAGGTGGATTTTCAGGTTGGGAGATATACACACACACACATACACACACACAGGTATATGTGATGCTTCTGTGTGCTCTAGTGAGCTACTCTTCATGTTCCAGTGTTTCCATTAGAGGCTGTGGTCAGATTTTTTGGGCTTTGTGGGTATAAGCAACCTCTCTAAATGGTAACAGTGGACTATATATGCAGAGCTTGCTGTAAAGATATCAATCTCCATCACATGTCACTGGGGGAGGGGAGCATTGTGTACTAGACACAGGGAAGATTTTAGGTATGCCCTAAGAATGGGTGTGGGTAGGAAAACTGGAGATAACTAACTCCCCGGCAGCCAGGCTTCCTGCAAGAGTCGTGAGAGCAAGAGGACTTGCTTTCTTTGGTGGTCCCTGACTTAGAATTGGGAGCAAGCATTAAGGAAACGGTGGGTACTCAAGCTTTAATCATCCTGGGTTGAAGCCAGAGAAGCTGCTATAGCGGTATGGGCCGTTCTCATGGCACCCGTGGCCTGGCCATCACCAGTTTGCATGCTGAATTTCACGTGTGCCCTTGCAAGAGGCTAGCCAAGGAAAAAAGACTTAAGAACATCAAAGAGTATTGTGTCTGTGTGTGGTGTTGGGCAGGGAGCAGGGTATCTGTGTCAGGTTCACGTGTCACTGGATCTAACGTTAACTGAGTTGTACAAATGGTGTCAGTGAGACTGGGTTCACGTGGAGCCCATGGGATCAAGCCGCTGCTTTTTCTAGCCCCAGAGCTAAAGCTGAAGGCCAGCATTTGTCCAGTTGTCAAGCTGTGCCTATTGCCATCTTTGCCACTACCACACCACGCTCTTCTGTCTTTGCTGATTTTTTCTTTGTATTAGTAGCTAAGCCTGCACCACTAAAAGTAGCAAGGGATGACTACCTGTGACATGTCTTTACTGGACCTGCTGTTCCAACACCAGGGCTGAGTCCCTACGTAAGCCTGAGCTACCTGCTTAAGAACCTGAAAAAGGAGTGTTTGGACCAATCATAATCACTCATTTGGCTAATCACAGCAGTTTGTTTGGACCAATCACTGTCTCTATGGTTTGTATTTGAGACTAGCCACAGCCTTGACTAGTGATATAGAATATTGCCTCCGCAGGGAGAGCACAGCCCCTCTGGCCAGGTTACAAGTAGCTTCTCAGGGCTTGCGATAGCAAAAGGTCTGCCTCAGCTATTCAAACAGCCCTGGGTAGGGCTGCCCCTTCAGGAGCCAGGGCAGCTGGCCCTGGTATCAGTTGTCTGAAGGTGTCCATGTGTATGCAGATGGCTGCTGCAGACACAAAGCTGATAGTCCTTTTTGCTCAAGGCAGTTCAGATAGCAAGAGAAAGTTCAGTGGCTTCTAATTATGGAACCAAAATTTCATATGCCTAATGCTTATAGTAAACTTGTGGGCCTTATCATTGATACTGGCAGTAATTTACAAAACAGTTTAGAAAGTGCCTTAAACGTGTCCTGTATCCAGGGATGTGGACTCACCTTCTCTTTGTCACTTGGACACAGCTTCACGGCTTCTAAGTACCCTCTACTTAGCAATCCTGGATAAGTAAGGTAACGCTGAGCCTCTCTTCTTCAAGACTCTGCCCTGGGAAGTGTTTGGTACAGTTGATACACTTCTGAGCCCATGATGACAGTGACCTTGCTAATTGTTATATTTCTCCAGGCATCTTTGCTGTTGCCCTGATTCAAAGAGCTTGGCTTCCATTTAGTGGCAGTTAACTCTCCCTAGCCACTGTGTCACCCTTTGCTGTGCCTTTGAAACATGCTCTTCTCTGGGAAGACGGCAAGCTCTAGCAAATGAGTTAGATAAGGAGGTTGGGATGCTATCTCAGAAGAGAGTCCACCATTGATAGTTCCTAGTGTACTGTGGTTGTCTGTTTAGCCCTCTGCTCTGAGGTGTTCTGGAACGACTTTTCTACTATATGGAATACTGGACTGTGGTCTGAGTTGAGTTACGGGAAGAAGGCTTAAGCATTAAGCTCCCTGGAGTTTCATTGCTGCACTTTTGTTTGATTTGTCTCCTTCAGTGAGGCTCCAGAGACGCTTTTCTTGGGGAGACAGCGCCTCCTGGTGGGAGGTTATAAAGAAGTACCTGGGTAGCAGCCTAAGCTGGTGATGTTAGACAGGGCAGTCTGAGGCCTCTCATAGTATCAGTGCAGATGTTGTATCAGCATGGAATCCCTAAACTCAGACTGACCAACCACAGGAAGAAAGTATCTGTAAGTAGGGGCCAGTATGGCCATAGAATTGGTTTATCTTGGGTCTAAGGGACTTTTATGTCAGGAATCAAGCTGAGACCCTCGCCCATTCTAAGTACATGCTGTCACTGAACTACACCTCCAGCCCTGAAAGTTTTGGGAATTTTAATTGCCTGTGATCCTTCTAGCTTCCCAGAGCACGATGGTAAGGAGGCAGTGTTAGTAATAGGGACCCATCTCCAGAGTTCTTAAGTGCTGGCTCCTACAAAGTGTGTGCCCTGACATTTGGTTGCTGTGCTCCCAAACTAAATAAAACCAAGCCATTTTTAGCAACTTGAATGGCTATAGCTTTCTGCAAGGAAATGCTTTGTTACCTCCTGAAACACACATATAGTAGCTAAAACACCCTCAACCCAGGAGACAGGAAACATATATAAAACCCACTGAGAGGTTCAGAAGGCTTGAGCGAGTCTCACCTTCTCATTCCGTCCATCCTTGTTTTGCTAAACAGGTGACACGGGGCCTGAAAACGCCCTCATTTGTGTCTTGCATCTCTCGCTAGTGTTTTCAAATCCTAGCCAGTCTTTTTCAGTCGAGGACAACACAGCACATAGCAGTCGCACCAGGGCCCCACAGGGAAGAAAGGTCATGCCCCAAGTCCACCGTAGAATAGCAAGCAAAAGCAGTCCCCAGGCTAGAGACAAACAGAAGAACTCAGTACCAAGAGGGTGGTTCTAGATGCAGAGCTGAGCCGCAGGCACAGGGGCCTCTGGGTACTCTGTCTGGATAGAGGCTGAGTACAGGCCAAGAGGAAATGGAGAGATAGGAACAAGCTGCCCAAATGAAGCTGAAGTGTGTGTGTGCAGAGCTGGATGGAGCAGGGGTTAGCCATTGTCCCCCGTGCAACAGATAAAGCATCTGGGTAGGAACAGCGGCTCACTAGAGGCAAGGCTCCCTGGTGATCACCCAGGAGAAGGGAGGATTTGTTTTTGTTTTCTGGGTAGTTGAGAATTAGAAGTGGAGAAAGACATGAAGTCAAATTCTGGCCATTTAGCCCCACGCTCCAGAGGTTTGGGTGTGGCTCTCCAGGATAGCCATGGATGTTGGTCTCAGCTGCTTGCCCCCAATTCAGGCTGCATCCTCTGTTATCAGGTTCCCTCATGTAGAGGCTTCTCTGGGTTTTCATGGAAACAGGCCTTGTACTCACCAATTCCATCTGACCAGCTAGTAACGCCCCTTGGGAGTGCCCTCCCACCCACCTGCTCTCCACTGGCCCCAGACAAGTCTGCCTTACATATCTGTCTGCCATACCTATCTGTCTGCCATCCTCATACCCAGTAGACAGCATGCTAAGGTCAGACCTGATCATGTATCTTCTTAACCTATGACCTGTCCTGAGTCCCCTGTGACTCCTGACCACCCAGCCTTGTGAATCAATGTGTGTTGTTGGCTCATATGGTCATCTGGTGTATATCTCCTGTTCCTTTTAAGCCTGGCCTGGCTTTGAAGGTTCCATGGTTGCCAGGTTCTCTTACCGAGTCCCTTCACTCTGTGGGAGAGGGCTCCTTGAGTTCTTCCCAGTGTCCAGGAAAGCAGGTATGGGCAGAGATGCTGCTTACACGTCCTCACTGTGTTCCCAAGCCACACTGGGTGCTCACTAATATGAATCCAACATGCCTGTTTTCTCCTCCCTAGGACATCATTAATTCCATGAGCAACAGCCCTGCCACCAGCAAGCCCCCAGTGACATTGCGACTAGTGGTCCCTGCCAGCCAGTGTGGGTCCCTGATCGGGAAAGGCGGCTCTAAGATCAAGGAAATTCGGGAGGTATTGCCCACCCTTATTGCATGTCTCCCAACCAATCTGTAAGTGTATGCACCGATACTGCACAGCCTGATGGCTCAAAACGGGTTTGCAAACATAACACCAGTGAAAAACGGGTTGTGGGGAACCTTGCCACATTCACACGTGCACACAGTGACTTGTGCCAGGAGTAGCCCTGCTTTGCCAAGGACAAGAGCAAGGATGAGGGTGGAGGTCCCTGGGCAGGCAGGTTTTAGCATCCAAGTTCTGTGGCTCTGGACACACTCTGCTAAGAGATGCCCTTTTGTCCATCAGTCAGGTCCTACCTCCTGGGATGACACCTGGAGCCTGAACCTGATGTGGGTTTGACATTGAAAACATGTTACTTCAAGGGAGGCCAGGTCCTCCTCCTCCTTTTCCCCCCATCCCCCGTTTTTGTTTTTTTGAGACAGGGTTTCTCCGAAACAGCTCTGACTCTCCTAGAACTCTATCTGTATACCAGGCTGTCCTCAGACTCAGAGATCCACCTATCTCTGCCTCCTGCGTGCTGATATTAAAGGTGTGCACCACCATGCCTGGCCCAAGCCCTTCTCTTAAGCAGGAGGGCATCCACCCCTTGTTGGTTTCCTTCCTGTCCTCCTTCTGTGACTTAGAAGATGCCAGGTTCACTATGTGTGTGGCTTCCTAACATTGTCACTGAGGTCTGTGAATCCGAGTAGTCACTTGAGGTACGTGGTAGGCACACATCAAAAGCAGGCAGGACTCTGGCTTCCTGGCCTCCATGTAACCTGCTTCCAGGGAGGAAGAGTTCCTGGTGTTGGAAAGAGCACTCCTATCTGTTTCCCTGTAGATTCCTCTACAGATCCAGAGCCTCCTGTCCAGCACACTGGCTGAGATGGTGGCACCTTCCAGGAAGTCATAGCTCCCTCAGAGGTGTGCAGAGTCAGGGTTGAAGGAGGGAGACAGGAAGGTGACCTTTGGGTGGCAAGATGACCAGCTAAGGCCCTGTTCCTAATGAAGGTTTTCATGGTGCAGCCCACTCTGGATGCATCCCCGAGAGTTGGAGGTGTGTGGTGCTGTTCTCCTTCCAATGCCCCTTCTCTGCAGTCCACAGGTGCTCAGGTCCAGGTGGCAGGTGATATGCTGCCCAACTCCACAGAGCGGGCAGTGACTATCTCAGGGACCCCGGAAGCCATCATCCAGTGTGTGAAGCAGATCTGTGTGGTCATGCTGGAGGTATAGTACGAACATCATGGGCCAGCACACGCCCCTGCCCGCCTTGCTCCAGGCCGAGCTCACTCTCCGTTACTCTCTAGCATTGTCACTAAGCCTCCTGTGCCTCAGTTGACCCGAATGTTCGTGTGGTCACTTGGGGTGTGAGAGGATCAGACATCAAGAACGGGCAGATCCCAGGCGTGGGCTGGAGGGGCACTCTGCAAAGTGTCACCTGTTGGTAGCCTGTGGCCAGTGTCTGGATGTGAGTGGGAGGGCATGGGTGGGGGGGAGGGGACAGATCATGGGGTTTCAGCTTTTGAAGTAGTAACCACTCTCACCAGACAGAGGCAGGGGTGGTGGCGTGTAAGAGGAAGTCTCCTGCCTGTCAGACCTGCCGGTCTGCAGATGTCAAGAGAAGTGCTAGCCCGTACTCAGAGTAGGACCTGGACAGACCCAGGAAGATGCAATGTGCAAAGAAAGCTGTGGGTACAGACAGAAGACAGAAGAACCACCCAACAGCAGCACCAGACAGCAGCAGCCTCCTTAAGTTCCCATGAAGGGTGGAACAGAAGTCACAGTAGCCCCTGCACCATGGTCTTTCCTCAGACTTCCTCTGTGACTCTTCCCCAAGCAGGACCTTTAGCCGTTTGGAGCACTGCTGATCTCTGCCCTCCCATAGCCCAAGCTGACATCACTACCACGTCTCCACAGAACTAACTCCACCAACCGGCTGCCTTGCCATCTGCTCTGTGTAATTGCCATCATGGGCAAACCTCACATTTAACTCTTTGTGAAAATGTTTGCATAGTTCTATTTCCGTAAGCAATAGTTGTGAAGTTAAAGATAGCTTTTAAAATGTTATTCTCATGCAGTTTCCCCCGATGTTGGTCAGGGCGATAGTGTGGTCTGTTCACAGGAGCCCAGAGGCTGAGGGTCATGGCTAAGAACTTGCAACTCTTTGTACTGTCATCTGCCCCAAGCAATGAGAAGCACATGCTGAGCACATTGGCAACCTTGGAGTGGCAGTGAGTGACAGTAGCAGTTCTGCTAGACATGGGGGGGCCAGCTGCCCACTGCTTAGGACAGTAAACATCAGGGGCCAGCTGCCCACCGCTCAGGACAGTGGACATGGGGGGCCAGCTGCCCACCACTCAGGACAATGGACATCAGGGGACCAGCTGCCCACCACTCAGGACAGAATATGTGTCCTTGCCAGAAGTTCTTAACAGACTTCCAAGCTAAAGGGAATGGGACCAATGCCTGGACTGTATCAGAACTCACATCTCTAGATGATATCAGAGAAACATGGCCACGCACATTGTGAATGTCATCGGCGGAGACTGACCTAACAGAGACATCCCATTCTCGTTTGCATGATGCAGTTTATAGAAGCTGAAAAGAGTGGCCCCCGCACCAGGAAGGAAGACATCACAGTGAAAACAGCCTCATTTCCACCTGGAGAACAGCTACGAAAAGGCATGGATGAATCCAAGACCCAAATTGTCAAAGGCCTTTCAAACTTGCTTAAGGGGTGTGCCCTTTCTACCCCACAGTCAAGGAAAGCAGTGCCCTCGGCATGTGCACGTGGGTGAAAGCTGCAAAGAGAGCAACTTTTGCTTTTATGGACCTCCTGCCTCAAATCTAGTGCCTCCTGCACCTGTGAGAACAGCCTGCATGCCTTGCCTCCCTGGGGATGTTGATGGTCTGTCTGAGCCCAGAAGGTCACTGTGGGTGGGTAAAAATGAATCTCGGCCTTCTGAATGGGCACAGGGAGCTCCTGTGTTGGGAGGGTAGCAGCCTGGAGCACAGGTGATTGGCTCTAGGATCTGGAATACTTGGCAGACACGATGTAGCAGCTACAGTCTGTGCTGCACACTGGGGAGCTCCTGGCATAATCTTGTACCACAGACCTGGGTACTATCCAGGAAGCCTCAGCAAGCCAGGTTTGCACAGAGGCGTTTAGAGACATTTTTTAGGACCCCAGCAATGGGAAATATGGGCATTCCCAAGGGACAGCTCAGACTATGTCCTTCATATTACTGTCAGCTCCAGGGTAAGGAATGTTCCAAGGTCACAGCCTCAGCGGCTCTGGTAGACTGTGACCATTATCCTTGCAGGGATAGTTACTTGTTGCTGTAACAAAACACCTGCTAAAAGCAATAGCCACATTGCCAAGAGAAGACACCTATATTCTGGACACACGGGTAGTCAAGGAAAATTCCAGACTTTGACATTGTGGAATCTCGTTTGGCCTCTGTGAGCTACCTAATGTTTCACTGGTGAAACAGAATGAATGATTCTAAGCCACTCTATGAGCACTGCTGTAGGATAAGCAGAGAACTTGGGTTGCTCAGCATCGGTTCCCATGGCAGTTGTGCTCAAAGTTGGCTTTCTCCAGGGACTCAAGAGTATTTTCTGTCAAAGGATGCAAGCTGCTCCTCTGTGAAGTCACTGCCTTATGCCTTCTACCTTCAGGATCCCCATGGGACCATACCAGGAAAAGGGTGGCAACAGGGGGCCTGGCATGCATAGCCAATGGGGGTCAGCTGCTAGCAGTCCCTTTCCAGCCAGCAGGTGATCCACCTACCCTGGCGTGCCTGTGGAATCTTGCCCCCGCCTGGTTAGCCATGGGTCTATTGAGGGTAGGTAGCAAACAGTGCAGGCCTGGGAAAAGGAATGTCCATCCCAAGGAAGAAAACAATGAAGATAAAGAATCTGGCCTGCCTCAGTGCTGGGGGCAGGGTCATCTCCTTTTGATGTCCCTGGTTGTCCCCTCCCCTCACTGTTCTGGCCTGTGGAGCCTTTGCTGGCCATATTTGAAGGGCTGGGGGTTCCACAGAGGGGTGGGCATGGGAAGGCAGCCCAAGGCCAACAGCCAAGCTGTTCTAACCGCTCTCTCCCTCTCCTGTCCCTTTTCCTAGTCCCCACCGAAAGGTGCCACCATTCCCTACCGCCCAAAGCCCGCCTCCACCCCTGTCATTTTTGCAGGTGGTCAGGTAAGAGCCGACCCGCTCGCGGCCTCCACTGCCAACCTCAGCCTTTTACTGCAGCACCCGCCGCTGCCCGTTAGTGCACTCAGGTTTTCTCGCCTTCTCACGTGCACGTCTCCCGCCCTGCGATGGACACAGAGCTCTCTGGCTCACCCCAGGCAGTGGGAGGGGCCTGGGGGGCACACCTGCAGCTCACAGCTACATTTCCCAGCGAGATCCCTGACTGAGACAGGAGAGACCTGCAGACTGATGCACATTTAGGTGCTGCCTAACAATCCTGCCAAGCCTCCTCTGTGGATGTTGCTGGACAGCTTCGGTAGTTAGTGTGCAGAAACATTGTGGGTGATCATGGCTTGTGTTTGAGTCCCCCAGAGCTGTGGGAACCCGGGTTTCATTTTCCTGAAGCACATCCAAGACCTTACCATATACGCAGGGAGTGGCAGGCACATCCCTGTGAGGAGATGAATTACCTCAGGCTAGCTCATCTTTCACTGTGACTGGGATCCATCCCTACTACCACTTGTGTGCCTGAGTAGACATCCTCACAGGCAGAGAGCTCACATTTACAAACCTGTCCTTGGGGATTTAGTGGCCAGTGTCTGCTTCCTAGAGAAGGGGGCTGGAAGGTAAGATGGGGAACAGCTTCTGTCTGAGTAGTGCTGGCCAGGAAGGGAGAGAGACTGGAGAAGACCCCGTTCTGACTTCCTTACGTCCTCACCAAAGCTCAGATGCCCACCTTGGCCATGAGACCCGTCCACACAGATGACTTAAACACGGACAGCCAGGGGTCCACCCAGAAGAGCTCTGTGTCCTGTTGGCCACGATGTGTGTCTTTGTTCAAGGGAGAGTTAAGTCAGAGACTCCCCATAGGTGACCCAGCTGGCAGAATAGACACAGGGTTTTACTTTAGTATTCAAAAGGAAAAAGACATAGACAACTTTTTTCTTCTCATTATAAGGGAGTCTTCCTATACCTTTCTGGGAAACAAGCATGTGTAGCGTGTGTGGGTCAGACCTGCTGCCCTGTTTTATACATGGATGTATGTGCGCATGTGCACTCATGCATGCACACACACACACACGCAGAGTCTCCTGACTCAGGTCCTCCCCATTGTTTGCAGAGAGTCCTGTGCTGTTAACAGACCCAGGATGTGACACACCCCACCTACAGCAGGTCTTGCCAGCCTCATGCCCGAGGCTCAGGGCAGTACTTTGGACCATGCTGGCATCAGCTATATGGTCACACAGTCCATTGCCAAGCCCATCAAATCTCTGCCTCCATTGTTCTCTCCAGATTCAAGGCTAGCTGACAGTGACCAGTGTGAACTAGCTCTCTGTCAGGAGGAAATACGGGATTTTATTCAGAAAGCCCTTATGCAATGAAAACTATATGGTGTGGAGTCACAGCCTCGGTTTCAAGGGCAGAGCACTCCAGGAGGGATCATGGCCAGGATCGCCTATGAAACAGTCAATAGGACCCCTATTCCAGTCATAGCACTGAAGGTCACTGTGCTCTTATGTTTATCCCCTGACAGTGTTAGCCTTTCAAAGCCCATCACTGTTCCCTTGGAACTGTCTGGCCTGGCCTTGATTGCCCTGGCTATACACAGGACAGACTCTCCTGAGCCATCCTGCAAGGAGGCAGTCTAGTAGGAAAGCCAGAATACAAGCTCAGGAGTAAAGATGGAAATTAGCTCTGTGCCGGTCCCCTCCAGGACCCCACCCCGAGGAGGCTGCCTATGTGTCTGACACTTTAGGTGAGCAAAGGAGAGGCCTAGAATCCCTACCAGCCGACTCTGCAGCCACTGTTACATACTGGCCAAGCTAACAACCCCGGGCAGAACACACTGAGACATGTGACAACCATGTAAGGGCCCAGAATCAACAGTTACCTCGGCTGAGCTCCTGGGTCCGGCTCAGACATACAGGACTCAGGGAGCAACGGGCCAGGCCAGAATGATGGCATGTCCCTTCCTCAGTGATGCTCCCTTGGGTAACAACTGGGAGATCATTCCTGGTGGCAGTTTTCCAAGAGCCAAGACTATGTCCCAGCCCCATTCCTCACATCCCAGCCCCATTCCTCACAGAGCAGATACCTATCTCTTTCTCCGTGAAAGTGCCATATCTTAAAGGTTATTTTTTTCCTCTGCCAGCACAGCCAGGCCATCCAGCACAGACTTTGTTTTTACCGGAACTGTGTCTATTTCAAAGCTGCCCTATGGCTGGGTCCCTGTTAGGTAGTCACATGGCTTTGAGCTCCTGAGTTTGGTTGTGACAAGAATTAGCACATTTATAAAAAATGTGGGAGGGTCTGGGTCCATAGAAGTGACACATGGTCCTCTGAGGTAACCCTCTCAGATGCCCTGAGACCTCAAGGGTGGTCACAGGTCAGACCAGCAAGGCGATGGAAGCCATGTCCTTATGTCTGTGCCTCCACCAGGATGGTACCTCACTACCCGAAGTCAGACAGTTGTCTGTCGTCTTGCCCTCCCTTGGCTGTGTTGTCTGTCTGTTGTCTGAGTTCCCAAAGGGCATCATAGCTGAAGGGGATGTTGAGGGCTTTGCTATCCCTGGGGCTTCAGGGTGAGGCTGGGTGGCTGCTGTGCTTGGCACAGTCACAGCGAGGAAGCTAAATGAGCCTTGGGGAGACCACACTGACCTTCAGAGAGGGCGCTCCCTATTTGAAGAGACTCTACGTAAAATGCGGTAATAAAAACAAATTAGGTCAGTGCTGTGACTGATTCAGACCTATTCGTTAGTACAGCTGTGGCAAAACTCGCTCTAGTTACTTTTAAAACTTTTGTTTTCATTTAAATATCTTGAGGGCAAAATCTTTCCCCAAAGTATTTGCTCTGATGACCAATAATCAGCGGCCCTCTTACTGGAGGTTAAATGGCTCATCTGTAGTCTACAGGGTTGGAGGGTATCAGGCTTAGAAGCAGGAGCTGGCCTCAGCTCAGGGAGGGGGCAGTGACACTCACCAGGCGTAATTGAGACTCTCTGCCCCCATCTTAAGCAAACAAGGACGGGTGGAGATGCACACTGATGGAAAACACTGGTTCTAGAAGGTTCTTGTCACACGAGGGTGGGTCGCCAGTGGCTGTCTAGCTGAGGTCCCACCACATCCCAAGCTGACTGTCTCTCTCTTTCTCATTCTCCTCTCCAGGCCTACACAATCCAGGGACAGTACGCCATCCCCCACCCAGATGTGAGTTTTCACTCTGCCTCTCTTCTAGCCTTTTCTTCATTATTGTGTACCTTCCTGCATGTTGCTGTCGATTGCTACTAATATTAATATTACACAATAATATTAATCAGTTTTTTTCCCTGTCTCTGATGTCTGTTGTATCCATATGACCTCAGATAACTTTTTAACCTCTTAGCACTAATTCTTGCTTGTGTTGAGGACTTGGCCTGACATCAAATTGCTGCAGTCCAGGGCTTCCCTCCCACACACAGGCCTAGCATTTGGTGGTCCTACCCACTCCCATAATATGGGTGTTACATGCTGGCCTGGCAGAGTATAGCTTACCACCTGTGGCCAGGGTGGGCAAGGCACTTCCTGTGCACTTAAGTCAGGTGACATTATCAGAACTATTCCATGACAGTGTCCTAAAAAGGCTATTAAATGTACCTGGGCAAGACAAAGTTGCTCTTCAGAGAGCCCAAATTGAAGCACGAATTTTACCTGTGTACAAAGCCTGCTGAGAGAAGGGGGGGGAGCTTTTGCTTCTTCTATGGTTGGTAAGATCCCGAACGTGGAAGTGGACTCCTGGGCTTGAACCTACACCTCTCTAGCTGGACCTACCGCCTGTTCTTTGGCCTAGGTCTGTTTGAGTATCTCCTGGTGACGTGACAGTGTGAGTGTATGGTCTGTATTTGGAGGATTAAAAGCCTCCCGAGGGTGCCTGTGGGGGACACAGAGAGAGTCTTAGTCTGCCTCTTGACTCACCTCCAGTGGAGAGCTGAGTAGAAAAGGAGGCACAGGGGCCACCTGGAGTGATGGTTACACCGAGCCTGCAGGGGCCAGGAGATAATGGGCAGCAGCCACGAGAGAAGGTCATTGTTTAGGGGCCTTAGAGATGCTAGTGGGTAGGGCTGTTCTAGGAGATGCAGGAGGGGAGAAAGGTGCCCAGCCTCATAGTATTGGGAACTGAACCTAGGACCTCAAACATGCTAGTCAAGTACTCTACCACATAACTGTATTTCCAGCCTGGGCCACCTCTTCTTAACACGTTTTGAACATGTGTTGGGTTTAGGAGCTCCCCAGGACACCCCCATGTGTGCACTGCTCAGTGCCCTGAGACACTCTAGCACTGGCCGGGGCACTGATCTTGCTGCCATTCTTTGCAGACCTTGGCTTCTGAGTGGGACTGGAAATAGATGTGTATCAGGGAAAGATTTGTAGGCAGGGCCCAGGGGTCTCAAGAATTAACTGCCGCTAAATAAGCATCTGAAATATGGATTCACTGTTGCTGCATGGAGATTCCTGTAGTGAAAAATACATGCTGCCTTTTTTTTAACCCTTTGATAAAACAACACACAAACAATCGAGAAACACGGATTAAAAATCGCTGCCCGGGCATAGCCATACCCACAAGGCCATGTTCGATGATTCCTGGTTACAGACTGGCTGTGCTGTGTGAATTCATAGTACCTCACTCTGATCATCATGGCAGACACATGTGCCTTCGGCTACTCAGATGCCGAGACTGTGGGCCTCCAGGCACCCACGAGCATGTTCACCCTGAGCAGAACATACCACTAGGGCTCTGCTCATCCTGTCCTCAGCTGCCGATGCCAAGTGGAAGTAGAACCTATGAACTCATTACAGAAAAGGGTGACCACTGTGAATGGGTGATAGAACTGAGTCAAAGGACCAGGGAGGGCCAGGAAGTCACTTCCGGGATGGCCTTGTCTTGTGCTGCTGGGGCAGACCTGGAGGGCAGGCTGTTGGGGTTCAGTGAAGCTGTAGACTTAGGGAATTATTCTATCCCTGCTGGGAGGCTATTGGAGAGATTCAGGCTTATCGGTATTTACCCCAGCAAAGCCAGATGTTCAAGGATGATCTGAAGGTGTCTGTGGGTTTCTGTAGCTGAGAAAACTGAAGCTCTCGGTGTCCCTTGGGCAGGGTAGACCCTGGAGTTGGTGAAGCGTGTATATTTCAGATCCAGCCGATTTACAGACCAGTGAGGCATGTGTGCAAGAGACAAGTCGTGGTTGGTTTTTCTGGTTGATTTCTGTGTCAGTACCGTGTTGTACCCTTTCTCATAGAGTTCTCAGGATCTCTTAATGGGTAGTTTGTAGATTAGTGCAGCTTAATTTAAACTAATATACAAGTGTTGCTATTGCCGCCTATGCACTGTGACGTTTTAATACTTGATGCTGTGCTGTGGATGCCTGTATTCTTCTGACGTTCAGATATTCAGACCTAATCACAAAGGTGCCAGTATTAGGAGGCAAGGTCTCTGTGGACTAAGTGGGTCTTTGGGGTTCAGCCTCATGAGTCAAGAGCATCTGAGGAGCTGACTGCCCTTCATCTCTTCCACCATGTAAGGACATATAGCATCTGGGGTGCTGTTCTGGAAAGTGAGCAGGGCACTTACCACACACAACTTTCTGGCACCTTGATCTTAGACATAGCTTCTGTGTTTGGGAGCAGCAAATTTATGTTGTTGACAAATTGCCCATTCTAAGGTATCCCTTAGAATAGCAAGAATGATCTAGAATCTTGGCTGTTCATCACGAAATGGCTTTTCCTATGAACATTAGCCTATTTTCTTTGGCAAGGTTATATGATTTGTAAGCAAAAAGTCCATCTTCTAAGGGTACCTTTATCATATACAAAATTGAAGACTTGGCATGAGCCACATGAAAGGAAAAGAAAATGGCCATTCTGCAACATGGCTAATGAAAGTCAGGATGATTTTTATCTGGGCCAAGTACTTGGGGAGATTTTTAAAGCTTAAGTTTCTTTGGATGCAAATATGGCTGTAGAAACTGTGAATCCTTGATGGTGTCATTGAGTACAGAGTTTGTCTCAGCTGCAGTGGCAGCTATCACACTCGCCTGAATATGCAGGGCCACAAATCAGACATGGAATCTACCACGAGATTCACCCCTTAGATCTGAATACACCTTGTCTAGATGAGAACGTGTTCCTTTTCCAGACCCCATTTTAAGCAATGTTTTAAATCAAGATTCCACAACACAGCCCTGAACTGCAGAAGCCCTGTGGTACATGCCCAGCACAGCCCAGCGTAAGTACTCCGAAGCCTTGTGAAGTGCTATCTGCTTTTACATCCACTTCTCTCGGGTGGCTGGCCACTCAGCCGTAGAACGTGTCTGCTTGTCCATTTCTCTAGAATGGTCACTCAGCTTTGCAAAGTGTCCAGGCACTTTTGCATCCCATAAGTATCAGTCAGGTGTGGTTTCAGAAATACAAAAGGGAAGCAGCATCACGCCACAGGAGTGATGCAGAAGGCACACAGACAGGTGAGCAATGGGCAGACCACTTGGTCCCTCTCGTCTGTGTTTCCAACGCCTTCCTTGAATCAGTGCAGTCACATAAGAAGGGAGAAAAACCACAGATGGTCTGAGTTTACATGAAGCCATGTCCCTATAAAGCCATTATAAGTTGAAAGTTATCCTAAGTTAAAAATTACACAAATACCTCTAACATACTGACCATTCCATGTGGGCACTGCCACACTGGCTGTTAGCTGCTTATCCTGAGGATCAGAGGACTCGGGGAGCTGCCTGCAACTCGTCGCTGCTACCCAGCATAGAGAATATGGTCATCCGGTGCTAGCTCATAAAACTGTCAAGACTCCCAAGTACAGTTTCTCTTGCTGCACAAGAGCAGCCTAAGTCACTGTCTACTGGGAACTTCAAAGCTACTCCACCCTCCCCCGGGTACAAATCTCTGACTTTATCTCCAGCTTCCCTCACTCAGCACCCCCACTATTTAAAGGGGTACTGAAAGCGAGCAAACGTGAAATGACAGCACGAAGATATCGACAGAGTATGTCTCTGTACGCTAACCTGACTATGCGTTCTCACTTGTGCCCTGTGCTCTAACCTGCACCTTGCACCAGGCTGGGAAGTAGACTTCAGGGCCATCAGTCTCGCATCACAGAAGAGGGTAGGTCTTAGAGGTCCCCTGGGCAAGGATCACTGGGAGTGAGTGGGAGAACTGGCATGCCAGTGTGTCTGCAGCAACCATTTAGCAAAACCTCTTGACTTGGTAGGCCTTTGTTCTTTCGTTGGTACATGTTGAAATTATAGAGGCATTTAGCCTGATGCTGCATTAGAAATGCTCTTCATCGTGCCGTTTGAGGCGATGGTACCTTCTGAGATAGAATGCGCCCTGATGAACACAGTGGCTATCCCCAGCGCTACAGAGTGTTGCACAGCTATCTAGCATGCTTCCCCTCCCCTCCTATCTGTTCGGTATCTACTTCTCAGTCTTGTGGGAGTGGGTGAGAATGCCCTCCCCACTGATAGTGAGAAAGAGACAAGCTAACAGCACTCCATGGCCATCAGCTGTCACTAAACCTTCTGGCTGCTCAGTGGGCCTTTTTTGGTTCTACCTACTAGTAGGCAGGGCAACTACAGTAGACCTCACAAAACTGAAAGCTCAGGTAGCCTTGTTGGCTGAAGTTTAGCCTTTTCTTCCTTCCCTGATCTCCTTTGTGGGTTCTTCACTGCCAAGCCAACCGGCGCCTTGGTTCTGGCACATCCTCAACCTCCCATGCCCCCATGTGACTTAGTAACATAATCAGAACCTAAGAAGACACTGTGGAGGAGGACGAGCTGATCCTGTGCAGCCATTAGAGCCCAGAAAACACCGTGAAGAAGGACGATCTGGTCCTGTGTAGCCATTAGAGCCCAGAAGACAATCTGATCCTGTGCAGCCATTAGAGCCCAGAAGACACCGTTAAGGGGAACGGATCTGGTCCTGTGTAGACATTAGAGCCCAGAAGACACCAGGATGGAGAGGGATGCCCCAGAAGTCTCTAGAATCAGTCCAAGAAGCCAATCCTCACAGTTAGCTGTCCCAGCAAACTTCAAAAGGATAAACAGAAATAACCTCTTCTATAAATAAATGAAAAGTATGTGTTAACCTAAAGGCCAAAGTCAAACCCCAGAGACAAGTGAAAGAACATAGCAAAGGAACAGCAGCGAGAAATGCAGTCGGCTTCTCACCAGAGATGGCATAGTAGCAGGAAGTGCTACCATCCTAAAGTCTGTCTCGGGGGAAGGACTTCAGTGCAGCCATTTGTAGAAAAACAGAAGCCACGGGACCACAGCCATAGCCTCCTGATGTATGCCATTCAGGGAAGAGAAGGGGCAACTCAGGAGGAAGCTGGTGGTGAGCAGAGAGAGCAGCCGGCATTTGAGAAACACAGATCTACAGAATGAGTGTCCTCCTGTTAGTGCTTTCTAACTGCTAGGTTAGACTGCTAGGTTAGCGCAGCAGAACTGAACGTGTAGAGATACCAGAGCACACATGCTGAGCACGTAGAGTGTTGCTTAGCACGCATAAGGCCAAGGCCCAGGCCCAGTCCTCAGTACCAGGTACAAGGAGAGAAGCACATACTAGATCAGGATGTGGGTGAGGGAAGTAAGACAACGGCTGGGTCACTGTGCCGTCCCACTGGACTCGAGTGACCAGAGCTGGGTCACTGTGCCATCCCACTGGACTCGAGTGACCAGAGCTGGGTCACTGTGCCATCCCAGTGGATTCTAGTGGCTAGAGGTTAAGATGGGGTTAAAACTTAACTGCCTATGCCGAATTAAAAATTGAAAGTGATCACTAACAGAAAAGGAGTAAGTTGCCTAACACTGGTAGAAGAAAAGAAAATGATGAGGAGCAAGCACTCCAAACGTTGAAAAGTGAAAGACAAGAAAATCCCTGGAAAAGTAGAACAGTAGAACAGTTAAAAGTATCAAATAAAATGGCAGAAAATAAAAGAACTTAAAATTCCAGTTTAAAAAAAAAAACCCAAAGGCTGTCAGACTATATAATTTTTAAGGTAAATAGATAAGTATAAAACTGGAGAAATTTCATTTGTGTTCTTTCAAGAGACGTGCTCAAAGGATGAGAAGCCCCATAATTGAAGAGTAGAGAGCAATACTAAGGAAGTGTCCACCAAAAGAAACCTGGAGAGTCTGATAAACACCACAGAGGAACTGCAGCGTCTTCCCCTCCCCAGGAGTGACATATTTCCCTCTCAAGTATGTTGTCCTGATATGATTGCCATGCTGAATGTCATGCCAACACAACTGTAGAATCCCAAGAAGTATTTGCAAAATTTGATCACGTACCCGACCATGAAGCAGATTTCAGAATTTGGAATCATATAGGTCATACTCTTAATGTAAAACACTAAGTGTGAAACTGATAAGGAAAGGTGACTTTGGAGGGGAAGGCAGGCAGGTCTGTGTGATTTCAAGGCTAGCCTGGTCTACACAGTGAGTTCCAGGACAGCTATGGCTACAGAATGAGACTGCCTAAAACAAAACCAACCAACTGACCAGACAACAACAAAATCTGCCTTTGTTGCCCAGCACTCTGGAGGCAGAGACAGGCAGATCCCCGAGTTCAAGGCCAGCCTGGTTTACAGAGTAAGTTCCAGAACATCCAAGGGTAAACAGAGAAACCCTGTCTCAAAAAGCTAAGCCAAACCGAACCAATGAAGCAAAACCCTGTCTTTTGAACCGTCCAAACAAAAGTTCCCACAAAGTGAAGAGATGGAGTCGGTCATAATTTCAAAGGTACCAGTTCTTCCCAGGATGACGTACAAGTGCAGTGAAAATCCAGACCCCCCCAAAAGACCTTTTAATGAAATTATATTGATTTCAAAGTTGCATGAATGAACATAGGCCTAAAATCCTGAAGGTCTCATTAAGGAACGTGATAAAGGGATTGCCTTTATAAATACAAAGATTTACTGTAGGGTGACAGTAATGGGCACAGTGCAGTTTGGGTCCAAGGAGACATTGGGAGCTAGCCTGGTCTGTTGATCTCTAGGCAGCACATGGTCTGGAGGTGCTAGGTGAAGAGGCCTGTCCTGCCCAGCTTTCACTGCACTCCCAAGAGAAGGGACTGTCTACAAATAGTGCCCAACGGTGAGTCATCCAACGCTGGTTCTTCCTGAAAACCTCATGCATCAAGAACTCCACAAGGGGAAAGGGTAGCGCGTTTAGAAAAAAAAAAATACATAGGAAAATATCTGTCTGTTGTTCTCTGGTGAGGGAAGGGCTTCCTAGAGAAAGTACAAACCCAGGCCAGAGCTGGCAGTGTTGATATGTCAGCTTCTCTTGAAAGGAACATTGGAGAGGTCTGTGCAGTATCGAGTCAGCACCAACTGACCCTTTTGGAAAATTGGGCAGAAAACACAGCTATTCCCCACGATGCAATGAAGTACAGATTAGTAGGCGCCTCTGCCCGAGTAGTTGGCTCACTGCCTTCATTTCCTCGTGATTCACTGAGCTGCAGACTTAAGCCCTTAAAGTGGGAAGAGCCATAGGAGTTCCTACACTGTGACATCTTGCCTCTTTTCTGTCTGCTTGATGCCTGTCTTTCCTTTCTTGCTCCTTCTTATATGTCCCTCCTCAATAATTTGGAGGAAAGGGTTTATTCAGCTTACATTTCCTGTTCACAATCCATCAGTGAGAAAAATCGGGGAAGGGACTGAAGTAGGAACCGTGTTAGAAAGCTGCTTACTGGCTCATGTTCAACTACCTTTCCTGTATAGCCCAGTCCTATCTGCCCAGAGATGGTGCTGCCCCATGCCCAGGCCCTCCCACATCAGCCTTCAATCAAAACAATCTCTTATAGATATGGCCACCGACCAGTTCAATCTGGACAGCTCCTCAGTTGAGATTCCCTTCTCACCGGTAACTTTGGGCTGTGTCAAGTTGATAATCAAAGCTAACCAACAAGCTACTCCTTGTCAGCTTAACACACAAAAATATCACCACTCAGCCATAACCTTCCCTTTCTCATTTGTCCCCAAGATCTCACATTAATATCAAAAATAGAATACATTACAACTTTTAAAAGTCTTACAATCTTTAAAATTTTCAACAATTTAAAAGTTGAGTCTTTTTTTTAATACAAAGTCTCTGTGGTCCCCTATAAAATAAAATGTTTTAAAAAAAAAAAGTACATTACTTCTTAATCCAAAGGGAAGAACTGGGCTAGAAAAAGAACCAGATCAAAGCAAAACCAAAATCAGTAGTGAAAATCTAGATCTTGTTACTCAGTATCTGGCACCTGGGATTCATTGATGACCTCTGGGGCCCCTAAGGGTTTGGGCAACTTTGTTAGTCACTGGCTTGCTGCCCCAAACTGATCTTTTTATGTGACATAACTATCAAAAAGCAAAAGTGGGAGAGCTCTCAGCACTGAATCCTTCCCACAGTTGTGGAAATTGAGTTGTAAGGTAGCCTGATGAGAACAGAGCCGTGCCAAGAAGAGGATCTTGTCTACGCTCCACTCTCACAGGTGCTACCTCAGCAGATGCCCACCGAGGCCCTTCACACACTGGCTAATCCTGTCCCTATGACGTCGCTGCATTTGCTTGCTAGTGTGGCCATATATATAAGAAGATCTATGGCAATGGGGGAGAAGTTAGAGACTCTAAGCCTCTGAACATCAGTCTGGATATGAGCAAAGCCAGCTTTATAGGTCCTATGGTTTGGTTTGCCTGTACCCTGTAGTCAGTGGACTCTGAAGCCCACCCTGAGACCAGCAGGCGACAAAAGCATAGTGCATATGGGCAACTGAAAATCCTTGAAAACTCATGGTGACTACTAGCCCTTGCTGATGCATGGCCGCAGCCCACAAACTGCTGCGTAACCAGATGAAAGAGCCAAGGCCTGGAGTCTGTGCACAGCTGCTCCATGTTAGATCCATCAGCCTCGTTCCCTTGGCACTTTGCCTACATGCCCTGTTCGATATTCCACTGCCCCTGCCATCTTGAACCATCCATTGCTCCTTAGTCTCTGGGAACTCAGGCAGATGAAGATAGCTCTATCCTCAGGGGTGCAACATCGCAGCCAATGGACACAGAAGTTTAGAAACAGTGGATATGATTGGAGTATAGCTGCTAAAACCCGCTAGGCCTGCAGGCATCCACACTAACACACTTGCAGATCCAAACAGGGCTGTACTTTCTAGGGTACCTTTCTGTGGTGTGTATCAGAAATGCTGCCTTCACCAAGGCTTCAAGGTGGAGTAGACAGGGTCTTGAGTCCCTCAGGCCCTTCCCTGTGGAGCCTCCCATCCCACCTGGAGGCACAGTGTTAGTCTTGAGATATGGCCTGGTAACAGGACTTATGGACATGTTCTTCTGCCTTCTGCCAAGCCACTCTAGCAGCTTGGTGTGCCCACTTCTGTAGAGTCAGAACAGACACAGATGCAGGCCAAGTTCAGGATGCAGCCAGGTCTCCCCTGTGTAGCCCAAGAAGCCAGGCACGTCTAAAGCGAGTGGAGCTGCAATTAGGATCGCCCATCCTGCCATGTTTCTGGGGAGGTCAGACACGGGAAAGAATGAGTATCCCGGGCCAAAGTGGCTTTTACAGATGCTAATACCATAAAGCCTTGTGTTTATGCACCAAAGTTCTGTTTCAGAGATGTCACCCAGAAGCCACAGACACCCAGCTTCCAGAATCAGGAAAGGGACGACCAGCCAGCAAGCACCCCAGAAGCCATCCTGTAGGTCAACATGGACTCCACTGGCCATCAGGAAGGGCCAGGCCGAGGCCATCCCCCGTCTTCACGGGGCACTAGTCTAAACTTGAGGGTACCTTACACCTAGGAAGCTAGTGCAGGAAGGAAAGCTCCTTGAGACATCTAGACCAGCCACTTCATCCTGTGACAGCAGCACAGGACCCTCATTCACCAGGCACCAAAACAGAGGCACAAACAGCCCTGTGCCCAGGTGCCCACTCCCTGGCCTTAGTGCCTCTGTCAGTGTCCCACAGCTCTGTCCCCTGATGGAGGCAGCCACAATCCAGGCCAGACTCCAGAACCCCACTAGTTGACATACAGCCTTGCTGGGACCCGTTGGAGGAGAACGGCCAGCCTTCCCTGTAGGTATGCTGTTCTGCCTGCTGGGCCCCATCCCACTGGAAGCCCACACCCTCTGTACCAGTGCCCTAGATTCTCAAAAGGTCAGTGTGGTTCAGAGCCGACGTCCATCCTAGCCTGCTCCTCTGCTCAGAGTATGTTTTCTGATGTTCTTTGTTAATTTGAGAGTGGGGCTCAAAGAAAATGAACAAGCTCTATTTGTGAAGCTGCGTGGCTGGTGGGAGCAGAGACGTGGCCTATGGGACAGTGGGGAGCAGGATCAGCGCTGCCTCCATGGAGAGCCTCGTCCTCAGGGGCCTCTGCATCTATCACTTGTGCCCTGTCCCCCACATAAATTGAGAAGGGGATTACAGGGCAGGCGGGGAGCTCTCCTTGCTGTTCCCTAGCCCTCCTTCCCGACTCTACACATGAACATTGTGTTAAAGTGAGGCCTGTTGGCCAGGAGGTGAGTGAAGGCTAGCAGGAAGTTGGAACCGTGGCAAGGTTTAAGAATGTGCTAGTTTCTTAGGAGCCCAGCTGGCCCTGCTCTGTGTCCTTCAGACCTTCCTCTCAGAGCCCCACGGGCCCTGGCCCCTCCCCTCCTCACTAGCCTGGTAAGGGAAAGGCACAGCTCATTCAGTTTCTTGGCTGCTGGCAGCCAGGCCCATTGGTTCCCCCCAGGCCAAGTCCTTGCGTCCTGCTGCAGTGTCTGCCATGTGTCCGCATGGCCCCTCTGAACCTCTCTGTGCAAAGTTCTGTGACTGCCATTTTTAACTTGGTGTGACTTGTACTCGATGACAATAACCTTCTTAGCTCTCGTGTCCCTCCTACCCCCAGCAGTTGACCAAGCTCCACCAGTTGGCCATGCAGCAAACCCCCTTTCCTCCCCTCGGACAGACCAACCCCGCTTTCCCCGGTACGTACCCAGCTGCCCTTTTCTGACCTTCTCTTCTCACCTGGGGACTCGCTTTCTCTTTCTGAGCGCTATTCAGTGCAGCGCGTAGCACAGGTGCTGGCCAAGCTCTGAATGCTGAATCTTGCAGTGTTAGCACAGTGGGCTGCACACAGCTGAGGCCGGGCGGGTCAGTCCGTCCTCCATTGTGGATGACTTTACCACTCCCCGGTTTCCTTCCGTGTTCTTGCCCTTTGAGGTCTTATGTGCGTTGCTGGGCTCTGTGTCACCCACAGTCCATCCCCAGGTGGCTTTTCCTACAAAGGCTTCTACCTAGCCACGCTTGGAGCACATCTTTTTCCCAGATCTACATTCTGAAAGCAGGAGTGACCCCAGCCTTAGTCGGTGCAGCCCTGCCTAGGATAGCACGGACAGAAGCTAGCCTGCACTCAGGCCTGTGGTGAAGTGATCAGAGAGGCTGGCCACAGCCTGCCTGGGCATCTGCAGCAGGGTGTCTGTCCCTCTCCCAGAAGCAGAGCCACCTGGTGGCTATGGCCAGTGAAAACACTGGCCACGCACGTCGGCTGTGCATGCTCCAATCATATTTTGAGCTTTCCTAGTTGAAGGGACCTTGCTTCTCTCCTTGAGGGCAAAACATTAAACCTCTCTCTTCTTTGCTCTCCAGGAGAAAAGCTGCCTTTACACTCCTCCGAAGAAGCTCAAAATCTGATGGGCCAGTCGTCAGGTAAAGCAGACCACAGAACTGGGGCAGCAGGCCAGGGGACATGTAGAGGACAAGGGTACCCACATCCATGACATCTGAGTGTCTAGCACCCACCCAAGTCGGCTAGCAATAGACAATTTCCAGGGGCACAGGCTGTGGACTGAGCCATGGGGACCACTCAGGAGCCAGGTGGTGATGGAACTGTTGATTGTTGGTGACCGGTGGGTCTGAGCACGCACAGAGTGCAGGTGGCCTGAGGAGAACCGTTAACATGAGGAGAACCGTTCTGAGTTGCCACTTGCTCTCCAGCTGTGCAGTGTGTACTGAGAGCATGACTGTGGGGGCCACGGGATGCTATGTGCATTTCCAAGATGAGTTTCCATGGAGATAGGCACAGACTTAGAGGATGGGTCTGGGCTGGCTGTGTCTACACCTTCTTCTGGCTTTCATTTAAATGCCTGCTCCCGGGACACTGCAGGGTGTCTGGTGTCTGGAGACTGAGGCACAGCCTCGGGAAAGGCGATAGGCTGGAGCTGAGTGTTCTCTGGGTCCTAGGAGGGAAATGCCATACACGTTATACTCGTGAGCCACCATGGGTACACACAGCCAATGCTGCAGCCTCCTGGCTGCCACCGTGCTTTGATGGGACAACTTGACCAAAGCCCTTGAGACGTGCAGCACAAGTTCATGTGCGTGAACGTGCACTCACATGGCAGCCACAGGAAGGGTGTGTGCTGAGACAGCCATTAGCTGTGTGGTGAAATGCAGCTGGCTCGGAAACCTTGTCCCCAGTAATGGCTTTAAGTGGACAGACAAGCCCTTATCTACCCTCTTGACGTTGGTGTCACTAGAAAAGGATTCTCGCTCTTCACTCAGTCGAGTGTCAAATCCAACAGTTATACCCTGCTGCCCCAGGAACTCCTGCTCAGCTTTCTGAGAGTCCTAGGGAACCCTTTCAAATGACATTTTACAGGTCTCTGCTCCTGGAATGTGTATAGGCTCCTAAATAGCCAAATAATTGTGTTAAAAACTTATTAGAAGAAAGGGGATAGAAACTCCAGACTTCACTTGTAAACAGAACTGCAAAGTTGGGATGAATCAGTTTGTTGAGCACTTCCACCTGGGCCTGACTGCTTGCCGCCTGCCGTTGGGGTCATGCTCTGGCAGGAGCCACTAACCATGTGAGACAAGACAGTGAGGAGGTCATCCACCCGGGGAGTGGAGCAAGGCCAGAGCAGGAGCCGGGAGAATGAGGGGCTTGCTGGGTTGTTGTGGGGGAATCCTGCCTATACGGATATGGTACTGAAGATCCAGGGAAGAGGCAGGACAGTAAGAGCACAGAGTGAAGAGAGGACCTGGGTTCTGGGGCACTCTGAAGGGGTGTGGGTAGAACTGGCCATCTGGAAAGGACAGAGTCTGGGGTCTGGACCTCCCGTCCCATGTTGGATCTTTGCTGAGCCTAGAGGCAAGAGATCAGCTCTGGAATGTGCAGGCCTGAGCTGTCTGTTGTTGAAATAGAGTGGCTGTGTACAGATGTGCTGGCCCAGAGGTATAGCCATTGCACCTTCCCCTGTGGCAGCCCCTGGAGTGTGTTGTCACGTGACTGAGGCAGGAGAGAATTAGCGCATGGACTGTGAGAAGTCGCCTGTTATCTGGAGACGTAATGAGACTCGCAAAGGTGAAACCTGGGATTAACCATGTGCAGTGGCCTTTGGTGAGAACTGTGTCGAGCAGTTAACAATACCTGCAGCAGAACCATATGGAATCTCGGGAGAGCAGAGTGGGGCACAGCACCCACAGTCTCCCTGAACACAGGGAGGATAAGCATTACATGTCAATGTGGCCCATGTTGCCTGTGAGGGCCTGAAGTGTGATGGCTGCCCTCTTTTTAGCTCAGGGCCTGCCAGGCTGTGTGTTCAAGGTGTGCAAGTTTCTTCTGAGAGAAGCTGGAACTCTGGAGGTTGGGTTACACCTGAGCCTGGATCCTTGGGTGGTGCTGGTCTTTACCTCAGCCAGCCCAGGGAAATATGGACAGGTCTGGATATGGCAATCAGCTGTTTCCCTTCAGCCTAACCTTGTTCCCTTGGTGTGCCCAGGTCTGGATGCCAGCCCCCCGGCCAGCACTCATGAGCTCACCATTCCCAATGATGTGAGTATGCCCCCTGCACCCTTCTGTCCTCACAAAGACTGTCCCAGGGACAACTCTCAAGCCCTTCCTTCGCCACCTTAAACTGATAGAATGTCCATGAAAGATTCAGACAACAAAAGAGCCCCAGGCACAGCATGGGGACTCAGAAGTTGGCACCAGGGCTAGGCTGGGCATCTGTGGTAACAGCAGCAGCAGCCTGGCGTAGGGACCTGGAGAGTGGGGTGGTCCAGGAATGTTCTGGAGCGCTATGACTCGCACTGGAGGTTTGAGTTCTCTGGGACACGAAGGTGGTTGAATGTCACAGGTTGTCTCCCTCAGTTTACCCTCAGGAACACCACACGCTGTGGTCTCAGGGCTGCTGGCAGCACACATTGTCCTCCCAGGCTGAGCAGGGGCCTGGGGAAGTGGGAGCAGTCTCCAAAAAAAATGGATCACCCCCAAACAGTGAGACCAGCGAAGGAGAGTCCATGTCTTTGAGAGTAGCTGCCAGCATAGCAGAAGGGACAGTCTCTGTGTGAGCCATGCAGGGTTATCCCCGTTCCAACTTGTACAGTATTTACGCTATCTCTGCCCTAAGCTACTTTGTTTTGAGACAGTCTCTCACCAGGACCTAGGGTTCACCAATTACACTAGGCTGGCTGGTCGCAGAGGCCCAGGATCATCCCAGAAGTCTTTGTAGGGAGGGAGCTGCTCCTTAAGCAGTGTCCTCAGAGCCTACCTTTCACCCCACCCAGGAAGGCCATAGGATCTATGGCATAGATGGTTCCTGCTCACCCAGACCTTTCCAGAAAGGTCTAGGCTACAGGCAAAGATGCAGTCTCCCAGAGCCAATAGTCCACACTTGATGGCCACCACAGTCATGGGCAGGAGGAAAGAAACATGATTATCCTGACAGTTTGTGTCTCTCTCCTGGTCACAGTGAGTCAGGCCAGTGTCCATCTGTGTCCTCACCCCATCCGCAGAAAGACACAGATGGTGGTGTATCTGTCCTCTCAGGTCCATGCAGGCCTTCAGAGGCTGAAGCCCAGGCCTCTAGATTACCAGGCCCAGAATTCGTTCCTAAAGGCCACTGCAGAGCCAACTAACTGCCCTACAGCATTCCGTAAAGCTCAGGCCTATCCCTGGTGAGTGACTCACTTGCCTGGAGTATTTTACTGGGAAAGGAAGCTAGGATTCCCACACGGCTGTGAGAGGAGGGGGCCAGTCAGTGTTGGCACAGTGGCTGGGAGTTGGATGGGGATTACAGTTACGGAACCTCTCCTGCTTTAGCACGTTCCTATAGCTTTCTTTAAATAGGCAATGAGAAGAAAATGGGTGGGAATAGCATGAGCTTGGGGCTGTGTGTCGGTGGGGTCCCAGCGAGGCTGAGTGGAAGAGCACCTTGATACTACCAGCTGGCGGCCTCTCCTCAGCCAGCCTAAGGGAGTCTCACAAGCAGCACCAGCCACCTCCCATACCCATAAGAGCAGTGCCCACCAGTGTCTGTGTTGGGATCCAGGTGGGTTCCATTCCAGAACTCCCAGCATGAAGGAAGGAGAGAGGTTTAGAGCACAGGCCACAGGACACCTCGGGATTTTGAGGTGTGAACCCAGGAGGGTGAGCCACCCATGAAACACACCAAGGTGTAAAGAAGAGGGTACAAATCCTGATGGGAAAGGGAAGGGAAGGGAAGGGTCATCTGGGGCTAGGACGGTCAGCATCCTCCAGTGCAGGTTGGAATGAAGACAGCAGTGTAATAAGATCTGTGCTGTGGGGTTGACAAGAGTCACCCACACCTGAGTGACACCAGAGAGGAGAGCTGATCACGGAGCAGCTGGGGGTGGGGGTGAAGGGCACGCATCCCCATGGTGTACCTTTTAGAGACATGCGGCCTCAGCACAGGAGCCACTCTCCTACCCGCGGCTACCTTACCTGACCTAGCCTTGGTCACAGAAGAGCCCCATAGCTTTTCTGCCACAGAAGAGAGCACGGGTAGGCAGGTTAGTTGAGCCATGGTTGTGTGCAGGTCAGGAAGCCCTCCCTGCCACAGGAGCAAGCACCCTTGGAAGAATTGACACAGACACTAGGAACAGGGGCAGGCTGTGGGCAGAGCCCAGAGAGGGGAGCAGTGGGGGGGACTGGGAAAATGAGGACCCGGTGGGGCCAAGAGATACAAGGACATGACAAGATGCTGAACAGCTCAGGTTTCCCTGGAACAGGGGTTTCACTCTGTTCATAAAGAAACCCCCTTCACAGCTCAGTGAGTGAGATTGTCAACCAGCAGACTGCCTTAACCGTGAGCAGAACAGTGGTACCCATTGTGCAGGCCCTGGAGCAGACTCTCTTCCTGTACCTCTCTGCCCAGCCCAACCTTCTGCCTGACACCTCACTGCATTAAACAGCTTGTGTCCAGTCCTCAGGCCGGGGTCCAGACAGCCAGGTGCAACAGAACCACTGGGACCTGAGGTACCGACTGGCTGCAGCCCCGGCTCTCAGGCCTGTCCATCCAGTGTCCTTTTCCTTACCCCAGAGCACACAGTGCGGGCGTCTGGATGTGGGAATTCTGTTTAATCAGTGACGGAAGTTGAGGGCCTCATCCGGCTCCTCTGCAGTCTTTCCTGGGGTCCAGGATGCCTCCACCATGGGACAGGGTAGACTGAGAGGCACGCTCGTCCCTGAGCTGCCTTAGAGATGGCCCTCACTCCTGATGACTTCCTTGACCACAGGTCTGTACCCAGTAAACACTTCACCAAGCAGATACCAGAATTGTACTCTGCTTCATCTGAGAGCATCAAAGATAGGTTTCAGCAACAATGACCGTGAGGTGCTCCTTAGTGTCTGTGGTGCTCCCTCTTCCTGTAGACCCGTTCTCCCTGTGAGGGTACCCCCAGAAGCCTACACCAGAGCTGGTGTGGGATTTCCAATGCAGTCTGCATCGTCTGTCTTCAAGTTACTTCTGACCAAATAGAGGAGCCAGTGGGGTGGTGACCATTGTCGTGTTATATGGACTTTTTCCAGCGGGACACTGAGCAGAGGTGATAAGACTGTCAACAGGCAGAGCCAGGCCCTCTCTTGTGTTGTCCCAGGGACCAGTCTCAGGGCTTTGCAGTGCCTATTTCTTCCACAGCACTGAGTTCATAGGCAGAGCTGGAGCCTGTCCCCTTGGGTGTTCCCGCAGGGCTCTTAGGGATGCCATGAAAGGGACGTTCTGGGCTGCTCTCTAAGAGATTCCTCCATCGTTTCTTCTAGCTTATAGGCTGCATAATTGGACGCCAGGGCACCAAAATCAATGAAATCCGGCAGATGTCTGGAGCGCAGATCAAAATCGCCAACGCCACTGAAGGGTCGTCAGAGCGTCAGATTACCATCACAGGGACCCCAGCCAACATCAGCCTTGCCCAGTATCTCATCAACGCTAGGTGAGTGATTTGTAGGCTTCGGGGCCCTCCACAGGTCCTCGCTAACTGTGGCCTGCAGCCCTTGCTGATCCTGTAAAGTCCAGGCATGTGGGGAGGCATATGATAGAGTCAGACTCCAGACTCACGGGCCACTCTGTTCTCCAACAGGGAGCTAGAAGGCTGTGCCTGTCTGCCTCAGGCAAGAGGTGCTGACAGACTTGTAGTAAGTCTGGAGTAGGACTTAGGAAAATGCCGAGCTCCTGCCTCACCTGCCCTAGATCCACTATAAACTACCATCCTCAAACTGCTCAGGGTCCTACCCACGCACAGCTCCTATGACGGCCGTGAAGCCCCTGCTTAAAAGTCTGGAGCCCACCCTCACCCCTAGAGGCAGGCTGGTGCTTAGCCCCTGGGCCAGTGCTCCAGCCTGGCAGGACCCCAACTCTCCCAGCAGGACTGAATGACAAGCACAGGGACAGGTAAAGCTCCACAGGTGTGGCGCCCATGGCCCCTAAATGGTGACCTGGAAATGGAGCGGTGCCCTCCCCCACTGTCCCATCTCATAAGTCTATGGTGTGTCTCTTGTGCCTTTGTCTATTCCAGGCTGACGTCTGAGGTCACCGGGATGGGTGCACTCTAACGTACCCAAGATCCTCCATTCCACACATCGGATGGCTCCAGCCTGCAGCCTCACCAGCCGGCACACTGTACAGACCGCCTGTCCTTCCTTGCAGATATGAATAGAGCGTTTCTTTACAAACAGACGGTAGTACGTGTCTGCCCACTCAGGCCCTGTGCGCTCCGTGTTAGTGTAGCCTTCACGCATTGGCATGCAACTCTTTACTTTAATGCTCAACGTATTCCCAAATGTGATGTTTCAGAGATTTATTCCTCAGTATTCATGTGACTGTCTGTTTAAAAGTTGGTTTGATGCTCTAACAGCACTTCCTATGTCCTGCTGCCCCTTGTTCTTAGAGACCCTCCTCTCTCAGCTGGTCTACGGATTCATTCCTACCCTAGGTTGTACGCAGGGAGCATTTGGAAGAGGAGGGACTTGGGGGTGTCTATGGAGCAAAGCAGAGTGCCAGAGGGCGGGTGGGACCTTTGCTTTACTGGGATATCTCGGGGAGGGGGCACTCATGGCCCCCATATGTCTTCCAAGATGACTAAGAACAAGGACTTGCCAGAAAGTTCATCTCCCCCCATCAGAGTTCAATAAATGTCGTGTTCTTCCCCCGTGGCTCTGGCTTCTCTCTACTCCCTTATCCTCAATGCCCATGCCCACCCATGAGATACACCAGTATCCAGCCTGAGAGTCAGAAGATTTGGGTTCTCTTGCCCAGGTCCTAGAGTGCCAGGTTCCAACCTGTAAAGCTGCCCAGCATGGAGACTACCTACGTCTGACCTGCCAGGGCACCAGCCACACAGTCTTCCACCATACAAGGGGCCTTGCTTCTACACTGCTGCCGCTTAGAACCAAGGCCGCTCTCCTCCCTTCTCTTACTGATGCACTCAGAGGGCCAGGACAGAGGTGGGAACTTCCCAGGGAATGCGGCTTGGTGTGGCCCCTGGCCTAGATCCAAGGGCTCTGGTATCCATCCCCACCTCTGATCTTGGAGTTTCTGGCAAGAAGGCCCTGGTAGACACCAGCTCAGGCCCAGAGAGTTACTCTGCAGTTTCTTCTTGAGACTCAGCTGTCCAGCATATGCCATCTGCCCAGGAACCTGTCCTCATCCATGGGTACAGTAACCTACTCTGGGATGCTGGGGTATGCAGCAACCATCCCAGCAGGAAAAGCTCCCTCCTGTCTGCCGGGCAGACAAAGCCAGGTGTGCCTCAGGCCCAAGCCCTGTATTTTAGACAGGAATTCCTGACGCAGCTGTCTAGATACAACCTGCCTTCTGCTGTGGATGGTGCACGGTGTAGCAGCAAGTGTGAGCCTAGCACCCTGGCCACTCTTCACACCCAGCGAGTTAGGGCTGAGATTCAATCCCGCTTCACACGTTCAACACCTCTCAGATACGGGGTCTGAGAGATGACAAGGACCCAAAGGGCACAAGCCCACCCCTAGAGGCAGCAGATGGCCTGTCAGCCATGAGTACCATAAAATATAATAGCTACTGTGTGCGTGAGGTTAAAAAGAAAAACCCAAACAGCACGGGTGTCGAAGTGCAGGATCAGATGGGATCCATGGGAGGCCCCAAAGGTGACGGGACACCGGGTGAATTGATACATAGCTGCGCATGCACCTACAGAGAAGGGATCAGGTAGAAGAGCACGTGGGTAGGACATTCCTATGAAAATACAAGAAGCTTACAGAACACCAAATAGACTGGGCCAAAAAAGAGTCCCCCTTGCCACATAATAATCAAAACACTACACATACAGAATAAAGAAGGAATATTAAGAGCTGCAAAGGAAAAAGACCAAGTAACATATAAAGGCAGACCTATCAGAGTTACATCTGACTTCTCAATGGAAACAATGAAAACCAGAAGGTCCTGGTCAGGCGTTATGCAGACATTAAGAGACCATGGATGCCAGCACAGGTTACTTTATCCAGCAAAGCTTTCAATCAACAGATGAAGACAAAAAAATATTCCGTGGGAAAAAAAAACAGATTTAATCAATACCTATCCACAAATCCAGCCCTACAGAAAGCACTAGTAGGAAAACTCCATCCAAAGAGAGTTAACTACAACCACAAAAAGACAGGAAGTAGGTAATCCCTCACCAGCAAACTCCAAAGAAAAATTCACACACAAAACCAACAACAACAACAAAAGCAAAAATAATAGGAACTAGCAATTTCTGGTCATTAATATCCCTTAATTTCAATAGACTCAATTCACCTATAAAAAGACACAGGCTAACAGATTGATTGGATACAAAAATAGAATCCATTATTCTGTTGCATACAAGAAACATACCTCAACTACAAAGACAGATATTACCTCAGAGTAAAGGGTTGAGAAAAGATTTTCCAATCAAATGGACCTAAGAAGCTGGTGTAGCCATCCTAATACCTAACAAAATAAACTTGAAACTAAAATTAATCAAAAGAGCTAAAGAAGAACATTTCATATTCATCACAGGAAAAATCCATCAAGATGAAGGCTCAATACTAAACATCTATGTTTATAAGGAACCCTCATTGTAAAATAAACATTACTAAAGCTTAAATCACACATCAAGCCCCACACGCCAATAGTGGGAGACTTCAACGCCCCACTCTCACCACTGGACAGGTCTGCCAGACAGAAACATAATAGAGAAAAAAGGAAGTAACAGATGTTCTGACTCAAATGGGTTTAACAGACATCTATAAACCATTTCACCCAAACACAAAAGAATATACCTTCTTCCCTGCACCTCAAGGATTCTTCTCTAGAATCAACCACGTACTTAGTAACAAAGCAAATCTCAACAGATACAAAAAAATAAATAAATAAAAGGAATAACCCCCTGTGTCTTATCAGATCATCATGGCTTAAAGTTAGAATTCAATAGCAACACTAATTGCAGAAAGACCATAAACTCCTGAAAACTGAACAGTGCTCAGCTGAATCACCACTGGGTCAAGGAAGGGAGGGAGGAAGGGAGGAAGGAAGGAAGAAATTAAAGATTTCCTAAAATTCAATGAAAATGACCACACATCATACTCAAACTTATGGGACACAATGGAAGTAGTGCTAAGAGGAAAGTTCATAGCACTAAATGCCTACATAAAAAAAAAAAAGCTGGAAAAAATCCCTTACTAGCAAATTAACAGAACACCTGAAAGCTCTAGAACAAAAATAAGCAAATTCACCCAGGAGGACTATACTACAGGAAATAAAATTGAGAGCTGAAATCAATAAAATAAAAACAAAGAAAATAATACAAAAAAAAATCAATGAGACAAAGACCTGGTTCTTCAAAACAAAAACAAAAAAAAATAGATAAAACCTTTATCCAAACTAACCAAAAGGCAGAGAGAGAATATCCAAATTAACAAAATCAGAAATGAAAAGGAGAACATAACAGATATGGAAAACCTAAAGGAAATGGACAATTTTCTAGATAAGCGCCAAATACCAAAATTAAATTAAAACCAGGTAAGCAAAATAAATAAACCTATAATTGCTAAGGAAATAGAAACAGTCATCAAAAATCTCCCAACCAAAAGGAAAAAAAATGCTCAGCATATGGTTACAGCACAGAATTTCTAAAAAGAGCTAACACCAATACTCCTCAAATTGTTTCACACAATAGAAACAGAAGGAACATTGCCAGAATCATTTTATGAGGCCACAGTAGCCCTGATACCCAAACCACGCAAAGACACAACTAAGAATCACAGACCAATTTCTTTCATGAGCACTGCTGCAAAAATAATAAAATACTGGCAAACTGAATACAAGAACACATCAGAAAAAGCATCCACCATGACCAAGTAGGCTTCATCCCCGAGAGGCAGGAATGGTTCAACATACAAAAATCCTTCTATGTAATCCACCATCTTATCAAACTGAAAGAAAAATACATGATCATCCCACTAGATGCTAAAAAACCTTCGACAAAATTCAAGACCCCTAAATGAGACTGACACACTGCCTACTGCACTAAGGCACTAACACCCCTAAATGATAAAGATCTTGAAGAGATCAGCGATACAAGGAATATACCTAATCATAATAAAGACAATATACATCAAGCCGACAGCCAACATCAAACTAAATGGAGAGAAACTTAAAGCGATTCCACTGAAATCAGGAACAACACAAGGTTGTCCACTCTCTCCATATCTATTCAATATAGTACTTGAGGTCCTAGCTAGAGCAGTAAGACAACAAAAGGAGATCAAGGGGATACAAATCGGAAAAGAAATAGTCAGACTTTCACTATTTGCTGATGATATGATAGTAGATACAAGTGGCCCCAAAAATTCTACCAGGGAACTCATATAACTGATAAACACCTTCATAATATAGCAGAATAGAACATTAACTCAAAAATATCAGTAGCCCTCTATAAACAGGTGATAAACAGGCTGAGAAAGAAATCAGAGAAGCATCACCCTTTATAATAGCCACAAATAACAAAAATCATCTTGGGATAACTCTAACTATGCTTTTGAATAGGTAGGATTAACAAAGAAAAATGGCATGCTCTTATCAAAAGCAATCTACAGAGTCAATGCAATACCCATCAAAATTCTTCACAGACTTCTAAAGAACAATACTCAACTTCATATGGATAAACAACAACAAAAAAGCTCAGGATAACCAATACAATCCTGTACAACAAAGGAACTTCTGGAGGTATTGCCATCCCTGACTTCAAACTCTACTATAAAGCCATAATAATGAAAATAGCTTGGTATTGACAAGGAGAACCAATGGAATCAAATCAAAGACCCAGATATCAACCCAAACACTATGAACACCTGATTTTTGACAAAGAAGCTAAAGTTATACGAAGGAAGAAAAGAAAGCATCTTCAACAGATGATGCTGGCATAACTGGATGTCGACATGTAGAAGAATACAAATAGATCCTTATCTATTTCTGTGCACAAAACTCAAGTCCAAATGGATCCAAGACCTCAACATAAAACCAACCACATTGAACTTCATAGAAAGTGGAAAGTAGCATTGAATGCAATGTTGCAGGAGACCATTCCCTAAATATAACTCCAGTAGCACAAACACTGAGAATAATAATTAATAAATGGGACTTCCTAAAACAGAGAGCGTCTATAAAGCAAAAGACACGGTCAACAAGACAAAACAGCAGCACACAGATTAGGAAAATATCTTCACCAACTTCACATCTGACAGAAGACTGATCTCCAAAATATACAAAGAACTCAAGAAGCTAGACATCAAAAGAACAAATAATCCAATAAAAAAAAAGGGTACAGACCTAAACAGAGAACTCTCAACAGAGGAATCTCTGTTGAAACTGGCTAAAAGACATTTAAACAAATGTTCAACATCCTTAGCCATCAAAGAACTGCAAATCAAAACAAATCTGAGATACCATCTTACACCTCTAAGAATGGCCAAGATCAAAACACTGATGACAACTTATGCTAGAGAGGATGTGGGAGTAAGGGGAACACTCTTGCATTGCTGGTGGGAGTGAAAACTTGTACAGTCACTCTTGAAAGCAGTATGGTGGTTTCTCAGAAAATTAGGAATCAATCTACCGTCAAGACACAGCAAAACCACTTTATGGCATATACCCAAAAGATAATCATAAGGACATTTGCACAACTATGTTCATAGCAGCATTATTCATAATTGCAGAACCTGGAAACAACCTAGATGCCTCTCAACCAAAGAATGGATAAGGAAAACATGGTACATTTATATAATGGAGTACTACACAGCAGTAAAAATAATGACATCTTGAAATTTACAGGCAAATTAACGGAACTAGAAAAAAGCATACCGAGTGAGGTAACCTAGACACAGAAATACAAACATCATATGTAGTGAGCCGGACAGGATCGCCATTACAAGATGGCGCTGACATCCTGTCTTGTTGGAAATAAACAACCCCATATTTGGCTAAGCCTTTGAGAGCTGCATGTCCCCCCCCCTCCCGCTTCCCGCATGTGCGGTGGATAAGGGTCCTTGGGCCTATCACGATGCAGTCTGATGTCAGCTGATGGTGGCAGCCAATCACAGGGCGACCCGTGTGACAATTCCCGATATAAGCGGCTGCCTTAGTGCTCTCGGGGCCTCTCTCTCTCTCTTGCTTCCTGCTCTCCCTCACTTTCTGCCCCTCGCTTCCTGCCCCTCTCGTTTCCTCCCCCCTCTCGCTTCATGCTCTCCTTCAACCAAGGGCACTCCAATTAAAGCGTGATCTGAGAAGAATTCTCGTGTGGTGGTTGTTCTTTCTCGCTGGTCGAGAAGCCCGCTGCAATCATATGTACTCACTCATAAGAGGATATTAGACATAAAGCAAGGGAAAACCAGCTATAGTCCACAACCCCAGAGAACCTGGACAACAGAGATGACCCTAAGAGAGACATACATGGTTCCACTTGGGAAGGAAAAAAAGACGAAATATCCTGAGTAATTTGGAAGTCTGGGGGCAGAGGAGATGGAGAGGAGGAAGGAAGTGGAGTGGGGGAAATGTATAACTCAATAAAAAGCAATAAATCTCATTTCATGAGCACAATCTTTGTCATAGCATGAAGCTTCCTGCACGTAAGGTTCTCAGAGATGCCAATTTGGGCAATTCTTTTTCAGTTTGTCTATAGTTATTTCTATTTTCAGCCTCTTTATCTAAACCTTCCCTTTTTCCTGTTCTGTATTGTCAAAATCCATATATCTTGTGCATCTTTTCAAATTATTGCCTTTGGTCTTTGCTATTAACGCACTTATTCACCACTACTCTGCCGGCATCTTCTCTTTATTTGTACTTGTTTTGCTTCACTGCCCTTTCTTCTGTCACGTGACTTCTGCAACAGTCCTCACCTGACTTGTTGAGACTATTGATTTCTAGGCACTATGTCATCTGTGCCCCATGAATTTGGCATGACAGTATCATTCAGTTTGGGCATTCTTCATTTTCCTCAAGATTCCCACTTACCCAGAGGCCCTTGGTAAAACATCTGCTCATACACGAGATTGCCTTACTGATCTGTGCACACCACGTTATGTATCTGTCATCACCTGAACTTGACACTTTGGCCTGTGGAGCATCTCCTGTGACCTGTGGTGGGCTTCTGCACATGTCTACTGGAACAGACATTCTGCCCACAGGCTGAGAAAGTCAACCTTGTTTGGTCATGTCTTGATCATCTTTGGTTAATCTCATTTGACTTGGTTTCTGGGAGCAGAGTGATGGCCCAACTTTGGGGTGAATCCTACAATGTGCTCCATTGCAAGAGGTATTAATATATCTGCTCAGCTGACTTTGGGGGGCAACCCTAAATTTTCCAGGTGAGCCCAATTCAATCATCAGGTTGTTAAAGGAGACCAGAGTGGCTAAGAATGTCTCACCCCGTTAATGGGTGGAAATGGAGGATAAGTCATTTCCACTTATCCAGAGGACCCAGCTGCTTGGAAGATGGCTAGAACAAGCAAGGAATGCCCTCTGTTGATTAGGAGCTAGGTAGCAGTTGTGTATGGGTTGACCCTCTAGGGTAGTGGTTTTTAACCTGTGAGTCACAACCCTTCTGGGGCTTGAATGACCTTTTCACAGGGGTCACCTAAAATCATCAGAAAACACAGAAGTCCCTATCCTACCTGGGCAAGACAAACAGAAAACAGGTGTGCCTACCTCAGGGCCCTGCTGCCCTAGGACAGTGGTCCTCAACCTCCCTAAGGCTGCAACCCTTTTAAAACAGTTTCTCATGCTGTGGTGACCCCCAGCCAGAGAATTATTTTTTACTACTTCATAACTGCTATTTTGAATCTAATATGAATCATAACGTAAACTTCTGTGTTTTCTGATGATTTTAGGTGACCCCTGTGAAAAGGTCATTCAAGACCTAGAAGGACTCTGGGGAGGGAAAGAATATATTAAAATATATTTAAATTAAAAATTGTTTTAAATAATAAAATAATAATATTGAGAAATTAGAGCAAATGAAAGTGAATCCACAAGAAAGTCCCTGGGGTGAGCAGTGGCCAGCCCAAGGGCAGCGATCGGCCCAAGAGCATGGCAGCAGTCAGCCCAAGGGCATGGCAGCAGCTCCCAGAGTTTCCCTCATATCAAGAAAGTATCTGCCTCACACATAGGGATCACTGGCCCTGGGGTGTGCTCTAAGCAACTGCAAGGTCTGTCTCATGCACCCCCTGCCCTACACAGAGACAGAGCAGGGAAAGACATCCTACCTCTACAGAGAGCTGAGGAAAGACGTCCATTCCACACGCTGCTACGGAAGCTTTCAGCTCAGCAATGTGCATTGAGATGCCAAGGATGGTCTAAGTGTAAGTACAAGGCTCCTCACTAGTTTGGTTTCCAGAACTTTCCAAACAGATGCTGAGTCCATCACCAGGGAGTACACCAGTAAGTCAGGGCTGGGATGACCGCCTCGGGACATTGGCTTAAGAATCTGGAATTCAAGTGCCGACCCAGGTGTGGCCAGCTATGTCTAGAGTTATTGTTCCCGTGACATTTCAAAAATGCACTTTCTATTTTAAGTCTTTAATACATGGAACATTTGAAAAATTACACCTTGTCGAGAGGGTGGAAGGCTCCTTCTTTCCCATGTCCCCCTTCCCTTTCTGGAGTCTACCTTTTCCAGTTGATGAAATCCCTCATTTCTGCTCCTGTTTAGTTTTTCCTGGTGGGATTGTGTAGTAGAGACAGGGTGTCCCCACCACCACCACAGGCTCATCTGCTGACCAGGTGTTCACTGTGGAAAGACTGGAACCGATTTTGAGTTTGTAGTTCCTATTGTTTAAGTTCTTTACAGTCATGCTTACTATCTCCCTGTGGCAGAGACTCTTTCATCCTTTGTCCACCCTTGTGGGCAGCTCAGTGGTCATCCCATAAGTACATAATTGATGTTTTCAAGGGAAGGGAATTTTAGATTTAGGAGAATTAATGAGAGTGCCTTTGGCTAAGGACACAGGAAGTTTCAGCTCTTTTGCCAATTGATTTTTACAGTGCCGTTTCTCCAGTCAGCCAATCCGGAGGCCTGCAGGTTGTTGGCAGGAGGAAAGTTCTGTGCCACAGGCCAAGTCTTACAAACGGATTTAAAACCGTGTCTAGTGAAATGAATTTCACAATACTTAAAGCACTCAGCAGGAGTTTCTGAAACAGGAATAATTCCAATAGACAGTTTCCTCCCCGAAGGCAGTAGCTTTCTGACAAAGGCGCGGTTTCAGCCTCGTGAGTAAATAAAGACCTAGCAAAAGACCCATCTCTGCCCCTGTGGGAAGTCCCTGGTCCATCCGACAGGTCAGGGTTCACAAGGAAGTCTTCACAGCCTTTAACTATAGCGAACTTAATCACACACATATTATTTTGGCATTTTATCTTTTATGGAATTTTCTACTGCATATATTCATCTTTTTGTCTTCATTTCCCTTTTCCATTTTATAAAACACCATAATTTTATTTTACCATGCAGAGCTCATGTCAACTACAGCGTTGTTTGCTTTTGCCTTCTTTACCCAAATGATATTGTACACCTATAGCTTTGTGTATCTCTTTCTCTCATTTTATTTCTCCATGATATTAGAAAAAAATTCCAAATAAAATATTTTAATGAAAGTCCAGAAAGCAAAGCAAATATGTACATTATATTTTGAATATCTAGAAACAACACAAGCAAAACATGTTCACAGTCCTGAAAACATGGAAACATTCTAACCAACAAATGTAATGATTTCTTAGGTTAAGCACTATGAATTGGAAGAAATTTCAACTAAGTTCGCATGAGCCCTTACAGATGAACCAGTTCCAAACACACACTACAGTCTACTTCTAAAGTTAGGACACAGATAAGGAGAGGCGGGGAGGAGGGGAAATATCAAATGGTCTGTACTCTAGCCAGGATCAGATGTTAAAGAGGTGCTGTATATCAAACCCTAGACACAAGCTGACATCAACAGAAAAATGGCCGCAGTTACACAGTGACGGTAGCCGTGAACATGTCAGCTGATACAGACTCAGCAACATACATTCAACTGTCCTTCCCCATCCCCACAGAACTAGTACCTCCCCCTTTTTAGGGCCCAGAGAGAAGCTGTCCCAGCTCCTCATCTCTTTCTCTTTTGTATTTTAAATTTTTGTTCATTTGTCATCCCAATCACAGTTCCCCCTCCCTTCCCTCCTCTCACCCCCCACCTCCCTCCCAACCCATCCCCTATCCACTCCTAGAAACGGTAAGACCTCTCATGGGAAGTGAACCGAGTCCGGCACATTGAGCCAGGACCAAGCCCCATCCCCCTGCATCGAGGCTGAGCAAGGTATCCCCACCATAGGGAATGGTCTCCAAAAAGCCAGCTCATGCACTCGGGATGGATCCTGGTCCCACAAACGGACCAAGCTACAAAACTGCTGCCCACATGCAGAGGGCCTAGTTCAGTCCCATGCAGGCTCCCCAACAATTTAGAGTCCATGAGCTTCCACGAGCTCAGGTCAACTGTCTCTGTGGGTTTCCCCATCATGGTCTTGACCTCCTTTGTTCATATAATCTCTCATCCCTCCGACTGGACACCTGGAGCTTGGCCTGGTACTTGGCTAGGGATCTCTGCATCTGTTTCCATCAGTTAAAGAACTCAAGAAACTAGACATCAAAATACCAAATAATCCAATTTTAAAATGAGATACAGACCTAAACAGAGAATTCTCAACAGAAAAAATCTCAAATGGTTGAAAGACATTTAAGAAATTGCTCAACATCCTTAGTCATCAGGAAAATGCAAATCAAAACACTCTGGGATACCATCTTACACTTTACACCTGTCAGAATGGCTAAGATCAGAAACACTGATGACAGCTTATGATGGAGAAGATGTGGAGTAAGGGGAACACTCCTCCACTGCTAGTGAAAATGCTAACTTGTTCAGCCACTTTGGAAATCAATATGGTTTCCAAAGAAAATTGGCAATCAATTTACTTCAAGACCCAGCAATACCACATTTGGGCATATACCCAAAGGATGCTCAATCATACCACAAGTACACTTGCTCAATTATATACATAGCAGCATTATTTGTAATAGTCAGAACCTAGAAACGACCTCTGTCACTTTTAAAAAAATGTTTTTGTCTGTTATCCCCTTCACATGTTTATCCCAATGCTTTTCCATGTTGTGACAGTATCATTCTCTTTCCCTCTCTCTGTCCTTGTGTCCCCATCTCTCTCCCTCTATGTCCCCATCTCTCTGTCCCCACCTCTGTCTCTACCTCTGTGTGTGTCCCCATGTCTCTCTCTTGTTCTTTTCCTCTCTGTCCTCACCTCTTTCTCTCCCTACCTCTGTGTGTCTCCATATCTCTGTGTATGCATGCCCTCATCTCCCTCCATCTCTGTCCCCCATCTCTCTCTCCTTCCCTGTTGCCCCTTCTCTCTCCTTGCCCCCGTCTCTACCTCTCTGCCCCCATCTCCCCCTCTTCCTCTGTCCCCTATCTCTCCTTCTCCCTCTGTCCCCCATCTCTCCCTCTCTGCGCCCCCTCTCTGTGTGTGTCCTATCTTTCTCTCCCTCTCCTCACCACAGTGGAAAATGTCACCAACAAACTAGACTAAGTAATAATAACAGTAATAATAATAATCAAAGATGAAGGACAAGGCTGATGATATGCTGCAGTCAAACAGCAAGAAGAAAAAAATTAGTGTGGCTATGTGTTCAAGAACTCTGGTACACGATGCATAGGGAGTACACCTTTAAACCCAGCACTTGGGAGGTAGAGGCAGGTGACTCTTTGTGAGTTCAAGGCTAACATGTTCTACAAAGTGAGCTCCAGGCCATCCAGGGCTATGTAGGAAGACTCTGTCTCAATGATGATAACAATAATGATGAGGATAAACATATCTTTGAGATACTATCAAGAGACCAAGCCTATGATTCCATATGCAGATTAAGGAGCTGAGATGAAACGCATATTCCAAAGCTAGCCAACAAAATCATGACAGAAAATACCCCAAACCAAGAGGTGTTTAAAACCCAAAATAGACAACAGGAGAGACAAACCTCCTGTGGAATGCTAGAGTCAAGATGTCAAAAGCACAAAGCAAAGGAACAATAATAAAAGCTGTAAGAAAAACACCAGTTCACCTACAAAGGCAGGAATGTCAGAACACCTGATCCCCATCAACTATCCTCAAAGCCAAGGAAGCGCGGCTGATATTCAAGCCCTGAAAATACATAACTGTCCATAAAGATTAATGCTTCCAGCAAAGCTAGCTTTTGAAATTGGGAAACAAGGATGTTTCAAGATAAGCACAAACTCAGGCAATTCATCACAACCAAGCCAGCCCTACAGAACGAGAGAAGGAAGAAAGAGCCTTCGTCATGAGGTCACAGGGAAGAAGAAAATTTATGAGAGGAATGGGTGAGCATAGGAGAGCTGGGGAGGATTCATTGTGTCCAGTACAGTAAGCCAGCAAACCCCCGACCAGTAGAGGAGATAGTAAAGAAACAAACAATCCAGCCAACCCGGAAAAACAGCCAGCAAAATTCCAGCAATTAGGAAACATTTCTCTTAAATGTAAATGTGTCAGCTCACTTCTGAAGACACACAGGATGGCTGAATGGATTGAAAATGAATCTCAGCTTCCTGTTGCCCCCAGAGTACCAGCTAGTTTCATGTCAACTTTCCACAGGCGTGAGTCATCTGAGAAGAGGGAACCTGACAAGATGCTGCTTACAATGTAGGCAAGTCTGTAGGGAATTTTCTTAATTAGTGACTAATGGGGAAGGGCCCCACCCACTGTGGGCAGTTCTACTCCTGGGCTGGTGGTCATGGGCACTATAAAAAAGCAGACTGAGCAAGCCACAGGGAGTGAGCCCATAAGCCGAGTTCTTCCATGGTCTCTGCATCAGCTCCTGCCTCCAGGTTCCTGCCTTGAGTTCCTGTCCTGACTTCCCTGGATGATGGATTACAGGCTGTAAGGTGAAATAAACCCTTTTCTCCCCAAGTTGCTTTTGGCCATGGTGTTTATAAATACAGCAATAGAAGCATTAAGATTCCTTGTAAATACACATTACTGGTAAAGGCATCCACAGGATGAGAATCAAAAGGTAGAAAACAAGATTGTGTGGCTTGGTCTCTTCGTTAGGCTCCTAGCAGTGAGATCAGGACCTGTCCCTGGGGCTTAACTGGCTTTGGGGAACCTGTTCCCCATGCTGGAATACCTCGCCCAGCCTTGATGCAAGGGGAGGAGCTCAGTCCTGCCTCAACTTGATGTGTCATGCTTTAAGTCTATGGGAGGGAGGCCTGTCCCTTTCTGAATGGAGACCGGAGGAGGAGTAGGCGATGGGAATGGGGGACAGGAGGAGAGGAGGGAGGGGAAACCATGGTCAATATGTAAAAAAAATTTTTTAATTACCTAAATGAAATAAAAGAAAAAAAAATGAAACTGGAAACAGGCTGGTCAAGAGCTATGTATCTGATAACGTAGATTTCAAAGTGCAAATTTGTCAAAAGAAATAAAGACCACTACATATTAATAATCTATCAAGAAAATGTAAGAATTTTAAATACATACACACCAAGTACTAGGACTCCAAATTTTGTAAAACAAACACTAATTGACTTAAAAGGCCGCACTGATCCTGATACAACAATGGTAGCTGGTTTCTATACCCCATTGTCATCTCTAGGTGTCACCCACACTGAAAATCAACACAGAAACTACAAAGCTAAACTACACAGTAGAGCAAATGAATCTAAAGGTATCCAAGACGTATATGACCAACTAATAAGTGCAAATTGGTAAATAAATAGACACGATTATCTAAGTTGACGCAGAAACCAGAACAAAATCCAATATTCCTTCATAAAAAGCCTCTGAGAATACCAGTAATGTAACGAACATACCTCAACATAATCAAAGGCTCCATACAACAAACTACGGCCAACACAATGCTAGACAGTGAGTCTTAGTTAAGTCACTATTGCTGTGATGAAACACCATGACCAAAGCAACTTGGGGAGGAGAGGGCTAATTTGCCTTACACTTGCACAGCAATGACAGCTCACACAGGGAGGAGCCTGGAGGCAGGAGCTGAAGCAGAGGCCATGGAGGGGTGCTACTTATTTACTGGCTTGTTTTGCATGGGCTTGCTCAGCTCAGCCTGTTTTCTTCTAGAACCCCGGACCACCAGCCCAGGAATGGCACCACCCACAATGGGCTGGGCCCTCCCCATCAATCATTAATTAAGAAAATCCTCTACACAGCTTTGCCTACAGCCCAGTTCTATGGATGGGAGACAAAATGGAGGTGTCTTCTCAGTTGGGGTTCTGTCCTTTCAGATGGCTCCGGGTTGTATCAAGTTGACATAAAATGTGTCAACACAACTGACCTCTCATTAACCTGACACACAGTACTTTAAGACATAACCCTTTTTTTGTTTATCACCAAAATATCACCAATTCAAATACTTTAAAAGTTTAGTCTCTGTAAAAATCCAAACTCCTTTAAAACCCAAAATCTCTTTTAAAAATTCAAAGTCTCTCAATTGTGGGCTTCTATAAAGAAAAAAAAAAAGCTAAAAACCTTACTTTAAGAGGGAAGAACCAGAGCACAGTCACAGTTTGAACAAAGCAAAACCATACTCCAACCGTGCAAACAATTCAGCTGCCAATATCTAGCATCCACTCACCGTCTTTAGGGTTCCTCCAAGGGCCTTCTCTCCTTGGGTCGCTTCTCCAGCTCCACCCACTGCAGCTCACGGGTTGTCTCCTAACTCGGCAGGCTCTACTCCATGACTGCTGTTCTGGGTGATCATCCCACGGTGCTGCCATCTCCAAAACACTGGGGTCTTCTGCTGCAACCGGGCTGCGCTTTCACCAACAGCCTCTCCTGGGCTCATTCTCATGGTGCCAAGCCTCAACTCGTCTGCATGGCCCCTCAATCCTGGTCTTCAACTACTAGCAGGGCTTCAGTCTCCAACGGCCTCTCCTGGTCTCGCACAGGGCCAAGCCCCAGCTGATCTCCACGATCCCTTCGTGACTTCAAAGCCAGCACCACCTGGGTGACTCTTAAACTCATTACCAGCTTCAGCTGCCAACGGGAGGTGCAACCTTGGCCTTTTCTGGAAAGCAGGCTCTGTGTGGGCTGACCCTGAGAAAACGCTTCCGAGATTTTACCTCATTGCTGCTGGTCTCTTCTGAATCTCACTGATTCTTCAGCCCCACTGACCAGACACCACAGATTCTTCTCACAAAGGCCTGGTAGAATCTTTGGTTCCCTCTGAAACTTCACAAGCCAGGCCTCCATCATCCATACTGCTCCAACATTCTCATCTTCCGAGCTCCTACAGAACAGCCCACTGAGCTCTCGATATTCCGTGACTCTTCTAGCCCAAAGTTCCAAAGTTCGTCCACAATCCTCCCCGAAACAACATGGTCAAGTATATCACAGCCAAACTCCACTATCTTGGTACCAACTTGTCCTAGGGTTGTTATTGCTGTGATAAAACATTACAACCAAAGCAACTCAGGGAGAAAGAGGTTTATTTGGCTTACATTTCCACAGCACTGTTCATCCCTAAAGGAAGTCAGGACAGGAACTCAAACAGGGTAGGAACCTGGAAACAGGAGCTGATGCAGGGGCCATGGAGGGGTAGTGTTTACTGGCTTGCGTATCCTGCTTTCTTATAGAACCCAGGACCACGAGGCCAGGAGTGGCTCCACCCATAATGAGTTAGACCCCCCCCCATCAATCACTAATTAAGAAAATGCTCCACAGGCTTGCCTGCAGCCTGATCTTATAGAGACAATTCCTCAGTCAGTGTTCTGTCCTCTCAGATGACTCTAGGCTATGTCAAGTTGGCATAAAATTAGCAAGCACATGGGCAAAAGTTGATAGATTTCCTTTCTAGAACAAGGCAGGGTGTCCATTCTCTTTACTCCTATTCAACGTAGTGTTTGAAGTCTCAGCTAGAGCAATCGGCAAGAAAAATAATTTAAATGGCTACAAATAGAAAAAAATATATATTCCTATTTGCAAATTACCTGGGGCAAGCCAGAGGCCTGAGGAAGACAATAGTGACCATCAGTCTGGGTTGCTCAGCCCCATCCACTCTGATCGATCACCCAGCCAAAGTGCCCATCTGGACAACAGAGGGCGCCCAAGTCCAGCATATTGGTCCCCGAGAGCTTCTCTGGACCTCCTTCCTCCAGCCTTTGCATCTCCAGGTTATTCCTAGCTCCAGAGCAGGGAAAGAAGGCTAAAGAGCAGGTCTCAGGCTTTCAGAGTGCTATGCCGTCCCCACTGCTCCCCAGGCATTGTCTGTGCTAGGCTCTGGTGCCGGTTTGCTGGCCTGGGCTCCCAATGGAGTTCCTGGGCTCCACACTGCTGTATGTCAAGAGCTGCTGGAGTCCCACAGCCTGGCAGCATACCCATTCTGGTGCCCTTGAACTCGAAGCTGAGATGCTGAGGTTGCCGGCCCTGGCAACGAAGGTTTTCCCAGACTTGATCCCTGAGCCCTTCTCAGAGAGGTGCCAGCTTCAAATGCTGGACACCTTAGTGGCTTCTATTTCATGGCATCAATGCAAGCACAGCTGCTGTTCTGACCTGCCCTCATGAGGGGACTTGCGTGTTCCTTTCGCTCCCCTCCAGACACTAACCTCCAGAACACTGGGCTTCCAGTCTGTGCTGGGGAAGAAACCAGTGTAATCTAGGACCCGTGAGCACTCCCTGGGAGACTCTACCCGCAGGGCAGAAATATCTCAGCCAAACACCTGAATTCCAACAACACCCCCGGGACCCCAGATAGGCCCTCAACAAGGACAACTGCATCTCACTCCCTGTAGGTTTTTAATTCTGTTGGCCTATGAATCTCAACAACACTTTCTGTTTTAAAGATAAGATACTTGGGTTGGAGCTTAGATGACTCCTCAGTTCCTGGAGATCATGGAGTGAGAACAAGGCTCCCTTTCCACAGAACAGCGAGATACATCACTTGCTCCAGGGTTTGATAGGTCAGAGAATGTTCCTAGGAATCCCAGATGTGACCCAGAGTGCACATCTGCCTGGCAAGAGGCCTCCTCAGGGAATTTGGTTCAATGAAAATCAGACGCCAGATAGAAGGTTCTAACGTACCTCCTAACACAATGGATCTCGACCTGTGGGTCACGATCCCTTTGGGGGCCAAATGACCCTTCCACAGATATTTACATTACAATTCATAACAGTAGCAAAATTACAGTTACAGAGTAGCAATGAAAATAATTTTTCACAACATGAGGAACTGTGTTAAAGGGTCACAGCGTTAGGAAGGCTGAGCACCCCCAGCCCATCTGCCTAGTGTCTACCAGGACACAGTCTGTACAGGGCCCTGTTGACTGTGGCCTCCTGTTAAGGACTCGATATTGTTCTATCCTGAAACTGCCATTTGGACCCCATCACAAACTCCCACTAACCAAGAGGCAGATCTCCTGGCCACTTGGCAGAAACGGTTTTTGTTTGTTTCCCTGACTCTGGGTCATAGAGCTAGCAGATGGCAGAGCTGGACACAACCCAGATCTGAGTGTTCCTGGTTCCTTATGTCTCCAGCCTAGAGCACAGAGGGTAGAAATGACCCTGCCCACCTTCTGTCGCCTGCCCTGCTGCCCTGGCCGAGCCTGGGTCCCTTGGGCTCCTCTACATCTCCAGAGAAGACCAGGGAGCAAAGGCTTCCGTGGTTGGGTGGTGAGGCCAGTGGAATGAGAGAACCATGTCAGCCTAAATTCTCCAGGCCCCAGGGCGACTGAACAGAGACCTCAGCAGCCCCTTGTGTACAAGGAGTTTCTCCATGGACATCCTCTGGCTGCCTGAGGTGAATGGTGAACTGGGCCTGGAGTAGCCTGTGCTCAGCCCCTTGCAGAAGGGAAGGTGTGTCCTGGTCTCTTCCCCACCTGTGGGTTGAGGAAGATTTCTCCTCTGAAAGGGCTTGTCCTCAGTAGGAGTCAGGTGACCAGGCAGTAGCACCTCTCCAAGCAAGAGTCTCGGCGGCAGCTGGGAGGACTCTATCCCAATGAGGACAGTGTGAGGTTTATACATTGGAACCCACTGTCCAAATACCAGGGTCTCAGCAGAGACACAGAGCCTGAACAGTATATGCCCAGTGGGCTCCACAGCTCTGCCCTCTGGCTGAATAAAGCAATGTGATCTTGAATGTGGGCCAACAGTCTGTGTGCTGAAGGGTGGGGTTGGGACTCTAGGATCTGGGGTATCACGTTCACACTCGGGACGGAGGCCCACTTTCGTGGCTACTGAGGGATAGAGACAAGGAAGGCAGACTCTAGACCTGGTGGTCCCAAACATGGTCCTGAGCCTTCAATAAATCTCGTGTTGAAGTTCTGTCTCTACTGGCCCCTCAGAGCTTCTGGGGTACTGCTTAGCCTATCCCCCACACCACAACTCCAGCAACTTCCCAGGGCTAGCAGGACAGAAAATGACTCTTGTTCGCAGGAATGCTTGGCTGTCATCTCCAGCCCACCCCACCCCCCCGCCCAGGGTGAGCTTCATGGACCCAGGTGGTGAGCCACCAGTGAGGCTGTCGTTTTCCAGGAAGCCCCCTCCCTAGAGTCCTGCCTAAGCCTGCAGCTGGCCTTTGGGAGGGATCCAGGCTGCTCCTCCAGAGGCCCAGGCTCTGCTGGAGAAATATCCCTGCCAGATGTTGCTCTCTTTGCAGGCAGGAGGCCAGCATGAGGTAATGGGAAAGATTAACCCGTCCAGATCCGCAGCCCCCTGCCACCATGTCTATAGCCAGCCACGCTAGCTGGCAAGGAGGCTGAGAGGGCCAACTGAGGAGGGGGTAAGAGCCCAAGGGTCCTTGGTACAAGGATGTCTCCAAGTATTCTTGAGGCACTGCAGTCTACAGTAGCATCAGTGGATGACTGCTGCCCATGGCACCCACCCCGGCCTTGCACATGGATATTTCCGGAATATCCCCGAGTCAATGGTCCCCACTTTTCATAGCCCTTGCCTCCATCCCCAAGGTCAGGCCTGCTGCTTAATCTGCTCCCTGTGAGGAGGGGGGTCATTGTTGGAAACGTTGATTAAACTAAAGGGTTGCAAGAGGCCTTAGGGTACAAAATGAGATGTAGCCAGTTCTGCCCACTGACCTCTGGCATAGATGCCCACCATCCACAAACACAGAGGGTCTATGGCTTATCCTATGGCCTGTACCACTGCCCTGGCTCTCTGTATCCTCGGGTCCTCTACCTCTTCAGAGAGGGCCAGGGAGCAGGGGCCCTGTGTGGATTGGGTGGTGAGGTAGAGGGTGGGGTGTGTGTGAGTCTGTGTGTGTGTGTGTGTGTGTTTGTGTGTGTGTAAGAGGGCAGATTAGAGCAGAAACCTCTGACTGCAGCTCCCAAGGTGCCTGCTCTCTGAATGCTTTTGTGTGTGTGCAAACACTGGCTCCAGCAAAGTGTCTGCTTCCTGCCTCTGCCCAGAGGAAGCTTCAATGTGTCCTCATGAGTCGGGGTCATGCTCCCAGGATGGCACTTTGACGGTGGGGCTCCAAGTCCAGAGACAAGGTTGCCATAGAGACCCATGGGGACACCCACGTGCCACAGCCTGTAGCGTGGGTCAGCTGCTTTTCTGGAGAAGTCTCCTCCTCCTCAGAGGAAGAGGATTGCAAATGCTACATGAATTCTCAGTCTCCATTGCCAGCCAGGGCTTCAAGAATATCTACCCTCAGATTTGTGGGCTTTGGGACAGCCCCGGACAGCCTTAGAGCCCCTCAGGCCAAGTCGCCAGCATCAGCATCATTACGTATCCTTGAGCTCCCAGCCAGGCCTCGCAGGGAAGGGAAGCCTGGGATTTCCCACTTACCCTTGGCTGCTTGGCTCTGCCTTGCTGGTCTCTTTGGGCATCGTGCACGCTGCCCATTTTAGCTTTATCGTGTCTCTTTCAAACGACTGCACGCAACCAGAGCTTCCCTGGCTGCTTCTCATGAGAAAATAAAACTGTCAGTTTTCAAACAACAGAACCAAAAATAAATCAGGTTCATGTGCAGCCTGGGAGCCGAATAAGTTGGAATCACTGAGCACAGTGGGTTGAGGGGAACCAGTGAAGGGGATCTGCCTCCATGGAGCAATCAATTGGGCACCGTGGGCATGGCCTAGAACAGTGAGCTGCCTATCTGCCTCATGATGAGAGACCACCCCTGTGTAAATCAGGCCCCACCTAGCTTGCTCTGTAGGGAGACCTCGGACCTCTCAATTTCTGTTCGCTATGGGACCCTGGTGCCACCCCACACTCCAGTGCCCACCCAGCTCAGTCTCGTGGTCTTAGGACTACTGTATAGCTTTGGGCTTATTCAACAGCCCAGCCCCTCTTACGGCACCTTCAAACATTACTGCTTTGTTGTTGTTGTTGTTGTTGTTGTTGTTATAATGTGGGGCCCATGCAGACTCACATGGTGATATAATTTTATACCCCATCTCTAGGGGAAATTCCTGGCTGCAGAGGTGCATGCCAGTTGGGGAGATACTACCAAGTTACCCTGCCCACTTCGCATATCCTGAGATGGACAATATTGTGCCCATATTGGGGACAGTGGTAGGAACTAAAGCTTTGTATAGTTCCCCTAACCTGATATATGAAGTACTTGGCTTTATCCCCCTGCCCCCCATGAGCAGATCAATGTGGCCCCAGCGATATATTACGGTGCTCCTCCCCAGAGCACTACCTTCCCTGTCTGGCCACCAATGAGAGGATCTTTGTCAGCTAGTACCAAGTGGTTGCTGAGGGCCCACAGCTCAGATGATGGTCATCCCTGGTGGTGGCTCCAGGATTACATTTTTCACATCAGTGGCTCTGGAAACCCAGACAGTGAGCATCGTCCTGCCCCATGAGATGTCACCAAGCCAGTTCTCTGCCCAGGTGACTCACTTGGCATTTGGTAAACAGGAGGTAAGAGACAGGAGCCACCCTAAGAGACAGGAGCCACCCTGTCCACGGTGTACCTCAGGCATGTAGCCCGGTCTGGCCTCAGCTACATCATAGGACCCTATGTGCCAGTGCCAAGGGGATGTGGGCTCCCCAGAATGAAGAAGAATTGTTGTCCGTGCTGAGGTGCAGAACAGGGGAACAGGGGAGTCCCCTGTGTGGGGCCTCTGGGTGGGGCCACATGCCTGCCAGGCATCTCTCCTAGTTCCAACATCCACAGTAAGGAGTCATGGAAACAGAGTGCAGCTCATGGAAAACATTATTTTCTTTGATGAGTCATATTCTAAGTTGGGAGGAAAGTTCACTAGACAGTCGAGGCAATACAGGGAACAACGCGGTCTTTGTTCAGCCAATGTAAAGAGGGTTTGGGTCTTTGGTGTTGGCAATAAAGGCAGCTCTCCAGGGCCCACACCCTGCGAAAGACTGAAGACATTCCGGAAATCCCACAGCCCCCAAAGTGGGCCCTTCAAACACTGGGTAACCCCATCCTTTGGATTCCACGCCTGTCCCCCTGGGCTCATGTCACCGCTCTCTCTGAAGGCATGTGGCTTTTTTCTAGGACTGGAAAATCCCAGATCTCTCTTCTTCCCGCTTTGCCTGGAGTGCGGGATGGACAAACTCCTTGTCCAGTTAAGAGGCTCCTGGAATTGCCCAGGCTGTGAAAATGCTGGGCACCAGCGTTTGTGTATTGGGAAGCTCAGTAAATGGGGTAAAGCAGTTGCCAAACATGTGGCTTCTCCCTTCAGCTGTGAGGCCTTGGAGTCGGTGTGCAGTAGGCAGCCAGCATCCTTGGCTGTGACACACACCCTCAGGTCAGGGAACCCTGTTCCACACGTGTCCTCTGCCCTGCAGCCTGCAGCCTTTGGGATCCCTTTTCTAACCGATTTTCTTGGGTTGAGCCCATGGAGGGCACTAGTCATGTCTGAACTGTCCTGGGAGGGCAAGGGGGGTCACCAAGATGCTGCCCACAGGGCCAGAGATCAGCAGAATCCCAAGTCTGGACCTAGCTCCTTGGGGATCTGAAAGGCACAGGCTGATATTTGAAACCAGCATTTAAGGTTATGACTATACCATTAAAACCAGAAACTTGGTGTGGGACCAGTGAGCCCAGGCCTCCACTCAAAGGGACTTTCTACCTGGGCTACAATGCCCATCCAAACACAGGGCACTGGGGATTTGTGCTACAGCCTTCAGGTCTCACAGCAAAAGCCCCTTATCCTTGGTCCTATGTAGCTGACCAAGTGGACCACCAGACCATGAAGAGTGTGGTTGAAAGGTCCCTGAGCCACCAGAGTTCCAGAAGGGCCTGGTCAGTAGGCCGCATGGTCTGGACTTTGAACTAACCACAGCCAGTACTGCCGCGGCTGGATGACATGGATGATGGCCTGATTTGTAAGCCTAGGCACAACAGGGTATGTTATGGGGGCCCTTGCTGTCCCCAACTGTGGGCAGGCCCTGAGAGACAGCAAGAGCTACAAGGAACGCAGACTGGCATGGCAGTCACCAACTGAGACCACAGAGGGTCAGTAGGGTCTAGCTAGTACGTCACTACCAGGGCACATTGGCTCAAGACCAGAGCAGGGGGCCTCCCCGGCCTCTCTTATCTGTAGCCCTCCTCCCTGAAGACCCCACTACCCGATCATAAGACCCCTGCATCACAGCCTGTCCCCTCCTAGTAGGAGACCCCATGTATGTATGTATGCCTGGGCAGGCAGGCACCACAGAGGCAGGGATCTGCCGCCCATTGCGCATCACCCAAAGCCACAGCAGTTCTTACAGACGCAGATAAGGGATTTTTGCCTTCTGGTTTTCTAAAACATTTCTAAGTAAGACACAAAAATGGTTCCCATGATGGTAGCCTATGGCCTCTGGGGCCCATACACTAAGCAGGATTTGAGTGAGATTAAATACCCCTACCTTCCCCAAAAGCAAGCTTTAAATTTTTTTCTTCTTCTTCCTCAAAGCGCTGGAAGAGAAAACACTTTCTTTTTTTTTCTGATTTTTTTATTATTTTATTTTTTTAATTTATTTATTTATTAAAGATTTCTGTCTCTTCCCTGCCACCGCCTCCCATTTCCCTCCCCATCCCCCAATTAAGTCCCCCACCCTCCTCAGCCCCAAAAGCAATCAGGGTTCCCTGTCCGAGAAGACACTTTCAAAAGAGGCTGGGATGATGGATGGCGTTAGAGACATAGACCCACACTGGAGCAGTGGACTGAGCTCTCAAGGTCCCAATGAGGAGCAGAAGGAGGGAGAACATGAGCAACGAAGTCGGGACCACTAGGGGTGCACCCACCCATTGAGACAGTGGAGCTGATCTATTGGGAGCTCACCAAGGCCAGCTGGACTGTGACGGAAAAAGCATGGGATATAACTGGTCTCTCTGAACATGGCGAACAATGAGGACTGATGAGAAGCTAAGGACAATGGCACGGGGTTTTGATCCTACTTAATGTGCTGGCTTTGCGGGAGCCTAGCCAGTTTGGATGTTCACCTTCCTAAATATAGACGGAGGGGGGAGGACCTAGGACTTACCACAGGGCAGGGAACCCTGACTGCCCATTGGACTGGAGAGGGAGGGGGAGAGGAGTGGGGAGAGGGGGAGAAGGGTGGGATGAGGGGGGGAAGGGTGGGAGGAGGGGGAGGGAAATGGGAGGCTGGGAGGAGGTGGAAACTTGTTTTTTTTTTCCTTTTCTCAATAAAAAAAAAAAAAAAAAAAGAGGCTGGGAGCTGCTGGGACTGGTCGTCTGCAGGCAGAGGAGGCGCTGTTGCTCCGTGGAGAAAAATGGTTCTTCACTCCTTCCTGACCACGCCCAAGACTTCAGAGCCACCCAGGGGCTGGCAAAAGCAGTTTCTGTGGGGTTTTCATTCTTTCCAGTTTCTACTCACTTTTTCGGGTGACACTCTCCCTCCCCCATTACAAAGAGCTGGAAATAGGAAAGAGCCCCTTAGGCTCTCCTGCTCTTCCCTCCCCTTCAGCCCGGACCCTCCTGCTTAGCAGCCTTGCGCCAAGGCTGCCCACTTGACTCACTGACCCCCAGCCATCCTGTGTGGGTACTTGAGACCTGACAAAGTCTCTGGAACTTGGTTTGGAATTTTAGATCCAGGGGTTGCCTAGCCCTGAGTCCCCCAGGGACTGTAGGCAGGTCTGCAAGGGAAGAGAGAACCTCAGGTCATGGGAAGCGAGCTGTGGGCTTGCTGCTGCTCTGGACTTTTTGGACACACACACATGTGAATTAAGACATCTATTTATACAGGTTGAGTCTCAGCGCCCTTGGTACCCCACACTTTTCCAGTCCTAATCTTCCCATGGCTTAGGGCAGTTTTCTCCAAAGCACTAAAGACCAGGCTGGCTTCGGGGGCACACTGCCCAGGAGAGATACACCCAAAAATGACCTGCAGCCTGGCAAAGATTGGAGTCAAGGGTAAATATCAAGGAGCTTGTCCAGATATAGCCCTAGTAGCCTCCATAGGAGCCTAAAGTGGTCCTGGGGTGGGGAAAGGCAGCAAAACACAGAGGTAAAGAGGCAGAGAGCGGGATGAGGGAGCATGAAGGAATGAAGGAACGGCGTTGCCATGGGATGGAAAGGGCCATGTGTGGACCTGCAGCAGTGGCAGTGGGGGACCAGGTGGCTGCAGCGGGGGACCAGGTGGCTGCAGCGGGGGACCAGGTGGCTGCAGCGGGGGACCAAGTGGCTGGGATTCTCCAGGACTCGCCGTGTATTCTCTCCAGCACGGCTCTCCTGTCCACAGAGACAACCTGAGGAGAGGAAAAGCAGCTGTCGTAGGGCCGCCGAGACCAGCTACAAAAGGACAAATGAAGCCGTTTGAAGAGTCTGCTCTGAATTCCTTGTGTAGAACACCCCCAAGCACAGCTGACTGCACCACTGAGCTGTGCTTCCCATCCTGAGGCTTCTTCTGCGCTATCATCCACCCATCCTGGGAAACACAAGAGGGGCAATGAGATTTGTGCCAATAAGACCGTGTGCACACCATGGCGACACAGTCTCTTTTGTCAGACAGGCATGAAGACAAAGGATGCAATCACAGGGAGTCCTGGGATCAAGTGTCACTGTTGGTTTTCTTTAAAGAACTTTTACTATTAATGATGTTACTATTTGTAATCAAGCTCTTGTGTTCCAGCAACTACACCAGTCTTCTGGGATTTTCTCTGGGCAAGGATGGCTCTGGCTTTGTCTGGTGCCCTCTCCTCAGGGACTTTATCAGTATACACACACACCACCACCACCATCACCACCACTACGACCACCACCCCAGAGAGAGAGACTTCTACAAACACATCCATATGGTTGTTGTTGACAACTTGGTTTTCCCGTAGTAAAGATGAAAATACCTTTGACAAGTAAGTATTTAACTAGACCGAAGAGACAGGGGCATGGAATTCTCCAGCGCCTGAGAAAGCCACGTTTGTAGGAGTTGGTACTCACACCCGTAAACTGGGTTGGTCAGTCCCACAGGCAGTATTTGGAATGAAACTGTCAGAAATATTTCCTGAACTTCTTTCGGGATCACATATTCTGTACACACTATATTTTATTCTTTACACAGGGTAGTTGACTATGGGCGAGGAAACACCCCACACGCTGTGGCCACTGGAATTCCACAGCCCAGGAGTATCTCGGTTCATAAAACCCTTAAGGAGAGGGTTTTTTTTTTTCAAGGTTCCAGAGACCCGAAGCTGTGACTCACTCAGCTCTGAGGCCCTCCCCTTCCTCTCCCCCTCCTCTCCTGATCCCTCCCCTCTTTGCACCTCCCTCCCTCCCTCCCTCCACCCTCACTGGCTCCCAACAGCCCTGGGCTCTAACTGCAGCAAGCGGAGACATCCTCTTACTCTGCCATTACCAGCGCCCACCCTGACCCTGGCCCGCACTTAATGGGGACCCGCAGGCCAGCCAGAAACATGAGGCTGGCCCACGCTCTGCTGCCCCTGCTGCTACAGGCCTGCTGGGTGGCTGCACAGGACTTCCAGGGCCCCAAGGCTATTGCCTTCCAAGGTGAGTGAGCTTACTGCACTCCCGAGCACTGTGTTTAGCTGCCTGACTGCCTGGAAGTAGATAAACTCAATGCTTACCCTCCCACCCCACTCCCCACAACCTGGGTACTGTCACAAGTCCCATTTTGTCTTAATCCTGTGGAGAGCCACTGAGAAGGGGCCTTGTCCCTTGTCCAAGCCTGCATTCCACTCAGTGCCCATCTTGAAGCAGCTGGAATACTGCACCCACCCACAAGGTCCTGGGGTCCTGTCACCTCAAGTCTCTCCATGCTAGGGAGGTGACAGAGCTGGAGACTCCAGGGGGACCTACCAATGAAGAGGAGCCTGTGGCTACCTCGCCTGGTCTGTTTTCTGTCCTGGGTGAATGACTGTTGAAGGCCTCAGAACTGCTATCTCTCTTTGCCTGACAGCCAGATAGATGACCTGTCCCCTCATACCTGAGTGTGAGGTCATGGCTTTGAGTTGAACCTGAGAACCAAATGAGAAATAATCCAGTTCTCCCAGGCAGTCTCTGCCCTCTGTAACTGGCCAAGGCCACTCTGAGTGAGGCTCTGTTCAAGGGACAGGACACCTTGGGTGTCCTTCGGACCCTGCTGGGTGTCGCCTACTAGGCAGGTGGCTGGTGGGCCGCCATCACCTGCCCAGGCTCTACTACTAAGAAGGGATGGTGTCTCAGGGAGCCTCTGGCCTGAATGGGGATGTGTGAAGGGGGTCTGGTGCTCCCAGCGGGGCTCAAGGCATGGCTGAATGACCTTATGGGACCTTCCCTGGCTCAGACTGCCCTGTGGATCTATTCTTCGTGCTGGACACGTCGGAAAGTGTGGCCTTGAGGCTGAAACCCTATGGGGCCCTGGTGGACAAGGTGAAGTCCTTCACCAAGCGCTTCATAGACAACCTGAGAGACAGGTAGCATGAACTTGCCTTGGCCTATCCTGTATGGGCTTGGGGAGGGGGTGGACCTGCATGCAGAGCTGAGCCTTAACTTCCCTCTTCAGGACTCCATCCTGTGTGGTGCAGCTGGGTGGGGGAGCGGTGGAGCAGGAGGGAGGCTGGCCGAGTGTGAGATGGGACAGTGGGGAGGAATTACCTCGCCGGCAGGACTGAGGAGAGATGCGGCCTCTCCACACTCCAAACACAGACAGGAGTTTGGGGAGTCAGTCAGATAAATACTTATGCCTCATGCCTGGAGTCCTCCATGCAGCTGGACCCCACCTGATCCACATGGACTTCAGAGTGTCTGCCTAAGTCCCCAGTGTCCTCAACACAGGCTGCGAGTAGGGGTGCATGGGATACAGCATGCTTCATGTACCCCCTTTCTCACTCCCTCCTCAGTGGGACCCTGAGGACAGAGGGTGGGGCTAGGGCAGGTCCTGAGGAAAGGCATAGGTAATGAGCCTCTCCCCATAGCAGGGTCCCTGCACAGCGGTCGGCCAGTGTGAGGATGGGAACTCAGACAGTGTGATCTTCAGCCTTACTAGCTAACCAGTCAGGGCCCAGGGCCCTGCCCGTAGAGACTGTGGCTCTGGAATGCTGGAGCAAACCATTTACCCCCAGGGCTGCCACCTCAGGGACTGTGGAGTTCTAGAACTTAATTAACTTAATGAACAAATCTGAGGCCCTAGGAAGAAAAAGGGAGGTCCTAATATAGAAGGCAGTGAGGTGGCCTCGGTCCCTTTACTCAGCATCCATGATATGGATATCCTATGGTATGGATGGAATTACATTTTACTCCAGAGGCCTTGGTTACCCTGTCTCCTGATGTCCTGCATGGGCCACCATAGCAGGCCTTGGAGAGCTGTGTGGCCGACAAGGTGGAGGCAACTTGAACCCACTTCAGAAACCCACCTGTCCTATTTAGAACTAGCCTGTGCCTGCTTCTGTCCTCACCCAGCCCTCTGCAGTACATGGGGGTCTGTGGCCCCAGCTGGGGTCATATTTATAGCTCAGTTGAGACCTAGGTTGGTTTGTCCAGCCATGCCCATTGTGGGGACCCTGAGCCGCCTGATCATCTGTGAGATCACCCTTGGCTGGGACAGCCAGTCCCTTCGTGCAGGTTAGAGTGAAGCCCCCCCTCACCTCGTCCTACCTGTGACTCTCAGGTACTACCGGTGTGACCGTAACCTGGTTTGGAATGCGGGTGCCCTGCACTACAGCGATGAAGTGGAGATCATCCGAGGGCTCACGCGCATGCCCAGTGGCCGCGATGAGCTCAAGGCTAGCGTGGATGCGGTCAAGTACTTCGGCAAAGGCACCTACACTGACTGCGCCATTAAGAAGGGGCTGGAGGAGCTGCTCATAGGGTGAGTGGTGCAGGGCCGTTCACAAGGGCCCAATCCGGGCCATTCACAAGGGCCCAATCCGGGCCATTCACAAGGGCCCAATCCTGGCCATTCACAAGGGCCCAATTCGGGCCTGTCATGTCTAACTCTATCAACCAGGATGGTCTCTGGTGACTTCAGACACAGACCTTCTTAACCTGTGTGCTACAGGGCCTCCTTGACCCATTTTTCCATGGCCAGGTGAACCACGCCAGGCTACCCGTTACCCATCAAAGGCTGGGCTGGGGTCTAGAAACTCTACCTCAGGGGGGCAATGTGCCTGTAGCCACAAACCTTTTCACCTTGCCAGGGTCCGCAGGGCCATACCCCCAATCTCCAGCCATCCATGTGTCTCGTCACTGTCTCAACCAGTGAACTAAATGACCCTGGTCACCACCCAGAGAAAGAGGTGACAGAGAAGCAGATAGTGACGTAGGGAGAGATGGAGAGAGCAGCCAGTTACTGCAGGACAGCTTTGGCATCGCCTGAAGTTTTTTAGTGGCAGGCGGAATGGCTTCTTCCACGTCCCATCATGTGTGGGTCTGAGGCCCTTTCCTCATCTGGCTCGATGCCTTCCCATAATGACCCAGGCATTGAACTGTCCCAGGTGGCTATGACTCTACCCCGTGCAGCCAGCTCAGGGGAGAAATACCAGCCCCTCACCCCTCTTCCCTTCTGCGGCTTCATTGAGATACCCCAGCATTGTGAGGCTGCACGGCTGAGCCCCATTCCGAGGTCCACTGGGCCCCTCCACGTTAACACCAATGTGTGATAAAATTGTACGGGCTGTGCTAGGCCCTGTCTCCCATCTGTAGCTGTATGAGGTGAGAAGGTTAGTGGCTGAGTTGGAGATATGGCCTAGGGCATGGCTGCCCCGTGCGATCCACAGAATGAACTTGCACGTCGTGTGGAAAAGCCCCAATGTCTGTGTGGCCCTCTACCCTACTCTGACCTCTTGCTCAGAGAGGCCATTGCATTGTTTAGGGTGAAACAGTTCGAGGGTATCTGTGAGTCCCTCTACCTCTTACACCAGTTGCCTTCCACAGGACACCACCAACCCCCAGTAGCCCAGGGTCACCCCTGGCTCTCTTGTTCTCAGAGATTTGGGGTCCAGGGCATCCTGAGATGATACCTACTTAGCATGCACACTAAGAACAGGTGCCTTCCCTGACAGTGCATCTCAAAGATGTGCCCATGTAACAAGACCTGCTCCTTTATAATCACGATCAATGGGGAATCCTGGTCCCTGGGTGACAGGGGACAGCATGTCCAGAGCTTCCTCAGGTCCTTCTCCTGGACCTCTGGTCACCAGCTCTGAGGGTCTCAGCTCAGGTTCCCAGGCTCTGAGCCCTAGAGAAGGGGTCTCATGCTGCTCACCTCTCCAGGGGCTCCCACCTCAAGGAGAACAAGTACCTGATCGTGGTGACTGATGGGCACCCCCTAGAGGGCTACAAGGAACCATGTGGGGGCCTTGAAGATGCAGTCAACGAGGCCAAGCATCTGGGCATCAAAGTGTTCTCCGTGGCCATCACACCTGACCACCTAGTAAGACCCCACCTCCTTTTACGCTCTCAACACACAAGATGGAGGGCCTCTGGGCTCCTGCCATCTGGGCCCCAGAGTCACTGGAGTCTTCTCTGCTAATATTTGGGTACACACAGACTGTCTGTTTCAAGGCCCCTCCCACCTGCTGGGCCCCTGGTATGACCCTTGGGGTGCAGACACTCCAGCAGATAGTCCTAGCCCTTCAAAGGGCTGACCCCACCCCCTGAGGCTTGGCTCTACAACCACCACCCAGTTCCCGGTGGTGCATGGCCTTTCGGAGGTCATTCATTCTCTCCTCCTCCATGCGCCCAGGAGCCACGTCTAAGCATCATCGCCACAGACCACACATACCGGCGCAACTTCACAGCGGCGGACTGGGGGCATAGCCTTGATGCTGAAGAGACCATCAGCCAGACCATTGACACCATTGTGGAAATGATTGTGAGTGCTGACCTCTTTGGGTGGGGGAAGAAAGCCTGGGCCCAGAGGAGAGACTAACTCACCTTTTGGTTTCCATTTCAGAAAAATAACGTGGAACAAGTGGTAAGTGTGCCCCCCTGAGCCACGTCAGGGCCTGTGTCTTACGTGGGTCCTAGCCCTGCCAGTGTGTCCCCCTGTTGGAGTGAGTGTCCCAGGGCCCTTTCCTGTCCTTGTTGGAGCATCCATCCCCTGCGTTTGGACTCTGACTGATCTCCTATCCCTTTCTTCCACAGTGCTGTACCTTTGACTGCCAGGTAAGTGTGGTCCACTTTCCCTGCTGGCCCCTTGACCCTTGTCTAGGGTCTGAGGATGAAGAGAGGTCTCTTGTTTCTTTCAGGCTGCCAGAGGACCTCCTGGTCCCCGAGGTGACCCCGGGTATGAGGTGAGTGGCTGAAATTGCCTTGCTTCTCTTGAGATCGAGTCACTGGGAGCCCTAGCTCTACGCCCACCCCTTTGGGAATCTTGGACACCCGACACTGGCTGGGCAGGCGCTTTTGTCCAGGGACAAAGACTGGACATCTCTTAAATGTGGTTTGGGGTATGGGCGTTGGAAATGCAGAGTCTCCCCCTTGTGGTCCCCAAGACTGCCTTCAGGCTTAAAGTTGGTTTGGCATCGACTCCATTCTTGAAATCAAAGACCTTATGGTGGAGTTGGGAATGAAACTGGGGGGGTCCAAGTCCTACTGTGACTCACATGGGACAAATCTGAACACTATGGGAGATGCTGGGGTCAGATCTAGGGTGGCTCTCCTGCCACATGGCCGTCACCCACAAAGCTGAGATATCCCCCCACCCCACCCCAGGGAGCTTTCTTGCTGGGTCTCCCTGTTTTTCTAGGCCTAGAGTACCACACCTGCTCTGTCTTGAGAACTTGTGAGCAGAGACAAAGTCTAGGCCCAAGTCTAGGGTGGCACAGCCTGAGGAACCCGGGAAGACTCCCAGAACCCAGGCAGACCCAGAATCATGGCCAGAAGAACTCTGGAACCTGGGTGGAATTGCTCTGTAGATCTTTCTCATGCCTAAGGGGTCTTGCCCAGCTTTCAAGGACAGATGGGCATAGCTCCTGACCTGTTCCCCTTGAGCTGATCTCCTTTGCCTTCCAGGGGGAACGAGGAAAGCCAGGTCTTCCCGGAGAGAAGGGAGAAGCTGGAGACCCTGTGAGTATGGGTTACTGTCTGCGTGACAGTTGGGACAAGTGCTGAGAAGCTTGAGACTGGGGATCTGAGCCATAGAAACTTCTAGAACAGCAGCCCTGAGCACTGGGGGAAGAAAGGCTGCCCCAGGGATCAGGCCAACAAGTCTGCTTTGGGCCATGATCAATCTCCTGGCAATTCCCCTTCCTTTCTAGCCCTCCTCATGGTGACCTGGATCCCCTCCCTCTCCTCTGGGTACTGTGTCCCCTTCTCCTCCCGCCTGAGTGTTCTGGGTTCTTTCCTGGAGCTTGCCATGAGATCTTGGGAGACCCTTTGGGAGCCTCACAGAGGCCCTGTCTTCTTCCCTACCCACCCTGTCCCGGGCCTGCCTGGGTTCAAGATTCTATGTGGGTCTTTCTAGTTGTAGTGAGGGGTGAGGTGGGCTGAGTGGTCCCTTCCCCTGCTATCCAGGGATGTCTGACTATCTCTTGTTCTGTTCCAGGGAAGACCCGGAGATCTTGGGCCAGTCGGGTACCAGGGTATGAAGGTACGTGTCCCTAATGCCCTGTGACCTCTCCTGAATGAAATGGATCAGGGCTTGGCAGCGAGGTACAAACTGATCAGTACAAAAATAACGTACCCCTTCCTTTTCTGTTTGGTTCATAGGGAGAAAAAGGGAGCCGCGGAGAGAAGGTGAGTGAGGGCCAGCTTCGTTATCTTGACCAATGAGCATCACAGGGAGATAGCCGGTGCTTCTGTCAGGGGGGAAGCATGGGAATCAGACCCTCCCACCACCCTCTATGCCTCAGGGGGGATGTGTCTGGTCTCCAGGGACAGGTCCCCTGAGTTCTGCTGCCACCTCAGGCCACCTGGATCAGAGAGGACTGGGAATGTCACTTTGCCTCAGTGGGCAGTTCCTGGAGACCCTCTGAATACAGGCCCTGTCCTCTTCCTTCCCACTCTGTCCTGCGTCCCTGATAGCCACAATTCCGTATCTTTTGGGTGTGTGGGATGCTGTTGTGTTCACAGTGGTCCCACCACACTGTGCATGCCTCCCTCCCTCCTACTGGGAGGATG